>NC_043765.1:15110431-15464106 GCF_902148845.1 Salarias fasciatus | reverse complement strand
GGGAGGGGTGGATGCGTCAAATGGGCTTGCAATATTTTATGTGGTACATTTCAGTTCAAGTTTCTTTATTTTGAGTAATTGACACAGCTGTGGGCTCAGAGCGAACAATACCGAAACAGTTTCCTCTGCAGTTTTGGTTAAGAGTCACATTATAAATGTAAGGCAGAGTCATTCATTTCCCCATTGACGACATGTTTTCCGATGCAGTGCACTATGTGTTTGTAATGCCTTCATACCTGCCCTCTCCGTCTCTGCAGTTTGGACACGAGCAGGCGACACGTCGAAGCCTCTTGCTGGGCGGCCCCTCCTGGTCCGAAGAACTCTGAACGGAGCCCAGCTGGTCCGGACTCATGGATGAACCTGACGCCACATTGCCTACAGTGACGGTCACAGGAGACGACTGAACTTTGACCCCATCCTGACCCTGTGTTTGACCTGAAAGGTGATGGAAAATGATTGACACTAAGTAAATGTTTGTATTTAAATCAAGTATGGTAGGAAAGTGAAAGATGCTGGGGGGAAAAAGCTAAATGGCTCTAATACTGGCATCAATCACATTATGTGAAAATAGCAGAGCAGGACAAATTTATACTAATCAAAGTTGACTGAGACATTTATCAATGAAGAGATATACAAAACTGAGAAAATTTGAAGCTTAAACCACAGGAAATAAACACTGCTGTTCTGTCTGCACATATTTGGGAGTCAGTGAGTGATCACAACACAGCTATAACAGCACTGTGCCTGTCGAGGTATCCTTACCCTGTAGACCGGTGATGGTGAGGGGCACGCCCTGCACCTGAACCCCAGCTGTGCCCAGTCCTGCGATGCTGACCGTCTGTACCCCGGATCCCGGGTTGATCTGAGCTGCGCTCAGAGTCAGAGGCGCTCCGCTCAGGGAGACCAGGCCTCCGCTCCCTACTGTTGTGCCGCCGGCCACCGGGGCCAGCGTCAGCTGCTGTGGCACAGCTGTTCCGAGGCCGCCCTGCAGGGAGACTCCTCCGGGCAGCTGCAGCGTCTGCCAGGTGATCTGCCCGGAGGGGGACAGGGTTGGAGTACGGATAAGGACCTGGGCTGGGTTCTGGAAGGCCTGAATGGGCTGCAGGGTTTGTCCTGGGGCCAGCTGGAGCGTCTGAATGTGCTGAGGTTGCTGCTGGCCCTGAGCCTGACCCGGACTCTGAGTCTGGGGCTGCAGCTGGATCTGTTGCACCAACTGGTGCCCCACCTGGCCCACGATCACCTGCTGAATGGCTCCCGCTGTGTCTGTCTGACTCTGCAGACCGTTGGCTTGGTTCTGGCTTTGAGAGTCTGCCTCGCTGCTCTGCACCTGGGCTTCCGATGATCCACCCTCTGATCCGGCAGAGACCACTTGAGCCGCGTCAGGCACGCTCTCACCCTCGGGTACTGCTGTTGTTGATCCAGAACCAGGTGTAGGAGGAGTAGCTCCAGGCACTGCTGTTGTCACCAGTTGGTTGCCGTTAGCAACAGAGAACGTGCCGTCCGCCGATTGGATCAGCTGCACAGCTCCGCTCCCCGCTACGTTGTTTATCACGGGCAAAGCCAGGGTCATACCACCAAGGTTTATGGGAACTGTGGTCATAACAGGCGTTTGGGAGCCTTGCAGAGTCTGCAGCTGAAGCGGAAAAGACTGTGCAGGACGGATCTGCAACGGGACCGTCTGATTGGCTGTACTTGTCAAGATGGCCTGCTGGTTGGCTGGTTGGAGGATAGCCTGGGTCTGGCCTGAACTTGGGGTTTGTATTAGCTGAACTTGTTCAGGCAGACCCCCGATGGAGGCAGTCTGAGGGCTGATATGGATCTGCTGTCCATCTGCGGTCTGCAGATGAGGTATGACCTGATACTGGACACCTCCCCCAGCGTTGGGCAGGTTCTGAACCTGAATGATCTGGAACTGCTGCTGCTGCTGCTGCTGCTGACTGGCTGCAACGCTGTTGGTCCCACCTACTGCCTTCACCTGTGCAACAGAAAAGAAGCAGCAATTCATTTAAATGCACAAAAAAAAGTGACTTTTCAAAAAAAGAAAAGTTTTCCTCCAGACTCCCTCCAACTTCCTTACCTTGCGTCCAACAGGTGAGCTGTCGTTCGCTAAAGTGGTGGCAACCGTCACAGCAACAGGTTGACTGGTGTTCTCCTTGGCCATGGTGGGGGCTGCAGTGATGATCTGCCAGCCGTTCCCCGTGAACTGAGCTGGGACCAGTTCCAGCTGCTGGGGCACCAGGGTCTGACCCCCAGCTGCGTCCACCACTATCTGACCTTGGAGCTGACCTGCCTGCAACTGGATCTGACCGGCTTGAACCTGGATCTGCTGGGCTCCTGCTTGGGCCTGGGCCCCCTCAGCACCCCCCTGCCCTCCGATTTTACTGCAGGTAGCCGCTAGCAGAGCTAACGGAGAGGGCTGAGAGGAATCCTGGAGTACAAACGACGGTGGGGGAGGAATGAAAGGGAGGGGTGGAGAGAAAAACGGTCAGAGAAGGAGTGACAAGGGGAAGGGAAAAGAAGAAATCAAGGATTATAAACACACACAGACAAACAAAATAAGTGCATGTAAGTAAAAGGAGATCAAGAATAAGGAGGCAGCTTACACAAGGAAGGATTTAAAGCGAGGAAGAGCAAGAGTAAAACAGCGAGGGGTGGAGAAAAACATGGTGCAGAAAAAAGAAACACTAAAAGCTGAGGGAAAGAGAGAGAGCTGTCAGTGGAAGTGGGCGGTATTACAGGAAGCGAGTGGGTGGGCGTGTGAGAACCACATTTCTCTTTTCTGAGAACACTGGAAGAAAATGCCGCCTTCTCTCTCTCTCTCTCTCCTCCCTTTCAAAGGAACTAGGTCGCAAGCAAATTTTTAATGCCAAACACCTCTCAAGACAGCACATTCAACAGCCTAGATTGTTGCAACAACCTCACTAAGCATGGGACATAACATAGGAAGAAGGATTGTCATACACATTTAACAACAAAAGATCCGGTTCAGAATAACTGCTTGGCTTAAAAATAATACAACCTGCTAAAAATAGAAGGTCCATAGTTGCAGGGCCCCATACCACAGTGCTGCAGGTCTTTGGAATAAATCCATTCGGAGAATTAAATTATTGTGATCATAATGCAGACAGACAATTCAAAAGTGCTGCGGCTGAAGTGTGACAGCCTATTCATGAGACTCTGGGTTGGCTCACCACAGGGCTGCACAGAAGCAGGAAGTGAATTCACAAGAGAAACGCCCCCAGAGGTGTCTGGCTGGCTGGCAGGGAGGGAGGGAGCGAGGGAGGGAGCACATTTTTGGCCTTCAGGCAAAGCAAAAAGTAATGAACTATAACAAACTCTTAATTTCTTTCCCTTTACCTGCGATCCAGAACTTTTCCCCCTTTTAGATGCTTTCCCTCCTTCAGTTCCAGATGATTCCTTCTTCGAGTCTGTGAAAAGGAGGACAAAGTGTTAGAATATCACCTGCTGTTGTTATATCTCATGAGTGTTGCTCAGTACTGTGGAGTCCCGTGCAGGCACGGTCAAGAAAAGCCAAGCATCCAGCAGACACGTCCCCACACAGGTGATCAATGAATGCAGAGGAAAAATCAGTAACCTCATCATCAATATCAAAGGGGGCATGGAGCCTCCTATCTGTCAGACTGGCAGAGAGAGAGAGAGAGGGGAAGAGGGGTGGAGACGGAGAGGGAGAGGGGGGAGGGTACCTACCACTCATAACGCATTAATATACCGAGAGGGTGTAGTTCACGGTAGAAGGCCGGCCGGGTACGGAGGCGGAGGACGGCCTATATGTTCGGCTTCTGGGCCGTGGCGGATCTGCCCGTTTGACGAAACCACCCACCGGCCAGGAAGGGCGGTGCCAAGCGCCAGCACAATCAAGCAGCTCCAAATAACGGAAACAACGGAGAGCGCGGTGACCGTCCCCGGTCCGTCGGACGCTCCTCTGCCCCGTTGTACGCTCCTTTTAACGGACAGACAGTCCATAAACGAGCAAATTGGCGCTTGTCAGATTGATATCCACAGAGAACTTGGCAGTGTGTGACCGTAGAGGCCCACCCACTTCCATTTAAGCATCAGGACAACACCCTCCTCGCTGCTCCTGCCTGTCACCGCCGCTCCTGTCGCCACACGTCGCGAGGACGCCTCGTCGCCGTCCGTCGCGCGCCGAAACCCAACCGTCACCAGTGTTTGTATTTTGAGCGTATTCCCTTTTTTTCGTGCTCAATTGATTTTTTTAAAGGGGGAGACACGGGAGATAGCCGTGGCTTTTGTGGGCGGACGCGCTCCTCCCACTTATTCAGATTGGACGACGGGGCTCGGCGTGCGAGGGTCGAGATGGGAGTTGTATTTTGGTGAGGCCTCGCCTTCCCGAGCCCGCTAGGGCGGCCAGAACTGCACTTCCCATGATGCTCCGCGGCGGCCGCGGTGGTAGTCATGTTGCTGTGAGAGCGAGAGGGAGGGGCGGTGACTTCTGTGTTATGGGGGGTTGGGCGAACGGGAAAGGGCGGTGTGTGTGTGTGTGTGTGTGTGTGTGTGTGTGTGTGTGTGTGTGTGTGTGTGTGTGTGTGTGTGTGTGTGTGTGTGTGTGTGTGTGTGTGTGTGTGTGTGTGTGTTCGTGTTCGTGTTCGAGAACTGCAGTTCCTTTTTTTTTATTAAAGAAAGCACTTAATTTTTTTTAATTTGTATTACAAGAAAATAAACACTAACTTAAAAAAACAACTTAACAATGGTACTTCACAATATCATACCTTAATTTGCCTTGTCCTTGTCTCTCCTAGTCAAGTCAACTTTAATGAAAACTCCATAAAGCTCTACATCTAGGTGTGAATGTACACCATTGCACAGTGAAAAGAGAATTTACTTCTGTGCTGTTAAATAATACCGTATAAATAGGTAATGAGACATAATAAAGCAAAAACTTGTCAAAACCTTTTGAGGGTTTGTGATCTGAAAAGTAGTGGTGAGCACTTCCTCTCCTAGAAGGTCACCAGTTTGAGTATGGTTGGGGAAGGTTTTGTGTTGTGTTTGCATATTCTCCACAGGGGGCCCATTGTCCTCTGACTCCCCAAAACTATGCACTTGAGGTTAACTGTAGAATTGTGTTATAGTTTGCTCATCCCAGCTGCACTGGGCTCCGACACCCTGACCCTGAGAGGGACAAAGGATGGCAGATGCACAGTTGGTCCCTTCATTACTTTGAACACTGTTTTTAAATTTCAGTTTTTAAAAAAAATACATATATATATGGGAGCACACAGAAACTTGATTTCAAGTTTCCTTCTTCAATAATGAGCAAAAAAAAAAAGGCAATGTCAGCTTTTAAATTGATAAATATTGTGGTTTTATTACAATAAATCTAATTCATATTGGTTTGGAACTTTTCATCACACGTTAGCAAACACCTAACAGTCTTTTACTTGAGAAAATGGTGGTGAATCGTTTTTGTCTTTTGAAAAATATTATCTCAATAATAGCTATAACTTGTAGGAAAGTCTTTGTAACTTACCAATTAATATTCATTGTCAGTATCTCCTCACCAGTCCACATAATCCTGCTTTACGTGACTGTAGTCAAAGTAAGAAATGAACATGAAGTCGATGCATATGAAATAATGACTTAAATAACCTGCATGCTATATTTTGTCTAAAGAATAACTGAGTGATGAGTGGTAAAGACATTAGAAATGAACTCCGTGTTCAGCAGGAGATGGGCAGCCAGTAACACAACTGAAACTGTTTTTTCATGCAGTGGTGGCAAATGCACAAAAGTTTTTTTTTGTTTTGTTTTGCTTGTGCAACAAGCTGGAACAGAATTGTGGTCTCCCACTCGTGTGACAAAAAAACTATTTCCGTGTCCCAAAAGGAGATCATACTCTAAATTCAGCAAACCAAGCAAAGTGTTGATGCACATTTGGTCCCAGGAAGGGTTTCTCCAGTCCTGTCTTGACAGCCCCAGTTCACCGAGTAGAAAACATCATTAGCAGCCAGCCAACGGAGGATATGCCTCCAGCACACAGGGGGAATATTTAGGTTTATAGACTGTCAGTCAAATGCACTGAGGGGAAACACACACACAGACAGGATGGCATTAAAAAAGACACTGATTTGGTCTTATTAAGCAAAAACTGATGAAGTGGGTTAAAAGTTTTCACATTAACAATATATATTTAAAAAGGTCATAACTTCATTCAGAAGTGTTTCCATGCTTGCACATTTCTCTTCAGAAGCATGTGCGTGAGACTGTATGAAAAATGAAACACACACACACACACACGAACGCACGCACGCACGCACCTGAGGTGGCCCAGAAACATACATACATACCCCCTCGCGCGCTGTAATTACTGCGGAAGCCGCCTGCCTGGTTCCCGCCCCCTGGGCCACTCTGCAGCGCGTTGCTAGGCAACGAGCTCTGGTCTGTTGAAGGGGTGTAGCCTGTGTTTGTATGCATGCTGGAATGGAGAGGAGTGGTGGAGAACAGGCTCTTATAAAGAAGAATAACTGTAAACATTGAGATAATTCCCATTCTGGCCTGTTTGTATGTTATAGTGAGATTCCTTTACATCAATTTTTATTAAACCACCTTAAACATTTTGCAATATATTGAGTGTCTTAGAAACTTGGTAAATTCTACATGCATTATATCTCAGTAAAACCAACTCATTATGAGCAGTGAATAAATTATTGTACCTGCAATTTTAGGAGAAAAGGGCACGAGGCATACGTGTTTGCTGGTGTAGAAGTTCTGGATGTAGCCGCTAGAGGGCGCCACACACCAGCTGGGATTCCATATAAAGTACACCTACACCTGTTTCAGGTGAACTTTTACTTCTTCACGTCAAACTACACGCTCAGCTCTCACATTAGTACTGTTTTTTGCCTTATTTGTCCTTATAGATTAGTGAAGGATAAAGTTAATCACTCGAGAGTAGAGAAATAAATAATGAGGATAATTGATTCAAAGTTCAGCTCTGTCATAAATAGAGAAAATATGAATAATTATGTGGCATTCCGTGTTTCATATATCTCCGATTGGTATATTCCAAGTATAATCAATACATTTGTTGTAATGCTACATTACTCATGCGTAGGGATTCAGTGAATCAATAAATAATCCACAACTCTCAAAATTGTACAGTAAATCATTCTTTTAGTGTTATAAATAAAGGTACACAGCAGTGAGGAACGGCCATGCCATGGGCACATCATTCAGGTCCCTCTACTTTTAAATATTGTTTATTTTTCAAACAACTAACTAAACTAGTTGATCGTTCACAACATCATTCTCTGATTTTAAGGAGATTGTACACCTTTAGTCAGCAATTAAATGTCTGTATTTGCACTGTAATCATATCCATCACAGATCAGAACGCATGATTTAATTCTCAATCATACACTTCAAAGCATGGAGCCATCTTCTTAGCCACCACATGCAAAATGATCAGTTTGCTCAGTGACTCATCAATATCTGTCCAACAACATACATCTTTGAGAAAATGCTTCCAATCCATGTTTAACTGGTACAGAAAATTAGCAACCATGTCATTGTAAACAAAAGGTTGCAACTAATGCATTCATCAACTATAGTTTTGTTGCAAGCTTGTGCATGTTTTTTAATCCATTTATCAACTGATTGATTTATGCTACTGGATGTGACTGTATAAATAAGAGGTGTGTTGTCTGAGTACATGCAACACATTGCTACTCAAATATTTTAGCTGCTTTTTAATACAAACCTGTTGTGTTTGCGTGTGACTGTGTTGATTTTTCCTGAAAAATAATTTAACCTCTTTGGTGTCTGAGCCTGAGTCTTACACGCCACTCAGTCTGATTTAAAAGTAACTACTATGGTAAAGTAAGTACCGCCACAGTCTCCTTTGTCTAAGAAGGAAATGTCTCACACTGATTGAATCCTGTTAACTGGACCGGGATAATGTTTGAGATGTCATCGAAGACAAGTGGATTCATCATTTCATGCTGCAGTTGACCTGATGTAATGGCTTCGGAGTACAGTGACAAGGTTGAATTATCAAAACAGGCGGTTTGTTAGTGAATATGTGTTTGTGCTGGGTTATTGACTGACAGAAGTCTTACTTATAAGGCATAAATATATATTTTAAGGAGGTTTATTTTCACCCTGATTTTGAGGTTCTGAACTGCTTTACAGTTCACCCAAAAAGCCAAGACTGTATTTTTTCTTAAAAAAGCAAATGAAAAAGTAGATGAAAGTGAAGATGAATTAGAACTTTAATTCATGAAATAAAAAAATTGGCACATATAAAATCATTTTGCATTGAAAGCAGAAGAAAAATATCTCAGTGTAAAAAGCTGTTATTATACATTTCAAAATGAGAGAGACGATGTTATTTCTGAATAGAAATGCAGAACTATTTTCACTGTGCTAATGTTAATGAGATAAAACAGGCTGTAAAACCTTTAAACTTGTTTTAACGTTATGATCTTACCATAAGTTCTAATGTTTGACAGTCATGAAGTCATCCTTCTTTGAGTATTGAGTAACCAGAAATGTCACAATTTCTAATTATTTTCAAATAGAAAACACGATGTTAAAGTACATTAGTTGTGAAACATTATTCATTTGTCCATTTAAATTGCAATGTGTCACTTTTTGATCTTTGTGAAGGATTCCATAACACAGCAGCATCTGGTGTTTTTTTTTTTTTTTTTTTTTTGATTTTAAAAATAACATGTGCTTAAAAGCAGAAGTACCAAACAGACGGGTGTTGTTGTCATTGTGGGCAACACGCTATTGAGCAAACAATGTTTTTTCCAACTGACTATTCACCACTTTAACATATTTAGCGTAATGCTGTTATTCAAGTTTGCTTCCTAAATGTCACACTCTAGTCTTTTAAGTGCATTTCCACCTCTTGAAATAACTGAAGGAAAACATAACAGCAAATTTGAGGCTTAACATACAAATGTAATTTATTTCAAAAGTTTTACAACATGAAGAAAATTGTTCAGAACTTCATACAAATTGCTTTAATTAATGTACTGTAAAAGCACAAATAACTGTGCAGGAAATCGTTGAGGGTTTTTCCCCAGTGAATGATCAGACAACAGATCTGACCCAACTCTGGAGGATTTGATATGTGGCGAGACCACTGAGTTGTAACTTGTAACGGCTCATATGCGACTACGATATGGTGCATCTATGCGTGAGTAAATTTGCAGATGTGAGTAAGCACATACTTGAGTGCGGTCGTGTTTTTTTTTGCGTTACATATCCACAGAGTTTGGGCAGACACATGTATGCGTAGGTGTGCGTTTGTCACATGCAGCCTTGGCGTCAGGATGTCTCCGTCTTTCAAAGGTTAGGCTGTAAAGACAAAAAGATTTATGACTTCTGCCATGAGTTAATGTTTTGGCAGTTGACTCAGTTGTTCATACCAACTCTCTCTCTCTCTCTCTCTCTCTCTCTCTCTCTCTCTCTCTCTCTCTCTCTCTCTCTCTCTCTCTCTCTCTCTCTCTCTCTAGATCTGAAGAACCTGTGGACAAGTGATAACAGCTATGATTCACCTAATTACTATAATGAGATAATAGCTGTGACAATAGATTTATGGGTGAATAGATAGATAGATAGATAGATAGATAGATAGATAGATAGATAGATATCCTGGTTGAAATAAAAGAGAGAGAGAGAGGATGGATTGAAGGATACTTACTCATCTTTCTTGCCTGTAAATATGCATGACAGCAGGTTGTGTCACTGTTGTGCAATGACTCGTCTCATAACTTTCCTCTTAGTTAACCAACAGCACCCACAGACTGATTTTTACTCACAGTTTTTGTGAATTTTCTGCCACATTAGTAAGGGGCATAGAAATCTAAGGAGATCTGCATCAAGATGTCTTCTTTATTTTCCAAACAGCTAACCTTGCACGACGCTGGGTGAAAATGGAGCTGAGTGATTGATCTGTTCTGGTGTCTCAATCAAGCAGTGGAACACAGTTGGAGTGTCTCAGTGGGCATGGTGCCAGGTCAGGGTGTGGACGGGACATGCAAACCAGTTATTTGTTTGTTTTTTTTTTGGGACATGCACATATGAGCAAACCACAGTGTCAATCATGACGCAACACTTAAAGGCAACAAGAAGTGCCATTCGAATACAACAACCGCAATAGTCTTCGCTAAATGTTGCATAAAAAGTCATCCCGAGTAGAAACAATATTCTGAAATTAACTAACAATTATATCACCTTAATCTACACACGAGAATAATGTAAATACACAGTTGAGTTTATACAGTGAGGATTTATTTCTGTATCAAATTCTTTGTAACAGACTGTAATGAAGCTGTCACCGTCAACTTCTGCCAACACCAACCTTCCAGCATTACAGTGTCCTTGTCTGTCAGTTTCACGTTGGTTCTCACAAGAGAGGAATCTCTATTAAACACATGCAACACCACAGTATAATAAAACCTTTCAAAAGTCTTCATATTCAGTGCATGTGTAAAAACATGTGTCCACGTTCCTTATATTTATACTTCATCTTTTACCATATATGTACATGAAGTTGGGATTCTTCTGTACATGTGTGCCAAAGATATTTTATATATGATGGATCTTCAGGTAGGATGGCTTCTATAAGAAGAAATACATTTTTGTGAGGTGTGTATGTAGCTGTAGAAAAACTCGCCATAGCCTAATAAACTATCCTCCCACAATCAGACAACAATGCATTTAGCTCTAAACACAGTGCAGGGTGGAAACAGGGGCGTGTCGTGGCTCTCGGACATCGAGCAATTAAGAATGAATGGATGAGCTGCGAACTCACTCGACTGACATTGTCCAAATACAGAGAACAGTTTTGTGACATTAGAGTCTGGCTGTCACGCCCTTCATAATTGCATGTCTCTGCTGGAAATGTTACAAGAAATGTTAATAAGTCTGACAGAAGTGTACTCTTGTCATGGCAAATGACAAACTACTGCAGGTGAATGTGTGTGTGTGTGTGTGTGTGTGTGTGTGTGCGTGTGTGGGCGTGCATGTGTGACACAGGAGTTCTGGCACGCTGTAGACACAGTCTGTCAGCTCACGCAATATTTTTTTGAATATGTTTTAATTACCTGAACTAATAACCATTTGATCCCTAGAAAGTGAACGTCTGTCATTCAAAGTGTGTGTGTGTGTGTGTGTGTGTGTGTGTGTGTGTGTGTGTGTGTGTGTGTGTGTGTGTGTGTGTGTGCGTGCGCGTGTGTGTGTGTGTGTGTGTGTGTGTGTGTGTGTGTGTGAGAGAGAGAGAGAGAGAGAGAGACAGAGACAAAAAGAGAGGTGTGTGAAGCCAAACTCAGGGCCGAAGTGTGTTTGAAGGAATGCTTTTGCAGCACTGGCGTGCAGAGGGGAATGTTAACCGAAGTTGTCATGGTAACCACATGAGAGCCGTCCAATCAGAGGCCGGACAGCAGCAGAGGCCAAGCATCAACTCTGACTCGCTTTCACACCCTCAGGGACAAACTCAGAGCTTCTTTGCAACCACTTTCTTCACTTCAACTTCATAATGCATAAAATAGTAAACTGAGTCAAAGAAACGGGGGAAACTTGAAATAAAAGTTATAACAAGACTACGAGGGGGCTGCGTTGGGATGTCACCTGTGGCTGCCTGTTCAGGAAAACACTGATAATGTCTCACAGAGCCCCCAGTCTTACATGGATCCAGATCACAGATCAGATTTTTAACAATTTCAACCATAAAAAGGACAATGGAACATGAGGATCTGATTCTTGAAACATTTGATTTACAAATTCTCATGAAATTATAACAGTCTAAAAAATTTGTGATGAATCAAACAAGAGAATGACCCGCGTTAAGTCTGTACCTTCTTCACTTCATTCAGAGTTACATGGATTGAAATGCTTCATTCAGTATAATTTTACTGCATTTTTCCATGTGACCAAAAAACACACAGCCGTTCACTTTCGTCTAATGAGCAGCCGTCCTGCGGTAATTAGTTTAACTGCACATTGACACAAAATTGCTCATTTTAAATGCTTTTTAATAATTTAATTGGTTTTTTGCAAAGAAACTTGCAAAAGTTGCCGGGTCTATAATTTAAAAAATGACGAGTTGATTTTTTTTTTTTTTAACGTACTTCTTTGTGAGTTCAGCTCATATTGACAATTAGTTCAACTAGTTTTTTGCTAAAGTTTCGTAAACAAGATTGTACATTTTTCACTATCGTTCACCAGTCATTAAAGAAGGAAGAAATTTCTGTTTCGCTCGTGACCAATTGGCTGACCTGGTTTGTACTTAAAACCAACACCGTCATATATGATGGTCATTTTAGTGAAATATTGACCAACAACAAACACTCCTACCGTTCATGGGTTTGCGTGTAAACACACTATGCAGAGTGTTTCTTGCTTCGTCCACCTGTCTTTGTTCTCGCAGAAACTACGAGGTTGCGAGCCGAAAGTACAGTAATTACAAGTCCTGTGAGTCAGAGCACACCTTCAAAGTCTGGCCTGAATGTACAGAATGTGTCTGCTGGCGACGGCTGCAGTCCGTCACTGCTCTGCTCATTCCTTCATCTATCCGAGCGTGTTATGTTTTCGCAGTCCGTCTCGGGCATGCCCTGCTTCACACTCACACACACACACACTCACACACACACACACACAGGTGACATTAGAGACAGTCCAGATGCACAGAGAAAGGGTAAAAGTCAACCTGCGGTCAGCCTGCACATCTGAATGACCTTCAGAGTTCAAAGGTCACGAGAAGGAGCTCCTGTTCAGCAGAGACGAGATGCTGCGAGATAACATCATTTGGGAACGGGTTAAAGCAAGACCTTGAACTGGGAGTGAACTCTGGACTTAACTACGACCCTTCATATCATGCATTGAGATCAAAAATTGAGAAAAAAAAAACATCAAAGATCTGCTGTTTAGTGAGAAAAGTGAAGAAATGTGTACACACACAAACACGCTTGAAAAATAAAGTACATTAGACAGTTTCATCCTTCAAAAAGCTTCCTGCTAATGTTGAAAGCAGTCAAACATTGATCTTTGTTTACAGCAGATGCTTCCAGAGAAGTGCTGAGCGTCTCTGAATGGAACCAACTGTTGACTGGCTTGGTTTTTTTTTTCGTTGCTCCAACTTGACAGCCGAGACGCATCGGAACTGGAGGATGCAGATTTCGGCTGAATTGAAAGACTATTAAAGAGAACGGGCCCCACGCTGCGCTTTCAGTCAGCGAGCAAGAGTGTGTTTAAACAGTCTCTTTGAAGCTAAATGTGAAATGATTAAGTCCGCTTAGAAGTCTGCGCGGCTCTCCAGCGTGCGTTTGTGTGTGCGTGCATAGACCTCTTTGAAGATGGCACTGTTGTATGAGTTCAGGAAGACCTTTACTGCGGCGCTAAGTGGAGGGTGCAGCACACTATAAAGATCCAAGATAAGTGTGTAAATGAGTGTGTCTGTGAGTTGTTGTGTGTGTGTGTGTGTGTGTGTGTGTGTGTGTGTGTGTGTGTGTAGTACAGGTTGTGCAGGACCTGACATGACTTGCGGGCCTGGTGGAGCTGACGCCAACTTCTTGTTTCTGGCTGTCTGTGTATGTCCTGAATGACAGCCCAGAGGCAGTGCGCGGGTCTGTGTGTGTGTGTGTGTGTGTGTGTGTGTGTGTGTGTGTGTGTGTGTGTGTGTGTGTGTGTGGTTTGTTGGGGGGGGGGGGGGGGAAGAAGAAACGTTTCATGTTTGACGGGAACCATCAATAAAACAGCAGCCATGAAATCACCCAAAAACCACCTGAACCTGGTCCGAGAAACTCGGAAGAGCACGGAGCGTGCACGTGCGTGTGCCTGAGAAAGACACAGAATAAGAAGGAGATTAGAGGACGGGTGTTGACCTGTGGTTTTTCTTTTGTGTGCTTCATTCCTTTAGCCACCCTGCCCTGATTGATGACCACAAAAGTCTGACTTGTGTGTGTGTGTGTGTGTGAATATACGTGTGACTGCATGTGTGTGTATATGGGAGGATTTGATTGTCACATGCAAAGATGACATGCTCGATCGAATCTTGTTTTATAAACTGAACAAACGCTGAGCCAGACCCGAGGGGGGCTGAGCATTTCTTTGTGGAATAAATTAGCAATCTGCTGCATGGCAATTAGCATGAAAAAGAAAGGAGCTCTTTTCCAGTCAATTTAACATCAAGCCATCTCTCAGAGCTTTTCTTAACCCTCTCTCCTTCTGCTCCCCCAACCCTTGAGTTTTATGGTTGGCATTTTGGGTGAGGAGACGCACAGTGAGTGGGAGGAGCGCCGGTTAACCAGGAACATAGCGCGGGTCGAGAGGATTTGACTCTTCTGGGGATCTCAGTCGGTGGAAACACTCACTTTTTAAAGACTTGTTGGGGACATAATGCATGTCCCAATAAATATAACGCTGGAAGGAAGTTTATTAAAAGGATTACTATTGGAATTTCAGATGAGGAAAAAAAAAATAAAGAAAACTCTTCATCTTAAGATACAGTTTTTTATGCAGGAAGGTATGCGAGTTATTTTTGTGGGAATTGATGTGTTCATCCAAAACAGACTGTGTGAAAGACTTTAGTTATCAATCTGTCAATAAGTGGAGCGCTGCTTTTCTCTGATTGCTTAACATCTGACTTGAAGACAAAGGAGTGGGATGGTTGACATTTGAATCATCAAGAAGCCCGAATTTCCGGAGTCTCCGTTTCGGAGCAGCTTCTGAAGAGCACTTTGATTATGAATATAACCGTGGCTTTAATCCTTACTGACAAATATTTTTGTTTCCAAATCACAGGAGCTCAGGAATAAGTCCACACAAAGGAAAGACGGAAAGAAGAGACCTCACAAACAGGCCTCCTGGGGCTGGGTGAGTCCACTCCATCATTTACTTACCTCCGACAGACAGAAAGACCGCTGGCCAAAAAGACACATCAGCACACAAACACACACAAACACACACACACACACAGGCACAAGCACAAGATGACCTAGACCCCCCACGCTGAGGTAGCACTGATCACATGCATCAAGTCCATCCATCAAGACTGAAAGTGAAAAATGACGTCTGGAAGTGTATGATTATGCTCCCGGGCTCCTGCGCATCAATCAATGGACACACGTACATTAAACACAGAGAGGACGCAAAACTTGAAAAATGAACACGGGCAAATTAATCTCCGTGTCTGAGAAGTGTGTGTGTGTGTGTGTGTGTGTGTGTGTGTGTGTGTGTGTGTGTGTGTGTGTGTGTGTGTGTGTACAGCATAAAGAAGGATGAACAGCATTATTGGGGAGGAGAACAGAGATCACGACCAGAGCAGGATTTAATCAAGGAGAGAGACCGGGAGCAAGTTTGTGAACGTGAGGGGAAGCGCAGTGAGGCTTGTCTTTCTCCAGCAGCTCCACCTGAGGACCACCATCGCCCGCTCCAGCTGAAGAAAGACACAGCTGTTTAAAAAAAAAAATACAGCTCAAACATGTGACTTATGGCCGCAGCAGGCTTACTGATGCTGCATTTCCATCCTCCTCTTCCCCTCCTGCACAGTGGCAGCTTTCTGCTGATTCCGAATTGGTTGAATGCAGTGAATCCAGTGGCAGAATTTCACTGCACTGCTGTGTGACGACGTCTTCATCTCTGCTTTTTTTTCTCACTCTACACTCTCAGTACGTCAGGAATGGGGATGTTTGCTGGTTGAAGGTGTCCTAATGTGGATCTCAGAGCTTCCTGTGAGAAATATATACTGAAGGAAACCGTTGCGTTAATCCGTGACAGCCGCGTGGAATGTGCCACTTCATTTATTTATGCTACGACAAACAGGTCGTGTCAGCTTCTTGACATTTGATCAAAACTATAGTGGACGTCACAGCGACAGCAGGGGCGAGGCTCTGACTGCATTTGTCGCAGCTCGGTTGTTCATATTTTAGTGTCAAAACATACAAAAACAATGATACAGCTGTGAAGTTATTCCCATCATTTGCCATTTTAATCCCTTAAATTGCTTCATTTACAGAGGAACTCAAAACACGAGCAGTTTTGGTGAAGAGATTTGCTGGAACGGCACCACTTCAGAGCACAATATGCGTATGTGCGTGCCCGTGTGCGTGCGCATGTGAGATGAGTGAGACTGAATGAGAGCTTTTCATCCACTTCTCTTACTAATCACAGTCTCATTCTCTCCCGTCCTGCATAATTCTCCTCGCGGCCTTTATAAATCTTCGCCGCCGCTCCTCCTCTTCCTCTTGCTGTGAGGGCAGAGACGGCAGATGTGTTGGCAGGTTAAATGACCTCTGTGATGTACGACTTAACAAACCTCACGCATCCATCAACACAAGCCCGAGTGTGTGTGTGAGGAGCTGAGAGCGAGAGAGAGAGAGAGAGAGAGAGAGAGAGAGAGAGAGAGAGAGAGAGAGAGAGAGAGAGCTGCTGTCTTATGAAGCCTGATTTCACCTGAACTTCAGCTCAAAACTTGAGGGTTAGCGAGCATTCAGCGGAGGCAATCTCATCCCTCCTCACCTCTCCTCCTCGCTCACCTTCCTTTTTTGTTCTTGTGTCACTCATTTGGTGAGCGGGTGTGTCTGCTGGCTGTACGTAGATGTGCTGTATACATGAATGCGAATGAAGCAGTTCAGCGGCGTAATTACGCTGGCCTGAATTCCCACAGTCGGCTGCGTGGGCTGATGAGAGATGCCCTTTGTGACCGGCTGCACGTTACGGATTACGGATGTGTGTGTGTGTGTGTGTGTGTGTGTGTGTGTGTGTGTGTATGTGTGTGAGGGTAAACTTCCACAAACAGGGGGGAATGGTGAGGCCTCCCAACTGGCTGCGAATGCATGCATGCAACGAGCAAAAAAAAGTAGCGTCTCTTGCAAAAAGTAAATGGGAAAAACACAAAAAAGAAGTTTGTGCAGGTACTTATTGATTCCGTATTGGCCGTGCACATAAGAGGAACCCGCGTCAGTTGCTTACCATTTCATCAGAGAGCAGATTTTCCCGACTGTGCTGCCAGAGCCGTCCATCAGCCGCGTGCTGACAGACAGCGGACGTGCCCTCTCCGCGCCGTAATTACAGGAAGCCGCGGAGGAGCTGCTCCAGGCACATCCTGGCACACGGCTCACCTGGATGACTCCTTCCTCCTCGCCCTCCCCTCCGCCGCAAGCTCAAAAAAAACCTCAATTTATTTTACTGTTTGAGCTTCAAGGGCATCATCAGATAAAATTTGATAACAGGAAGAAGAGTCATCCGTCTGATGCACCACAGAGTGGCACTGATTGTAGCTTTGAGTGTGTTTTTTTTTTAATTCCTTTAACACAAACTGATTGGCTTAAACCCCCCCCCCACCCCCCACCGGTTACATTGAATATTTCTGTGTCACGTTTAGCAGCTTCCCTTTTGACTCTGCGATTCTGCTGCTAATTGTCTCAGCAGGGCAGCGGACCAAGATGGCCGCCCTGCCGTCCGAACCCCCGCCGACTCCTCTCCAGAGAGGAGACGGACGGAGGAGGGGGGGGGGACACCCAGGAGAAATAAAACACTTCACCCACCCCTCTCCCCGTGAAGAGAAGTGCCAGATCTTTATTTCACCCCTTTCTCTCTGCTTTTCTTCTGTCTCAGCGCCCACAAAGTGATTGGAAAGCACACGACAATCTTTTTTGTTGACGTTCGATGGCGCGTGATAATGTGGTCATTATCATCGCTAAAGGAACAGGTTGAGGCTCAGACAGGGTTTCACTGGGCGGAGGTGGGGGGGGGGGGGGGGGGGGGGGGGGAGGCCCTTAAAGCACACACACACACACACACACACACACACGCACAAACACACACACACACACTCTCTCTCAGTGTGGGAAAAGAATGCCTCTGAAAGGGGGACAGCTGTTTCGGGGGCTTGTGAGGATGGTGATCAGGTTGAAGTGAAGATGGCGTACTGTAAACTCCACCTGTGCATATGGCCGTGCCTCAGGCTGTGGGGGGGGGGGGGGGGGGGGGGGGTCAGAGGTCACTGCACCAGACTTGAATTTTGTCCGGTCTACTGAAAATGGGATCTCTGATAATATCATGATCTGAAATATGAAGAGTTTTTATGGATTATTTAACTGTAGGCTGCAGTTTAAGTTTGGACAAATCGCAGTTTGTGTTTATGACTGGAATTTGTTTTAGAGGCATCATTAGTCAGTTGTGTCAGTGGTTACAATGCTGCTTCCTTAAATTATTAGTTTGAAATTAGTTTAAGGGATAAAATCAACATCCAGAACAGAGAAAGAGCCCAAATCCCTATGCTTTGTCTCCACCAAGTAATAATTTCAATACTGGACTTATTGTTTTTAACATCGATATATTACTAACAATTAAAATTCTTATGTTTTTTCTTGCTAGTTAGAAGCTTTTAGAAATATCTGGCGAGTTCTTATATAGTTTGCAACTGTTGCAACTGTTCCAAGGAACTCGTTTTAATTTATCTCTAAATTTTTCACCTAAAAAAGTGACTTTTAAGAAAATTATCAATAGTTTAAACACTTCAGTTAATATTTTTAAATAATGATTAAACCTCAAGAAATCAAGAAATAATAAGCAGTGGGAAAAGGCTTCCCCTGACCCCCCACCACTTTGAAAATTAATGATTTTAGCAATACTAAAATGAAAATGTTGCTTTAGTCAAAGGCATACAGTTGTTTAAGATACATGTACCAGCTTTAAATGTGCAAAATAAAAACTGTTACATTTAAAGAGTTGTTGTAATCATGTCTGGAAACTCAAATGCAATGGGTTTATTTTTTTAAATGACATTTTTAGATAATAATATTTAGAAAATCTGAAAAAAGTTATTCAAATTTAATTATTACTGGCTAAAAATAAATGATTGGACTTCTTTCATATCTAAAAATACAATATAGGCTACTATTTGCAATGAGAGAGCCTAAAGAGGACATGTCACGTGTTTGTAGAAATACCAGATATGGTCACTGGGCTAATGAAGGGTTAAAACATGCATCCCCATATGTTCCAACATTGTGAGAAATAAACTAGAAATGTAAAGAACCTGAATGAATGAACTGTTTATCTCCATAACATCACCAAAATCATGATGCACACAATCAATCACGTGGTGTAAAAGGTGGGTCGTAGTGTGAGTGTGTGTGTGAGTGTGTGTGTGTGTGTGGGGGGGGGGGGGGGGGGGGGGGAGCGTCTGAGTGGATGAGGAATGTGATTAACTTTTCCATCTATGTGTGTCCAGCTGACTTCATTCGGGCTGATCATAGAACAAGAGAGAAGGAGAAAGGGCAGGGAAGCAGTTAATACCAAACAAATGAAGGAAATGGATTAAATCCCGCTGTTTTATTAAATTTGAAATTCAAATGAAATGCTCCCTCTGTGCCTTTGCACATAAATTAAGAGGCTGGAGATCAGGCTGGGTTATTTCCATGCCCCGTCATTATATTGGTTAACCATCCCTGATTTGAGGAAAGAATTATCTATTTACAGGTTCAGGTAATAAAAAACTTTCCTCACCAAAGTGCGCAATTCTGGGATTGAGCAAGAGGTGATTTATAAAAGGGTGAAAGCCTCAGGAAGAGGAGTTGTCTTTAAAAAAAGGGGGAAAAAAGACATTTGTTTTGTACTGAATGAGATGGAATTGCGGAGGCAGTGACGGTGTCCTCCCTTCCCTCCCCCAGGCTGAGTGGATCCGCCCAGAGGACAGGATGGGACGAACCTGACCAGCCTCTCATTCATCAAGCCCCCCCTCCGCGTGGCCTCACAGCCTCACCTTATACCCGACCCAACACTATTTATCAAAAAACACTCCGAGAAGATTTGAACCATGCAGGGTCGGCCTAAAACCTCGCTCACAATTACGCAAAATTATGTAGATTAAAAAAAAAATTATATTGATCAGAAGGAAGTCTTTCAAATGAGTTTTAATGAAACTGCGCGTCGCAGCTCACCTGTCCGGCTCTTTTCCCGGCAGGTGAATAAAGTCAATAAGTTGAGTTATTCAGCCATCAATAAGAAAAACATGGAGAAATCCTAAAAACAAGACAAAAGGAGCCGAGTTAAAAAGACAATTTCATTTGATGTTGAGACATCGATTAATTTCTAAATTGTCTAATTTGTCACGAATAGGGAGATTTTTTTTAATGAAAGCTCTGAACAGCAAAGAAGAAAGAGTCATTCTGAAATATAACTTGAACAAATATCGCATAACAAACATATCAAACTAAGTAGTAGTATCATATTGACTTTTTTAACCTTTGGAGATTATCATCTTATGTGTATTATTATTATCATTAGTTAGTTAGTTAAATTCAAAGTTAACTGAACACTTAAAAATTGTTACTCCTGCATGGTTAGTAATGATGTTTTCCACTGTTTGAACGCTGCAAATAATCAAACAAGTGGAGATACAACTGTTAAAATTCAAATGTAATTGATTATTTCTATTTTTTTAAAAGGTTGGTCCTAATCTAATCAAATCAATAAATGCGCAGTATCTCATTTCAAGCACTTCAAACATTTCCCCATAAGAATTTCTTGTCTTAAGGATCACAGATTTATTTATTTATTTTCTGTACTTGTTAAGTCTTTGGCGCTTTGGCCCTGACGTTTTGAATTTATGACCACCTCGAGCGCACAAGTTTGGAGACAGTCTGAGCTGGCCTCTGATTGGTCATCCGGCCCTCTGCAGCTCCTCAAAGCCACAACGAAGCCACAACTAGTAAAGCATTCAAAGAGGAAGGACGGATTGATCACACTCACACTGACACTCACACCTTGTCAGAAGATTTCAGCACGCAGTCCATGGCTGCCACTCTGTTAGGGGTAAGTTTAATTCTTTATCAGGATAAAGTTTGAGTTTTCGAGGAAACAAAAGGTTGTGGAAAAAGGAAATTGATGCTATAGTAATCACAAAACCTATATTTTGCAAATAACTCGTGTTATGAGAGGTTTCACTCGTCAGTTTTCTTCCAGTTGCTTTTTTTTCTCACAATTAAAGAAGAAAGTTAGAAGTTGAAGGTCGTATTTTATGCCACAATTATCTGAAGTTTAAGTTTTTTCACTCTCTATCTTCAAAAAGAAGACTAGATTAAGCCTTTTCAAGTCAGGGTCCTCAGCTTTAGTTTGCGTAACTCACCGACTAGACTGTTTAACGTATACTCCGTGCGTATTTACGCACTCGAAGTTCACCTGAGTCTGACCGCGACCTGTCTGGTGTCCCCCGCAGGAGGAGCCCCGGCTGGGCAGCACCCCGCTGGCCATGCTGGCTGCCACCTGCAGCAGGATCGGGGAGCCCGGTCCTTCCTGCTCCCCTGCTCTTTCGGACGGAGCCCCGGGACTCATCAAGGGCTTCCACCCGTGGAAGAGGGGCGCGCAGGGCGCGGGCAGTTTTGGCACCTGTCTCACGTCGCTGGGGATTTCCGCAGGCAGCTCCAGGGCCGGCGGCGCGGGACTGACGGAGGCCTCGAGCGCTTTCTCGGTCACAGCAGCGACCTCTCCTCTGGGAAATGATTTTGCCATGTACTCCACTGCGGTGCCATCGGACAACAACGTCTCTGACTCTGCGCACGCACAGCGGCCCGTGTTCCTGACCAAGTTCCCCTCGTCGGTGGAGGGCATCGCCGGGATATATCCGAGGATGCACGCGCACCCGTATGATTCGTGGTTCAAGCCCGGAGGGGAGGTCAGTAGCGGATCCTCTGCTTGGTGGGACATGGGCACCGGCTGGGTGGACGCGCAGAGCCCCCCCGGGCTGGCCTCTCCTCTGAGCGGCTACAGTAACGACTACAGCCCCGCCTTCAGCCCCGGCGGGCCCCAGCACCTCCTCCCTTCGCCGCAGCACCTCTTTGACGGCTTCAGACCGCCTGGCCCGGCGGCCTACGCCGAGTCCAAGACGGCAGCAGCACCCGCGCTCAAAGGCGCTCCCGTTGTCTCCCTGCCGCCGTCCTCCCGCTCCTCCTCCCGGCGCTACTCCGGCAGGGCCACGTGCGACTGTCCGAACTGCCAGGAGGCGGAGAGCCTCGGCCACGGAGCCACCAGTCCCCGCAGGAGAGGCTTGCACAGCTGCCACATCCCGGGCTGCGGCAAGGTTTACGGCAAGACGTCTCACCTGAAGGCTCACCTGCGCTGGCACACCGGGGAGCGGCCGTTCGTCTGCAACTGGCTCTTCTGCGGGAAGCGCTTCACGCGCTCCGACGAGCTCCAGCGGCATTTACGCACGCACACCGGGGAGAAGCGCTTCGAGTGCTCCGTTTGCCACAAGCGCTTCATGCGCTCCGACCACCTCAGCAAGCACGTGAGGACGCACAGTGCCGACGGCTCCGGGGACGGAGGGGAACCGGGGCTCGGGAGGGGGCACAGCGACACGGACAACAGCGTGTCCGGGAGCCCGAGCCAGTCTCCAGCACCGCAAGCGCGCGAGGGCGCAAAGAGCGCAGAGGGTCCGAGAGTGGAATAAAGTCTAGAAAGTCCAGTGGTCACACTGTGCCAGCCTGAATATGTTTCCTTGGACACTTACAAGCTGAAATGGCACTTTATTGTTATCTTCAGTTGTGGATGAACAGTCTCCTTACCTCATCTCTTATTTGTAGCCTTTTGTATAAAAATACAATTTGTCAATTATTTGAAGACTGTGCACATAATTTATTTTATTATTTTTTTTTACAAGTAGCTTTATATAGAATATCTCTGGGGGTTTTCTTGGCATCATCATTTAAATATTTAAGGTTGTGTAGTTATCCTCAGACATTTTTTGGTTGTCTGTCAAAATCGTTAGATGTATATCGTGACTTTAACTGGATTTAATAAAACAGGATGATTTAAAAAAAAAAAATCTATTTTCCATCTTTTTTCAAGTTTGCCATAACATTTAGAAAAAGCATTTAGGCCACAAAAGCTGCTCAGAAAAACTTTCTTTTTCAGTGAGTGGATATTTGAAATGTACATATGAATGGACTCATATATATGTCAGTAGTATATACAGACAGATGCATTGGACAGGACTTTGGCATTTCTTTGATTTAGTGTTTTCAAAGTTGTTATTCTGATTCATATTTTTATGCTTTTATGAATTTATTTATTTTTTGCTGCTGTTCTGGGATGCTCCTTTGCAACCCCATCAGAACAAAATGAAAAGGAGAAACTTCCTTCTTGAAATCATGTTTCATTTGACTTTGGGTAGATCCTCCAACTCTGAACACCTGCTTTAATGCAATTTAATGTGATGAGGTGCAACAGCTTTTTCGTGAATCCCACCTTTTCAAATGTCATGTTCATTCTGCTTCAGTTTTAACATTGCTGGTTGTGGATTTTTGTGATTTTAGTTTCGGTGGCATTGATCAGAACAGATCGTCATGGGGTGTTAAGCTGTATCTCATTCTAGTATTTTGATAGAGCAACCAAAATAAAAGAGAAACAATGCAAACAATGCAGTCAAACTAAAAAGAAATCTTTCATAGTCAAAACTAAATCTGAATCTCATTCTTTTCACAATATTGATGACATTATTGTGCTGGAGTGCCTGATAGCATGGCTGGTGAGGAGATAACTTGACTGATAAGATGACTTGTGAAAATAATTCTGACTGATAAAGGTTTCAAAAATATTGAAAAGCTGAATTTTCTAATGCTGACACTCTGTAGAGTTATAATAATATTCCTCTCTGTTGACTAGTGTTCCTATTTAACTCTATACAGTGTTAATTCTTAGAATGAACACTTTAAAGTGTATATTTTAACACTTACATTTAACACTACAACAGTGTATATATGAGACCACTCTTAACACTTTCAGAGTTAATTCAACACTGGAAAATTTGCTGTGTGTGCATCACCACCTAGTGTTCACTTTACACACAGCTCACAGTATTCTCTCATGAATGTGGACAAATGTTTACAATACTGGTCTTCAAATGCATTTTGCATGATTTTCCTTTTTTTTAGGTTTTGTTGAGGTCACTCAACACCATGAAATAATAAAGTAATTACTAAACAGACTATCTAGTTGACAATGAGACATGAGAATGTGTTTCCTGAAGAGGGTCATAAAACAAATTCTCATATTTTAAATACAGGAGAAGACACTGAAAACATCCCTAGTTTCAGTCTGATTGGGGCCTTTCTGTTTGGGGTTGCGGATTAACTGGTGACTGTAAACTGAGTCCTTCTGGTGATCTACGCTGCCTTTGCCCAGCAGGGATCAGCTGTAAAGATGAACAGATTTAAATACAGTAGACATAAATCTAGCTCACAAAAAAAAAAAAAAAAACAAGTCTTGCCCATGTTTATTGCGGTGAAAACAGTCATGCTACACAATTGTCACATTAACTGGCTGCAATATTACATAGAAAAGTGCTGTTGTTACTCCGAACTCAATGCCCGGTCAGATGAGATGATTAATACCTTATTGCTGAATTAACCTCCTGGTTAGAGATAGACCACCTACAGTACCTTCCACCTCCACCTCCAGTAGCTTTCTCATAAAACAATACAATTAACAACAATTTTTTTTTCTTAAAAAAAGGAAACATAATAAAATCATAATAAATAATCATTAGTGTTCCAAACTTACAGTAAAGATGAGCAGCTATTGCTGTAAACAACATAGTTAAATACAGTTCAAAAGGAAGGGGGAGGGCAGGGAAAGCCTCACATGTTCTGCAGCCGGCAGTCTGGAATCAGAGGACCTGCGGCTGTCCGTTTCACGGAGTGTGTGACGAGTAAAATCCTAGCACGGATCTCGTACCTTTGGGAAATTATTTGTACCGTTTTTTAAGGAGTGTTGGAGTTTAAACCTGTGTGCACAGACTGCTGAATGATTAACAGGTGCATGCCAGCAGTTCATGTCACATGCAAGATGGAGCGTTTTCCTTCTGAACGTCAGTGTTTCAGTCCTTCATTATTCCAGTATTCCAGTGATTTTTGTTACGTACTGTAGCTTGAAATGCATTCAGATACCTTTTAATGCCCAACATGTCACTTCAAACTCTGCTCGCTGTTACAGCTCGCCCGCCCCGGGGACCCTGCTTTGTTCAGTAGTACGATGCAAAATAGTTGCTCTAGTGCAAGTCTAACCAGATTATCAACGACAGACAATCACGTGAAACTATACTCTCACTGATCATGATGACAGAAAATAAAAGTCACAAAACAACAACTAACAATGCAGACTGATGGTCAAAAACATGATGCAACCAAGAAACATTTAAAACCACAAAAAAAAGACAGGGAATGCCACGCGTTACTGGAAATGTGATTAAAGTAAAAAAAAAAAATTAAAAAATAGGAAAAAAGGCAGATTAAGTCATTGGTGTACCTAAGGCAGTACAACTGAGGTCAGGAATGTGCATAATTTGAGTTAAAATGTTGTACATGATGCTGGCCACATGGGGGCAGACTAAGACAGGAAGAGAGTTCAGTTTGAGCGCCTCTGTCTTTCAAACCCATAACATGTAGTGTTTTCACTATAAAAAAACTATAAATAGAAAGCTTCCATGCACACGCACGCACACACACGCACTTACACACTTGTCTGTCTCTGTGAGGCTCCTCGGTGACTGTGTATTCCCAAGAACCTGCCCTAAACCTGACTCCGAATCCTCTACCCTAAACTCAAAACTCATCCTCCACGTCGGGCTGCGAAACCATCAGGACCAGCCTAAAGTCCTTCAGCTGCAGGCCCGATTTAAATAGATACTACTAAAATAGAAAGACATGTGCCTACACACACACACACGCAGACACATGCAGGCATAAGTTAGAGCAGTAATTGCTGCTTGTCTAGAAAAGCTGGGAATGATCATCTTTAACCCTGCAGAAGAAGAAGCCTCCCTGCTGCTACAGAGGAAGAAGAGGTTGAGGACTTGTGCTCTTTGTTTCGGTACTGGCCTTATTAGTCACACAGCTCTATGAGTTCGTTGGTTCACTTGATAAAATGTAATTCCATGAAGATTTTCGCTGATTAATTCACCATCAAAGTCTCCACTCGCGGCGAGGCGACGCTTTACGGAGGTTAGAGGCAGAAAAGAAGCTTTTAGTCCAGTGCGCTTTCTTCATGTCTCAGCCTCTTTCCTTCGCAAACCTTGACCTTTCACCTTTGCCTAGCACTGCCAGTGGTCACCGAAGGGCATCTTGGGAACCTGGATGTGCATTTCCACGGGGCGGTCCGGCAGACGGTCCCTCCTGTAGGTGACGGTCTTCTCATTGGTTGTAGGAATGTATGACAGATCCTGCAGAGTGAGAGAAAAGCCCAGTGAGTAAAAACCACACGTATGACTCAACAGACTCCCGCTGAATCAGAACCAATTTAACACAAGACAACGGAATAGCTCCTATGATTCGCACAATGGAAACGGAGAGCATTGTTGTTATCACTTTTCTTTAAAAATAAAAAAGGTTTCCAAGTTTACAGCAGTCAAGCCTACTTCTTTTTCAGAAGTGGAGAGTTAACATTCGTCGCATTACACTTTCATTGAGGAAGTCGGCCCAGCTTGATGCAGATTTCCAAATTATGTCAATGTGTACGATAGCTCCCCCGAGAGTGATGTGTTGCCAGTGGATGATCAGCAGGGAATTGCAGTCATGTAGGATTTCGATTGGCGTTCATACAGATCACTCTCTTTACAGTCTGTAATTTGTTTAACCGTTAAAATGATATGCAGTGGTGTCGCGAACAATAAACCGGGGGGGCTGAAATGTTTATAAGCCATGCAGAGAAATTTAAGTGCACATTTCTGCGAGCAGCCTACCCGCATTTACAAAATTCCATCCTGTTCCTCTTCTCAGAGGCAGTGTTCGGCTCTGTAAGGTCACATATCAGGAAACTGTAGATGGTGAGCTGGGAGTTCAGAGGAAATGTAAAATACAGCTGTACCTCTGAGAGCAGCCTCATATTTCTCGCTCTGGGGTTTCAGCGGACAGTGCTTGTTAACATAAATATCCTAAAGAATTACAGGGTCCCTAATGTTTGTGAGTGCTCCAGGCCCCTCTTCATTAAAACTCTGCTGGGTTGATGACTACCTCCTGCACGCTTGACATTTGGAGGCTCACCTTTCCAGTGCAGTGGTAGTCCGGGTCTTCAGCAGCGCCCCCTGGTGACCAGCTCTTCCTCTTCTGCATCAGCAGGCGGGACATGGCCACCACGACCAGCCCACACAGCACAGTCAGCGCACACACACTCAGGAAGGTTCCTACGAGCCGACTGCTGCTGACACACTCTGTGAACACACCAGCACACAAAAATCTGATTTACTGCAAAATAAAAAAACAATCAGAAACAATCTAAACTACACCATGATGAACAACAATAATATGCTTTTTATCTGTTAACACCCCGAAAATATGATGCATTGCATCGAGGCCTCTCTGTCAAAACCAGCAAAACGTCCAAAAGGTGGAGCAACAGCATCCGTCTCTCTTTAGTGTTTACATTTTTGAGCTTCTAACACATCATCCAAAAATCACAGCACAAAAAAACAGCTTAATACTCTGATCACAATATCAAGTATGGAGAATTAAATGTGTATAAATTGTCTGGAAGTGAATGTATTTGAGTCAGGAGTCAAATGTCTGACGGTGGCTGATGGAAGCGGCAGGAAAAGTGGCGTCCTCAGGAAAAGTGAACACCTCGGGACTGGACTGCACAGCAGCGCAGCGGTAAAAAGCGATTGTTGTGAGTTATTTTGAACATGCACGTCGAGCCGGGCCCGAGGCAGCTGTGCCAGTGGCGCTGCTGCTCCGAACAGTTAGCCGGCTGTGTGTCTGCTGGGGAGCATGTGTGGATGACGGGCCGATCGCGCCGCACAAAGAGCCCAAAGAAGGGCTCTGACATTTGGTAACATGGTAACCATGGAGACCTGGCTCCCTCTGCACCCAGGAGGAGTGGGCGTGAGCAGGAAGAGAGCGTCCCGTTGGGTGGAGGGGGGGTGGAGGGGGCAGCACGAGGGGATGGGGGGAGATGGGGGAGACGCACAATGAGTGGTGCTGTTCCAAAAAATTGGGAAAGCGGGGATGAACTGTAACACTTGGATGTGCAATAAAGTGTGTGTGTAACCCAGGTTGTGTGAGTGTGAGTGTGTGTGTGTGTGTGTGTGTGTTTGGCTGAGAAAATAAAGAAAAGTGAGCAGGGAACTGAGGGGAAATGTGAAATACAGCTGCAACACTGACAGCAGGCCTGCTGACTCAAATACACGAGGGTGTAGTGGTGCAGCCATGGTAGCAGCGGAAGTGACCTCGAATAAAAGTGTGTGAGTAAGTGAGAGAGAGAGAGAGTGTGTGTGTGTGTGTGAAAATTATACCTGGTCTTGTGCTGATGTGAAGCTGGGTCTGACCCGACTGTGAGCTGGTTTGAAACCTGTAGCGGCAGCTGTCATTACTGATGTACATGCACTGAATCCACATCTCCTCCGCTTGTCCTGAAAACACAACAAGAAAGCTGTGAGCAAATACACCAAATACACACACACACACACACACACACACACACACACACACACACACACACACACACACACACACACACACACACACACACACACACACACACAAATACTTCAACACCGGCAGGATCTTTCTGAAGTTTGCATGTTCTCCCTGTTGTTGCTGTGTCCTTTCAAACATAAATGTTATTCATTCAACTGATCTACAGACACACACTCATATACTGCATTGGACGTGTATTTAGCTCATGGAATGGCAACACACACTACTAAAGTTTATTCTGGCCTTTGTTAGCTGGGCTGGGCTTCGGACTCGTGTTTTTAGATGGAGCAGATATAGAAGACGGATGATGCATCGTCTGACCTTACAGTTCCTCTCAGCTTTTTCCAGAACAAACATTTTAAATGGAATCCAAGTGTTTTGTTTTCCTTCTCGGTGAATTTCTGTTTTATTACATTTAAAATGATCTAGTGTTAGACTAAAAAACAGTGCTTTAAGTTGACAATCTTATATATTAATAGTAACAAAGCTGCAGTATAACAGCTGCTGTTATATAATAGTTTATATTAACAGCAACTGCAGTAATTACTATGCAAATGGTTATGATGTGTGCATAGAGTTATGTATATATGATCTTCACCCAGCAGCCCCCCCCAAAAAGGCTGAAGATGCATTAAAAAGGCAACGTGTGTCAATAAAATAAAGGTTTTTAATATTTGGAATATATTTAAGAACCTACATATATCTTATTTTTACTTAATGACAAAAATTTAAAAACTAGTTTAACTTTTACAGCAGTGTTTCATTAAAATAAGTATCTGTAGTTCTACTCGATAGATTTGCCATCTCTGTTCAACAAATATTCCAAACTGAAACCATCTAACGAGCACCAGAAGGATTATGCATTTTATTTATTGCCTCCACATCCCAAAGGCTCCCAACAATATCACCGCATAATGTGAAAACATCTCGACGGTCAGCAGTCAATCAAAAATAAGTAGCATGTGCTGTGTGAGTTTGGGGGCTGCGGTGGTTGTCGGGGGTGGGGGTTATACCGCCTACATTAGAGAACCTCTGACACTGTGCTAAAAACAGAGCACATAATACTATACCACACAAATCTTTAGACAAATCACGCTAAATATGATGTCTTTAGATTGATAATGGAAGTTAAAGTAAACCTACAGAGGTGAGGGGAGAACACACAAACTGCAGAGTTTCCCAGAAGGCAACAGAAATAACAACTGCACCGTCATGCAAATAACTCCACAGCCTGATTTAAAACAGTGAGACTGCGTCACAGCTCTCCGGCATTTTGTTCCACAGGATCCACAAAACCGCAAATGTGTGAAATTATGTTCCCAAGAAGATTCTACTGACAGCAGTCGCTGTACCTGAGACATCGTCCTTGTAGCCGACCAGAGGCGCACAGGTGTTGTTGCAGTGTCCCCCCTCTTTCTGTGTGAGACCATGAGAGAGGTGGCACTCCACACACTTCCTGAGAGAGAGAAAACACACACACAAAAACAGTGTCAGCTATAAATGTGCAGCCCTGTCCTCTGGACTGATGTGGTAGAGAGACTGACGGGTACCAGTATGATTGACAGGAGCTTTGGCAAGCCGGACATCTTTCACAGAAGTCTCCAGAGTGCTGGGGGTCGTCACACACACACTTCCCACACACACACCTGCCCCTCCCACCGCAGAGCAGGCCGTCTGGTGATTGGCAGGTTTCTGTGGAGACGGGACAGCCACAGCTATCGCCTGTCCACCCGTCCTCGCACACACACTCGCCCGACACACACACACCTCGACCTGAAAGGAAGAAACAGACACAGGAGAGGAAGGTTTTCAAGAGAAAACACAGACGGATTGTAATTTGCATCAAAAGTGCACGTAGTCAAATTCCTGGGAAAGCTCTTTGAAACAAATGCAAATCATCTATTCCTTACCTCCACACAGCAGCCCTTCTTTGTAGGGACAGGAGAAGTCGTCCCTCTCACAGTATTTCCCGTAAACCGTCCCGAGTCTGCTGTGATCACACACACATCTCCCGCATTCACACACTCCTCGGCCGCTGCAGTCCACATCGGCGCCATCTGCTCTGCAGCCCCGGTTTGCATCTGTGCTGGAGTCTCTCATCAGGCCGCTCCCCGTGCACGGTGACTGATTGTCATCACGACAGCGTCCGGTCGATCCGCAACTGCAGCGGCATTTTGAGCGGATCCTGACGACGGTGGACTCATTGTAACCTATGGGCCGCACCATCACTGTTACGTCTTCATCTTCACCATCGTCAGGACAGGATCGCAGGCCGATCGTGATGTTGAAGTAGACCTGCGAGACAAAAAAGACACGACTTAAGCATCTCTGGCCCGCTAATGAGAATTTTAAAGCCCAAATAGCAGACAGAATCGCAGTTAAATCTATTTTGTAGAGGGGAAAAAGAGACACAGTTGGCAAAATCTGCTCAACATGAGGGTTGCAGGATCACGTACACACTGGATAGGAGGAGATTCAGATCCAAATGTGACAAGACGAGAGATTCTCAGTTCAGTCAGACCGAGACTGAACAAAAAAAGTGCTGAGAACTAAAGAAGAGAAGTTCACAGCAGCCTGACAAGTTAACAGGGCGGAAAAAACCAACAAGTAGAGTAGAAAAGACATGAAACAGGAGTCTGGGAACAAGGGGGAAAAGGTGGAAAATACCACAAAGTCAAGAATAAACACTGGTGCTGTTTGTTAAATATAGGCTCAATCACTGTGTACGATAGTGTTGCCACTGTGAGCATATTAATATGCTGATATCGACTATTAAACAGAGATTCATCTGCTTATAAATATAAGAATGAAACACTGACAAAACTCCAGCTGTAAATCTGAAAGGAATGACATTACACAAACATCCTCCTCCTGCATGATCACAGAAACCTCTAATAGGCTCTGAATAGTTAGATGAGGAAGCAGATTTTCAAGTGCTACTTAACTTAATCATCCTATTGATGTGGGAGAGCGGTGCCTGGTTCGAATCTACAGTCAAGCTTTTCTCTTGATCTTCATCGCCATTCTGGTAAGTGCCGGTGCTTTCCATAATTTTCTTTAATCCACTCATGGATTAAAAGGCTTAGCTTCACTTTCTATGCACAATGGAGTATCTATAGAGGTGGGATTCTTTTTTTCTATCTTGGTGAGAGTCAAGAGCCCCAAACGAAGAAGCAAGGACGTCTCAAAGGCTTCCAAATGAATGAACAGAAACAAAGATTCCAAATGTGCTGAAAAATGTTATAATTAATGCAAAAATAGCAGCTCTTTCAGGTTTTAGATGAATATCTTTCGACAGTGGCTTTTTGTGTAATTGTCATGACTGCAGCAGAGGAGCTCCTGTACAGTGCTCTCTGCAGCGGTGGAGATATTTCAGGCTTTTCATCAGCTGGATAATGACACAGGTGTCAAACAAAGTATGTCTAATGACCCATTTCTAAATATAAATGTCCCATTTGCTGGTACATGTTTTAAAATTGGGCAGGGTGAGGATTTTGGGACAAAAAGGTCATGGAATCACATGGAAATGTTTTTCTGTTAAATACAGTCTGTAATCCGCTCAGCTGGGATTATTTACCAAATCTTTTCCGTCACGTAAATCTCTCAGACTTGTATGTCAGCGTGTTTGTTATGTGTCAGAGTAATCCGACCCAACCAAGAAACTCTGTTCCGTGGCATCTCAGGGAGCTTAACTCAGTGATCTCTGCATAGACTGAGAGTATCAGTTTAGCTAAACTCTAATCCTGGGTGAAATCATGTGCTGTGTGACACTGCTGCATGTTGAAAGTGAGCCTTTGTGTTTACCGTCTGATCCGGCTGCACCCCGGAGCAGCTCTGGTCCTTCGCAGTGGATCCGTCGGGACACAGAGGAGACACGGACACCCAGTACCTGCTGAGGGCTTTGTCCTCCACCGACACCGACACTGCAACCTCCGACAGCAACCTCTGGACGCGGGACAGGAAGGACAACAGGTTCAACGCTGCATTTTGATACGTGGTTTGGATAAGAGAGGAATGAAACAGCGGCACTTTAAAACCTAAACCAACAAAGTCAATGAGGCTAAAGAAGCAGGAAAAGGGGGGGTGGGGGCAAATAGAGCTTGAAACAAGTAACTGATTACCGTAATTAAAATTCTCACATGTCGCCAGAAAGCCAGTATTGTACTTTCTGTTTCTGAATTGCTGGGCGGTTTATGGGAACAAGGAGGAGGGGCCAGAAATAGCATCTTTGTATCCGTCCCTGATTGGGACACATGGTTTCCGCGCGGATCTGATAGCTATAATGCCAGCTTCTGTTCAGGCTGTGCTGCTTTTGTGCGTGTGTGCGTGTGTGTGTGTGTGTGTGTGTGTGTGTGTGTGTGTGTGTGTGTGTGTGTGTGTGTGCGCGCACATATGCGTGGCTGCACAACCAGATCTGTGGATTCGGCAGATTCTCGGAGCAAACAATGGAGCGCTGTGCCGGAGGCAAGATTATACCCCAGAACGCTGCCAACTGAACAAACTCCTTGACTAGCACATGCACAATGCACACAATCACACACACAAATGAGGTCTTAACCTCCTTAAAATCCCGTTCTCGTCTGTGTGTGTGTGTGTGTGTGTTGCATTAAGCCTCCAGCAACTGAAAACTATCCTACATAATTTGTTTTCCTAACTTCAAAACATTAAAATAGCTGAAAATACAAGCTGTTGCAGGTTTAGATGAGACGTGTCTTTGTGCTTGTGATATTTTTGTTTTTTTTTTCCAACACTCTGCAGCCAAATTTAATTTCCTGGGGTATATTTAGGCTGTACATATTTTCAGGAATACAATACCACTGCTTCCCAAGTTTTTTCTGCAGAGGACTATCTTTTACACTTGCACGATTAAACTGATTTCACAAAAAGAAAACCTTGTTCATGTGACTCCAACAGTATGATGCCCTAAAACATATGAGTTAAAAATGTATAGTGCTTCTTGCACTGTATATAATATATACAATATACAAGGAAAAAACAAGATGCACAGGTGAATAAACGTATTGTACCTTGTATGCGTCCACCACCAGTTCTATGAGGTTAGGAGCCTGGAAGAGCCCTAACTTTCCCAGGAAAGAGCCCGGGAGCAAGTGCACCAAATCCTGGACCAGGGAGAAGAGATTAGAAACACTGAATGATAAGCTATTTATAGGACAAGAATGTGAAGATAGAAAAAAAACAATCACTGTCTTGTGCATGCTCTGCATTGACATAATCCGTTCTGCACGGTTTACCTTGTACCACTGGTACTGCTGCTTCTCCACTGCAAAGATGGAGTAGATGTAGTTTTCAAGCAGTTTGTCAGATAATTGACCCAAACTTGGATGGTCCTAAGAAGCAGACAAAATAAAGGATATATTGTTTAATGAATCTAAATGTTTCTGTGTATAACTAAAGTGCAGCACAGCTGGATCTGAAGACTGTAATAATCACAACAACCAAGCTTCTATACAGTAACTTATACATCTCATAAATTTATCAGATAAACTTGAAGAGGCTTTAAAAGTCAAATCCACACGTTGAGCCTGTGTGGGTCACTGGTCCTCACCATGGTGGTACTCCCGGTGTAGACGTTGTTCTCCAGGTGACACAGGCCGTCGTGTGGCACCACAATCCCGGCCAGTCGGCTGTCCAGGGCGAGGTGGGAGGGCTGGTCGGTCATCAGGAGGAGCAGACGCTTTGCTTCTGGCCGCCAACCGATTGCTCTCTGAAAGGAGACCAAAAGGAAATCAAATATTCATAGTCAGTCTTGCGTTTGAAAATCAATTTTATTTTATTCAAATCGAACACCAGCACAGACCCATGTTTAGATTACTTCCACATTCTGATTCACTGGAATCAGTAGTTTCTGGCATGTTCGGACTGATGTGGAAAAAAAAGTGCTTGACACATAATTCAATATTCAGTAGTGTGGCAAAAAAAAAATGCACATCCAAACATTTTACTCATCTGAACTGTATCAGCTTTTGTGATGATCGGGTCCTTCTGTAATCCCCAACTCCAGCAAAAAAACCGCAAGAAAGCCCTTTATCAGCCAAGAAGCCTCTCTGTCTTTATGTCTGTGACTCATCACTGACAATGGGAGAAAATGTGTGCACACGTGTGTATTTAAAGAAACTTACCAAGCATGTAGTAAGTAGGTCTGACATAATGGAGAGTCTATTTATAGGCCGCTGACCACCGTGGTGTTTCCCTGCATGCTAGTTACTCAGACCCCCTGCATGGTGTGAGTCACAGCCCTCCGGCAGCCAGAGAGTAACCAACTGTGACTGTGTGTGTGTGTGTGTGTGTGTCTGTCTGCCATACCCCAACAATGTTGTCATTGCTTCGCGGAGTTCCAGTCGCAATATTTATTGCCGAGTCAGAGTGCTATCATTCCTCCCTGAATAAACGCCTCTTTCACTGCAATTCCGGCTCACCACCAAATTTTGAAACTGAAAATGCCTACTTTAATGTGAAAGCACACAGGAGCGCGCACACACCCACCTGGCAGACGGCTGCCTGCAGCATAGCGTCCAGTCCTCCCTCAGGTGTGTCCATGTTTCCAGAGATCCGCTGGCGTTTGATGACCCGCGTGAACTCGCTCATGTTTCCGGTCATGCTGAGGACGTGGTGGAAGCCGTGCGCCGGGCGGCAGCGGATCTCATAATCGCTGGTAAGAAGAGTGAGGACAGACAGGTTAGAGTGACTGTTGGCTCATCATCACAACCCTTAGCAAGTGAATATGTCTTGACTTAAATTGCACCATAAATAAATGAGCTGTTTGTGAGAATATTAACAAAATTACCTGCAAGGGTTATTGATCTTAGAAGGATGGACGTTGATGTAAGGTGAGACGGGTTTGTCCACAAAGGAGCCGAAACCCAACCACAGGTCAGACGAGTGCTCCGTCATGCGAAGGGACAGAGCTACGCCCACTGTCTTCAGCTGGAACAGACACAGACGCAGATGAAGACAAAAACAGTGAGGATATTCTGGGAATAGAAAGAGGAATTTGTAGAAGTTGTAGAAGACAAAGAGGAAATGAGAAGAGGATCTGTGAGCAAATAAATTATTTGAGGATCAAACAAAATGAGAGAAGCACAAAATAAAAGAAATTAAAAGTAACTTTTTTTCTTAAGCTGTTTGAAATGCTTTCGTTTTAAGTCAGAATGACTTAATCCTTTCCTTTCTATTCCTTATACAGTCCCAATTTTATCAAGCCCTTTGAATTCACTCAAAATGTGGTTGTTGTTGGAGTTGTAAATATCTATTTTTAAGCATGCATTTTATTTGAAAATATGTTTTATTATTCCTGACAGAAACAATGGACAGAAGCTACTGCCCCCCTGTTTCTTGGTGCACTGACCTTGATAAAGAAAGGTTGTGATGAGTCAGGCTTTAAATCTTGGATAAGACCCAAACGGTTTATTGGAAAAAAAAGGGGGTGAAATGCATTAGCATTGACTGACTAAATGGAAACTGTGTGTTTCAGCACCTACATGATCCAAGTTTTCCTGCATGGAGGCCGATACGTCCACCAGGTAGTAAAGATCCACAGGATAATGCTCCAGCTGCTTCACAGCCACGATGAAACTGGCCTCTGAACCTAAAAGCACCGACAAACGACGGCGAGTTTAAAATTGTCGCTGAGCGATGGAACAGCACGCTGCACTGAAGCATGTGACAGTCTACCTGGCCTCAGGGTTACGCTGATGTCTTGTGGAGATACTTGTGTGCTGCTGATGGTGGCGTTGACTTCCACCTTGACGTCGGGGTGCTCCATGAACTCCGGGCCACAGCCCTGCTTCTGCAGGTTGACTGGCAGGCCGCAGCGCCGGCTCAGGCCTGCCCCATGGAGAAAGTCCTGGTGGTCACAGCGGGCCAGGGATTAAAACGGCCAGTTAGGACAAATTACCTTTCCTCGCTTTACAAACAGTCTATTGGTACAAAGATTTATCTTAAACTGGATTATATGGATGTAAATGCAGCGCATAAAACAAAAGAAGCATTTCCAAACAGACCTATATACAGAATAAACTGTTTTCACAATAATCTCTTCTAAGAACAGAAGGAAGTGGGTCAAGCTAGCTGTGCTGTTTGTCCCACATGACCCCACAGCCCAGAGGCACAGATTCTGACATGTTTATGACCATGGTGCATATATGATAAGCTTTATCAGTGCTGTAGTTTGGCTTTATGCAGCTGTGGATGTGACCACTTTTACTGTAATCATATCTGTGATGTGGAGGAATGTTCAACCGTCCTTGAAGCCCAGCTTGTGAGCCGTAACACTGCAAAAGTCCTGGGAGGCAGTGAGATGTAGGTAGATGAGCACAGAGCTCCAGTTCATGGCTTTCTGAAGTCTGTAGAATCACCAACAGTCTAGGAATCACGGTTATGCACATGCTATATCCTGTGACAGGCAACAAGATAGGAACACAGAGGCCGTTTACTATTTATTGTGTTTGGTGTGATTTCTCATGCAATAACAAGAGATGTTTTGATATTACTCTTGTTCTGAAATTACTCAACAATTCAACATCCATGTTCAGATCACTCTCTGCATGTCTGAACTTAAAAGAAATCTAAATTGGAATAGAAAAGGAACTGGTTGGTATGTTTTCTCATTCAGTAAATATTTAGCAGATTTGCTGTGCAGCTGAACTACAAGTTTCCCAGAAGCAACAGTGTCATGCTTCCTAGCTTTGGAGTGGATTAGTGACCTTTGGTGATTCAGTGCTTGTTGACCAGAGCTAGTTTCATAATTTAAAAGTAGGCCATTTTGCATCTTTGCTACAACTTATGGACCTGATTTGTACGAGTAAATCTGAAGATAGCGACACGTTCGACGAGTCTTCGATCCCCACCGCAACTCATCTTACTTCTGCTGCTTTGAAAATGAAGAAACGAAAGTGCAATTTAACAAGTTTCTAATAACACGCTCCCAGGCTATAGATGAACGCTTGGCCATAAACTGAACCTCACAGTTTGACTGACTTCTGTTTATTTATGGTCGTCCCTGTGGCTATAATTTTCAGTCCAGCAGTTCTGAACAGCGAGAAAGTCTCACACTCACTTCCAGGGACTTTCCTTACACACTGTAGCCTCTTTACCGAGCAACAGCCACGTGTGAACATGAATATTCACAGACACCGTATAGCACTTTAGTTTGTTAAAGCCTGAAGGAGCATGGCGGGGAGGCGGTTGGGGAGGTGATTTCTGAAAGCAGTCACACACCAGCGAGTACGGCCCGACCTGGCTGGAAAGCACCTGAAGTCTGTAAATACACACATGTTGACAGTCCAGTCTAGCCGGGGTAATTTCTCCCGGTGTTTGTGTGTGTGTGTGTGTGCGTGTGTGTGTGTGTGTGTGTGTGTGCGCGCGCGTTGTGACTTGTGTGGCACTGGGAGGTTTTACAACTTCTGAAGTCTGATTCAGGGTGGGCTCTTTATGAGACAGACTGACACGCAGGCCGCAAAGACAGATACTGACCCACAGACGGGGCGGATGCTGTGATATGTGTGAAGTTGAGACTAAACACACGGACAGAAAGTGGCTCTGTCTCTTCCGCCGCATGAGAAAAATGTGGGGAAAACGTTCACACACAGACTGATGCCCCGAGTAAGGTCAGAGCGCAGGCCGCTGAGCCTAAACACACACGTTATATTCCACATTTCTGGATGGCACCAGAGCCTCGGCTTCAGGAGTGCTGCTGAATGTCAGTCAGCTCCACACAAACTCAGATTTTTCGTTGGCGATCCTACCTCTTTGAAACACCAGGCGCACTGTGGACCACGTCTGAGACAATCTGCACAAGAAGAGACCGCGGGCGACTTGCACACACTCTCACCTGCAGAGGGAAAGAAGGCAGAAGATTCGAAGAGAAGAGAGGAGAGAAGGGAAGAATTTCAGATTAGCATATGAAAGCATGTGCGTGTCAACACTCATTAGCCATGCAGGCGAACCCCCTGTGGATATTTAGGGATCTCATGCACATTTTTGACGATCAGAGCACCACTTTGCATCTCCTATGAGGCTATTCAGGCCGCATCAGCCGGCGTGCGGGGGTGTGGGAACAGGTGCTTGAGTTGCTGGAGTGGTGCAATGGACTATTAACCGCAAGAATGCCCACAATAAACACACACAGGCGCACACAAACAGACAGGCATGTAAACACTCAGGACATCTGATGAGTCAATAACCAGATGCTCCATATGTAATTACCACAGAGGCAGCCATACATCGGATACTTTTATGCAGAGTCTGCAGAAAAATGCAGCAAGGAGGTAGAGCGCTAGGATTCCTTCAGAGGAATTAATGATTTATTGGAGTAATTTATCTACTGGAATCTAATTTTCCTGAGCCGTTTCTGTGAAGTACAAAGCCGGAATGTAGGACAGAGGAAGGCTGCAGGTCTTTGCACTAACACACTCTATTATCAAGCCACTCTGACCCAATTAGCAAGTTCCTGAATAGGTGAAGCATTTAACTTGTAATTACTAACGATTAATGTCTGTTCATACAAATAGTGGGTCCTGATTGAGAGCTTGGAGGTCGAACATGAGCAATTACCAGTGTGCCACTGCCTGTGGTGTTTTCTCCAGGAGCCAATTAATGCGCACGACTGCTGTGATTGATGAAAAGATGCTCACGAGCGCATTAAACAGGACGCAATGTAAAGAAACGCGCGGCGCGGTGGTGATTTTGACGTGATCCAGGAGGATAATAATTGGCTCGCGGTGTAATTGACCCTAATGAGCATCTGTACTCACCGGAGCCGGAGGCTTCAGCGCAGACCGTGACCGTCAGACAGCCGAGCAGGAGACACAGGGGGACGCTGCCGTAAGCGAGGAGCCAGGAAGTCATATTATCCCGTCCGCACCGGCTGGCTGACCGGCGCGAGGCAGCGAGGAGGAGGCGCGGGGAGCTAGAGGAGGTGAACCGGTGGAGGACACGGACCGTGCGTCCGCCGCCGCGCGAACAAAAGCCGGGAGTGCCGGACCGAGCCGCGGGACATTGTCGTTCACCCAATAACCCTCTAATCCCGGGGAGGTATTCACGTCCCCCGGGTCAAATCAGCTTACGAGCGCGCTCCCCCGCGGACCGCGAGTGAAGGTGAACAGGAGTGTGAGAGCGGCTGCGTGCGCCTCAAGTCCCTCCATCGATTTTTTTTCTTCTTTTTCTTCTTCTTCTTCTTTCCAACCAGCCTCAGGTGAGCGACGCGGACCCCTCGTCTCACAGGAGTCCCATCCCGGGACGGAGTAGCTCAGGAGTTGAGACTTGCCTCACGCGCCGGTGCCGCGGTGGAGAGCGTGGTGGAGCGGCCGGTCCGCGCGCACAGCCATCCAGGAGAATGACCGCTGTACTGACTCAGACGGGCGGTGCCATGGCAACAAATAAGGAGAGAGAGAGGGGGAGAGAGACATTTACTCTCCGTGGGCTGCGTGGAGTTTGTGGCGCGGTGCATTCCAAGTCGGACGGACGTGGCCTTGAATTGAACGCGGGTGTTTATATGGCTTCTTGAGGGAGCCGTTCAGCCGCGCGGAGGGCTCCTGTGAGCAGGGAGGGGGTCCTGAGGCGCGTGGAGATGGATGATTGGGGGCGTAGGGTGGAGTGGGGGGGTGTGTGCAGGGGTGGAGGGGCCCCAGTTAAAGCAGAGTTCTCACAGAGGGGTTCACAGGCTGGTGCTACAGGCGGAGGAGGGGGGGTCTGGTTCATTGTGCACAGATTCCAATGACATGGAGTAACCCCGCCTCGCTGAGCTGGCTGCGCCCCTGTGCAGGAGCCAAATACTTACCAAACAACTCAGCATTTTAAGCCGGAGGGGGACAGAGGAGAGAGCCAGTGTGGGGACAAAAGACACAGAGGCTTACCGTCTTTGACTTGATCCAGTACGGGTCTCAGGTAGAGGTCTACCAGATAACAAAGTGGGACTGTTCGCGGATACCTGCTGAGATGTTAGTTGTGCAATTACAGTGATTTAAGTTTCAGTGAGCTTGTTGCTTTGTTGGGAACTGCTGATTCCATCCTGCCAACAGCCAACTCTTAATTTGAGCATTAACTGAAGCGACAGTTACTGCTTCACCAAACTCCTGTTTACGGGAAGAAGAGGGACAGATTCGTCCTGAATTAATTCATGTGTTTCTGAGAGAAATCTGAAACGTGTGTGATAGTAGGTCACCATAAAATGATCTGTGACCTATCAGTTGTTTAATTCCATAAGTGCTGCATGTATGCTTGCAGTTTATCTCAGGTCCTAATAATAAAATGAATTGGTTTGACAATAGAGCACCTTCCTCATATAGAAGCAGTATCAACTCAATGGAATGAGTGAATCAGTCCTGAGGCGCTCCCACACTACCAAAAAAGTACAGTAATTGAACTGAGGGCACATTAATAAGACATTCCAGCTGAAAGAGATAAGTAGTTTTTTAAGTTTTTCAGGAATAGAAATAAATACCCGATCGAGTATTAATCATCAGTAATTTGCCCATTAAAAGATAAAGCAAATATTTTGCTTGGCGTTTTGCCTAAACAGTGAGCGTGCCAGCAGTCAGAAGCACCACACAGCGGTCTCCTCGCCCTTATCAACTCTTTTTGACCCCATCTGTCCCTCGGGAGCCCAGAGCGGAGCCAGCTATGCCTCTTTCCCCATTCATTCATATAAATCCACAAATGAGGATTTTTAGAGGGGGGGGGGGGGGGGGGGGAGTGTCAACTCCGCCCTTTCCGTGCCCGCGAGCGGTCGCTCTCAATTATGGTAATGATGCAAACACACACCGCATTGTTTTCCAACTGTGTGAAAGATCTCTGAGAAACTCTCTCTACCCTGGCCAAGTCTCTCCTCTCCGGACTGAGGGTGGCAGAGCGGGTTTGTGGAGGTTGTCTGGAGGGCAAAATATGGATGTTCTCTGGGCTGAGTTAACTTGATAATGGACTCTTGTGTAAACACTTCCCTGGCCTCTGTCAATACTGGCCAGCATCAGCGTCTTAATGACAGCTGTCACTGCGGTAAACGTGACAGAAAACACTCTTCCAATGCATCATTCCTCCCCCACCTTTCCGACCTCCACACCCTCCCCTGCTCCGTCCTCTGATTTTTTTTTTTTCCTCCCCCCCCCATATGTTTGTGTTAGCAGTCGGCTGGGCTTTCCATCACGCTGTTCTGGTCTCATCACTCTCTAACCACACACTCGCAAGCGCGCGCGCGCAGACACACACACACACACACACACACACACACACCACACTAGTTTGCGTTTGCTTTTAAACCACTTGCCCTCAGACACCTGTCTAATTATTTATTTCTGGGTCTCTGTTCAAAGCTTAGTCATCTCGCTGATTTTCTCTGTGAAGTGTCTCCCACACTCTTCTCTCAGCCTCCCATTCTTCAGCCGAGTTGATGCGAGGACAAAGTAGGAGTCAAAGGTGAGATGGAACCAAGTGGGGATTCCCATGGCCAGATCCAAATCAACTATCGCAAGGGCTCAGAGTCACCCTGACATTCACAGATTTCTGCCTAAAATCATGGGTTTGATTTTGTTCAAATAACCTCACTATTGCAGAGTTTGAGAGCGCTCGCCACATTTCCCTTCGAAACGTCAATTTCAGTCTGATTCAGCTGCTGACGGCAATACAAATTCCCCTTTCAGACTGCCTTTTCAGAGCAGAATAAATCCCCCTTAAACATTAAAATATCACCGCTACCCACTCTCTCACATGCAGTCTGGTGCATATCAGTGAAGTGAAGGTTTAAATTTGAATACTGGACAGACCACAGACATTTAAATGGAACATAAGTCCCAAAATAGCAATAGTGAAGTATTTACTTCCTTCTATTTTGTGCACGAGTGTGTATATCTAACAAAAAGTAGTCATTCAAAGACTGGCCCTCATGGAAATTCAAGGAAGAACTGAAATCTTTTATGTCACAATGAGACGTTTTCTCTTTCAGAGGAATTGCATTGTCACACTGTCTGGTCTGTGCAGTCTTGTTTCTATTGCGATCACTTCACTGTTTCATTAAACTGAACAGGGAACTACTTCCTGATTTCTTTACTGCTGAAAAATAAGGTTTGTGGTGACGATACTTTTCAGATGTGGTGAGCTGACATTTTGCAGAGATAAGATCCAGGCAGCTTTAATGCGCCGGGTGCCGAGAGAACAACTGCTATTTAAGGTAATGTTTGTTCAGAGACAGTCACAGACAGATAATTTAGCATTGTGACTTAACCTTACAAACATTTTGAAATTCAGAGCGATAAAGTTTGAATGCCCTGAAAAAAAAACTACATTCGAACACCAAACAGAAAGGCCCCAAACCTGTTGATATGGGTGGGTTGTGTCTGAATCAGAAAGTTGTAGGTTCGATGCCCCATCTGTTCACATGGCAGTGTCTTACAAGACACTGAACCCCAAAACTGGTCCCAGGGGATGGACTTGCATGTGATATTTGACGTGTAATGTGCTTTGGAAAAAGTGCTTTATAAGTTCAATCCCTTTAACATTGACAAGATTTGGATCATTGAGTCAACTCTCCACCCCCACTGCAGGAACTACTGAATATGTAATACTTGAATAAATAGGAAGCTGATTTTAGGAGGGATCATTATCCATCCATCCAATTTCTGTGCTGTTTCTATCCAGTACCCAGAAGCCCAGCTAACTATTGGCGGGGACATGACGCATCCTGATCATCAGTCCACCACAGGGTAAAAACACACAGAGCAAAAGCAGGGAGAACATGCAAATGTTAAATACATTCAGTTGGGAGTATTGTAAATTTTCAGATTCAGTGCTCAACTGAATCAGACTGCAGCATAAGATATTGTCTTCAGACGTATGTTACTATTCAGGAAGTTGAGTCACACAGATTACCACAGTAAAACCAACTGATTTTGTCGCGCTACAACAGCCCAAACTGATGGTGCTTTCCAGCGTTTAGTGTACTAACCAGATAAATCCTGTGTCTAGATTGTTGTTTTTGGATATTCTGTTTCTAATTTCTATCTGGTTTCAACCTGTTATTCAGTAACCACTGGCTTACTTAAATTTAACTGCTTGTGTTTTGTTATGACGGTAAAAGGAACAGTTGAATATAATAGTTTATTAATCTCAGAGGGAATAATAATTATTGTATTACATATGAAAAAGTGCTTGAGTTGCCAATATGAAATATATCATGCGGTTATACAACAAGTGAGCACCAGATCTATTTTGTCTTTTAGAAAGGAGATGCGCATCTGTTCTTCATAAATAATGCAGTTGTTGTCCTTCAGTGAAAAGCAGTGAACCAAGAGAAAGCATAAAAAAGAAGATTTTGTTGCAACAAAGATGTAGATGCTGTATGGTCATATCAACAATGAAAACATTTCAGGTTTCAACTTATTTTATCCTGGAATATTGCTTTTAACATACAGCCTGTTTGTACAAACTATCGACAGTCCAGATCAGTATAGAAGTCAATTTCACATCTAAAACATTCAATCAGAGATGAAAACTATTTCAGGTTTTTTTTAATTTCTTTAACTAATCATTATATTAGTTGCACAGACAACAATAGAAGTGTGAAACAGTGTACGGCAGTGTTTCGCAGAGCAACATCCTTCTTCGGAAGTATTAAAAAAGACAAGATAAGATAAGAAATAATGCTGTTAAAAAACAATACCCTTCACCCACTGTCACTGTTTGTCTGAGGGTTTTTTTTTTTTCCAGGGTTTTTTTTTTTTTTTCCAGTTAGACCAGACTGCCAATAAACCCTTTTGCCACTGTAGAAGAAATGATTATGCGATCTAAACAACTTCCTCTAACATTTTTTTCTCTTAATGGAGCCTCCAGATGTGACAGAAGGGGTGTTTTCAGAGGAAATTTCAGTCTGCACCACAACACAGTAAAGAAGAACTTGAAAATGTGACTTCTCATGAAGATCATCATGTCATGCGTCATGGTAGGCTTGACTTGGGATGTATATGTAAGAGGAAAGAGCACAAAGAATGAGATGTTAAGCTTGTGGTCTTATGGTTGAAATGACTGTCTGCAGTTAAGGTTTAAAAAAATATCCGCTTGCTACCTCATGGGCGACCAAGGAAACCCCGTGGTTCATACCATGTCCACTCCGACGTTTACGTTGACCATCGGAGGCCCTGTGGTTAAATGCTCGCGCGCACGCGCACACACACACACACACACACACACACACACGGACGGACACCTACGCTTCAACCACCAGCATGACGGTCAGCACATAACAGACCATCCACAACCACAGTAACAACCCCAGAAAAAGCCTGTTGTTTTTTGTTTTTTTTCTTCCATGGAATAGCAAGTTTCAAGAACCGGTTGTGACATCAAATCTCCCAGATTACTCAATTCTTCAGGATTAAAGTTTAGGAAACATGGCTTTGTGCTGTTTTTGTGAATCAGTTTCAAGAATCGGTTCAAGACGGATGCGCTTGTGTTCAGTCTTGATTTTTAAAATAATAGTGAGAATACTTTCATTGCTGGTATCGTAAAGCATTCAGTTTCATTTAACAGAACGGTGGAGTAAATGTGAAATGATGTTTGAGTCTTTGGTCATTAAAAGCCGACAAATTAATGTGGGCATGAATTAAGGGCATTAAAATATGTTATGAAACTGACCAGGGAAAAAAATTTTGTAGATATTTTTCGAGTATTATCATCCTGTAATTTCGAGAGATGATTTTTACAATTTTTTTAGAATGAAGATTTTAAAATGTTAACTTTCAATTTTTGTCATTTCCACTTCCAGGAAGATAAAATACATCAAATTACCTTACTTAGCTCAAGATCATAGGACTGACTATGGGAGAGGGCAACGCACACACACACACACACACACACACACACACACACACACACACACACACACACACACACACACACACACACACACACACACACACACCTATTTATTGTCACTAATTAACCACAACATACAAAACCCCCTACTTTAGTCTCTGCACCTGTCACTGATTTCCACTGTGCCGGGTGGGGGGAGAATAAACACTATTTGAAACGCGAAAGTGAAAGATGAATGAAGGCCGTTCGGGAAGCTCTGGCAGATATTTTTCTAAACCCATTTCTGCTCAACAGGGGACTCTTGGAGAGTCCCGGATTTTCCCACCCACATCCTGGGTGCCAGCGGCGCTGCACTTTGTAACTGTAATTTCATGAAGGCCAGTGGAGCTCTGCGCCGGCTCAGTGCCAACCTCAGTATGAGGAAGGAGGGAGAGAGAGAGGGAGAGAGAGGGCGGCAGCAAGTGAATGAAGAAGGTAGAAAGGTCACTGGTCTCAAGGACTTTCTGCCACAGTGTCTATATTCGGGGGAATAACACAGTTTGTGCTTGCAGGATTGCAGCAGGGAGGAGTAATAATGATATGCCATCCTGCGGTTCGGTTTGCAGTGTGACACACACACACACACACACACACACACACACACACACACACACACACACACACACATCAGCCCCTTTCTATCTCCACCCAGGTTATATTTCCCTGACACAACTGTGCGGCGGTGACCCGGCTTCATGTGGAAATGGGATCTGACTTTCAGGTGATACACCCTCTGATTAAACGCAGTGAAACTCAGCTGTGGACGATTGATGCGGTTTCAATGTTTTTATCGCGGCCGTTGTTAAAGGTTGGCATTAATGGGTGAGACGTGAAGGCCCATTAGAACCAACAAACTGAGTGTAACCCGGAGTGATTAATGAACCCATGTGAAGATGGACAATAATGCAACTGATAACAAATCATTTGTAGAGTTCTTACTTTGATGATACAACATTGTAGAGAAGGCCACATGCTGCTGAAGATGTGTGAAAGGCAAAAAAGAAAAACAGAGTGATAGTTACAAAGTTCTGATAAGAGTTTGAATTGCTGGGAAGACCTCAAAGTGGATGAACACTTAGGGCCAATCCCAATTCTACCCCTTACCCCTACCCCTTACCCCTACCCCTATGATATGCGCGTTCACGAGGCTTAAGGGCTATCCCAATTCTCCTTTTTGAATAGGGGTAGGGGTAAGGGGAAGGGCTATTTCACCCCTTTCAGCGAAGTCTGCATCGATGCTCCCTATTCTCTATAGGGGTAGGCGGAGTTTCACATTGGCCAGAAAAAAACAACATGGCGCCCACCACGGAGTCGCACAAATGTAAGATTTCTTTCTGTATACTATTTAAAAAGCTATAAAAAGTGTATTTGCTTCACTGAATTTATAGATAAACTAGCGTGACAGTGTCCCAGTCATGGATTAACGTTTTAGCGCTGCGCAGCACCGTTTCCAATCGTGAATTTGTAACTTATGAAGAGCACTAATCACTGAATTAACGTCATCCTTTATCATGTTTTTAACGTAATATGTTAGACACAGGGACCCCCGATGAAACCCGACTGCTGATTCAGTTTAGAGCCGGGTTCCTCAATTAGCGGACCGCGGTCCACGACCGGACCGCGGCACACCTCGCTGCTGCCCCAGGGCAAATGTATGGAGAAAAAAAAAGAAAAAAAAATCTTTCTTTAAACGCTCCATGTTCCGTGTGAGCACCGTTCTGCACCGCGCCGCTCTGTGCGTGTCCAGCGCACTCCGTCGCACCGCACTGCTCGGCAGTCCTCGGTATCGCCCGAGAAGGAAGGAAGGTTAAAAAGGAAGAAAAGTTTTTGAAATCAAAATACAGCGCCAAAACACATTGGGAGTAAATTATATTATTCGTCTAAGCTATAATATGTCAGTAATAAAACGTGTTTGTATAAATATATCTGTATTACTTTAGGAAATTCATAAAAGAAAATGGCTTGGAAGGGGAAGTTACAGCCCAGCAAGCTTCAAAAAAGTGGGAGAACCTCAAAAAGAAATATAAGGTAAATAATAATACCATTTTTAAAAAAATAAAAGTAATTTCTAAAGTAATTTCTATCATTTCTAATATCCATAATTTTTTGTTGTTATAGGAGTGCGGCGGGGCTTAAAGGGCCAAGGGGTATCCCAATTCATAGTGCTGCAAAGATAGCCCTAGCCCTCAGCCCTATTCTAAGATCATAACAACAAAGCAGTTGCAACAAAGCAATTGTATCCTCCGATCACCCAGGAAGGCGTTGGAATTCCAAAACAGTGCGACTCTCAGGGGAAGTCCGCAGTAAAACTCATCACATTGTAATCTAAACTAGTTTTCTGCTTCACCAACCGGCACTTTTCCTCCTTTCCTGTCAGTAAGCTATTCCAGCAACATCACATGGGAGCAAGCTGATACCAAGGACGGTCAGTACTGTAAACACTAAGCTCATTGAGAAAGAGAGGCAGCTCCTTCCACTTTTACTGCTTCAGCTGAGCAGGAATACATTAATTGCCGAGCTGTTTGATAATGATGAAGAACACAAGTCCAGAGGCAGATAATAAGGTCAGGTCAAAGTGAAGGAATGCCTTAAAAGGATGCAAACATGTCCCGCCTCATTTCATCCCTTTAGCCTTCTTCTGATACTGAGGTAAAAGAGCACTAGTTTCTTGTAATTAAGAGGAGTTACTTTAATAAAGAAAATATAAGAAGGAAAAGTGGAAGGAGCAATTTACTGAAGCTTAAGAAATGTAACATTAGTTCCACTAAATAGTGCAGCATCGCTTTGACACTTTGACGCTCATGTTCATTGAAAAATGGGCAACCTGGGTAAGGATGATCAGGAAAAATTGATTTTCCTCATTTGAACCTGTGTGGTAAACAGATATTGGACCTCTGTTCCTACCAGGGATTGTTCATAACGAACATTGTGTTCAAACGCCAGCCTGCTCATAAGTGATTCCTGGAACCGGAGCTCCTTGGGCCTCTGTGTTTCTGGACACTCGGGTGAAGAGAGGCGCAGCTGTCAGCTTATCTGGAGGTGAGTTTGATCTGATGGCGGGGAAGACCAGACCCGGCAGAGCCAAGCACATGATGCCACGGTGCCGGTTGTGGAGCTGAGACCAGCTCTTCACCCTCTCACAGATCACTGAGGGAATACTGGAGTTTGAAAATCAGGTGGGAGGCGTGAGGAGTGGAGCCACTGCCATTGGAAATCTTCTCTCTGAGATAGTTGTTTCTCTGTACTCAGCACTAATTGGACTTGTTCAAGTTGAGTGCTGGACTCGAGGTTGTGCTTTGTCTCCTCTTTTGCCCATGTTCTTCCTGGACGGTGAGTTGAGTCACAGATGACGAGGGGAGGATGGCATCACCACCTGCTTTCTTCATTTAATATTAATAACAATGATTCACATGATCGTCATACGCAGGAGCTAATCTGATCCCGCTGGCCTCAGGCTGCAGCTTTTCATTTCACAACATGACCTGATTTGGTACAAACTGGCAGTGCAGGACGTACAAGGAAAGAATGAACGAATGAATGAATGAATGGTTCCATTGCAAAAGAAGCCAAAGACCTGAAGAAAAAAACGAATATATCATCTCAGATTTATGACAGTCACTCTGGTTAACAGTAAGTCACAAAATACAGTAGTCTTTAAATAACCAGGTCAGAGAGGTCTGCTGTTTCTGTTTCTGTATCCAGTCCAAGCTCGAGTGTTCAATCACACTGGGAAAGCAGCAGCTCCAGGAAGCCATTGCATCATCTCTACAACCGTGTGAGTGTCTGTAACTGTAAATTTGTTTGTCCAAGTTGATGAGGTGTGTGTGTGAGTGTGTGAGTGTCCGTCCACCCCACATGCGTCATGGTGGATATGTCATCCTTCAACGGAGCCATTTATCAGCAGTTTGTGTTTCACAGCTGTCTGACGTGCTTCATACAGTCCTGTGAAAATGACAGAAACTCCGCCTGCTGTGAGCAAATAATTTGAGGAGAAATGTTTTTTTAATCTTAAAAAAAAAAAAAAGAAAAAAAAAAGTTTATATGAGCCTGAAATTCAGCCTTTGATGCTTTGTGGTGCAATCAGCAAATATTGACATAGCACGTGTCTTTGCTTCCTTCCTTCTCTATCACTCACACTGCACACACACAGCTGTTCTCACTATGTGACAGCGCCCTCTCGTGGTGTCCTCATGTAAACAGAAGTCAGGATGTGAAGCGTTTTTTTCTAAAGTTTTCCCAAGCAGACACTTCTCTGAGAACAGACAGAAAGAATGACATGAACATTCATTTCTGTCTTATAATGTCCATCTTTCTGTATTCATATAATGATAAAATTACATACATTTGAAACTTCGCTAAAAGCAGGTCAAAGGTCGGATTGCACAGTTCGGCGATTCCTGACATGCCAGCTCCTCAGCTCAGCTAAACAATGGTTTCTGTGGTCAGCCGCATGATTGCATATTACACACTGGACAGAGCATGTTTGACCGTCTCGTGTGTCGGCCGTAGAGCTGAATCAGGCCGGCTCACGCTGCGCTCACCAAGTCGTTCATCTGCTCGTCCATTAGAGGCCCGGTGTTTGAGCGTACAACCTTTTCAGAGAGGATGTAGGGAGGGATCCAATTTCACTGTGACTGGAGAAAAAAGGGGGGGCTCTGACTCTGCAGTGGGACTGTCACACACTTTTCTAACACACTCACATTCTCTGCACTAGCGCGTGCGCGTGTGTGTTGCAGTCCCTACTGTGAAGTGTTTAATAGTTAATAAGGGCCTTGTTTACTTGGCAGGGCTGCTGCCCACACAGCAGATGCTTCTTAACTGCTGAGAGATTCAACTTAAGAAATACAGGAAATAAATTCAGTTTCAACAAACAGACCAGCATACGGTGAACAGCCCTCGCTGTCTGCCAGCCTGGAGCTGCTCTGCACATTCAAGAATATTCCTGTTGGTTATTAAAGTAAGAAAAACCAAAGTATCAACCAAGAATGTGTGTAATATTCCTTGTGGAAAATGTAAAGTATTTTCACTTCATAAATGAACCCCAGACAGAAAACAGCACATTTTCATATCACCGTTGATCCTCTTAATCGATCCTTTTCCGGCAGGAAAAAAACTTGAGAAAGCTTCGAGTAATGCTGAAATCACATGAAACGAGATGAAGTGGCTTTAAAGCAGAGCTGACACAGACAGAGTGGGTTAACTGCAAAGAATACTACAAAATGCACAAATGTGCACAAATGCAGACCCTAGGAAAACAAATCCCCCCTCATCATCTGGCCTCTCGATCAATACATCTCCCCAAAGAGTCGCCTCTGGGGAGACGGCACGCTGAGGCCGTCTGCCTTCACACACACTTTCATTATTTATCACAGACGGACAAATATGCAAACAGATTTACAGAACCGAAGCTCTGTACACGATTCTTATCTCACATCGCATCGTCGCGCTAAAATGATTTGCCGATAACAAATCTCACACCAGGAGGGTTTTAATATCAACAATTATTCCTCCACATGCAGAGTGGAGGAAGGACTCAACTAATCAACAGCGGTGATAAATTAAAGTCATAAATGCCCGGCGCTGATTAAAAACAGAAGCTGAGGTCATTTCAGGATGACGCGAGACGTACGGCCTCATTGTTTCCTGCCTCTGCTCTGCTTCATATTGACGGATAATGCAGTAATTGTGACAAAACAATCACAGGAATGACAGTTAGCCCATAGCCAGACAGAAAATAAAACAAGAACAAAAGGTGTGAGGAATGAAGAAATAGAAACGGCCAGGCTGGTGGGAGGGTTTTAAGTATTTACTGGAGTGTTTATCCATTATTTCTATGTATTCTGCAGTCACTGACATTCATTTTAGGCAACTATTTACTGTTTATTTTCACAAATGTGTGTATTTTGCATGTCAAACCTGGCTTCTGTATGTATTTGTAGAATTCGTGCTATAATCATATGGTTTTCTTAAGTTCAACATCAAGACACTTTATCACACATGCAGGTACAATACGATTCACACCATAACCCCAATGACTAATATGTGTGTAAAAGACAGTCATAATGAAAAAAGATGTCTATTCGGCATCAACATTTTACAATACTTGCCACATTAAGCCGCTGGAGTTTGCTCACGAGACATTTTTTGTGCCACAACTTGTATTTTAACCTGAATGCCTCACACTTCCAAGCTTTTGGATTATAGTAAAATAATATTCAGATAAATCAGTGAAATGTTTTTTTAATAATCATTACACATCAGGGGATATGGCGACACTATTGCTATATTTAGTCCATCAAATCCACTCATAATGACATTTAGTTCATTTAAAACCTGTGTTTCCCCCCTAGTGTTTTTTTGCAGCCCCTTGTTTTATTACTGCGCGCCATTAATATGTCAGCTCGCCACAGAAAGCACAGCTGCTTCATTAGACTCCACCTTTGACTCTTTACCACATATCTGACTGTTAACAAGTAACTTTTCTTTTTGATGAATGGTTTTAATAAATCGGGTAATTCGGTGACAAGTTTTAGCCGCAGTATTGATTTCTGCTGTAATGACCACATTTATATCCTCTGTGTCTTGTTAGGTGTTGGACTGTCTGTCCGCGGGGGGAAGGAAGTCACGATGTGGGATTTTAAAATGCCTGCAGACACAGCAGAGGGTGCAAATATGAACCTATATGCCACACTTATAAAGGACTAATAAATAATGAGCTAAAAAAAGACCAAATCAACAGCTTTACTGAGGTGAATATAAAAATAAACTAGAAGAGATGGATGGATGCATATGTAGTTATGTAATTAATGTTAATGTAATACAATGTTTGTCAGGATGGATAAACTGACTGAATCAGCAGTGACTCAGATAATAATTCATCTTTTATCATAGTTTTTAATCATAAATTAAATATTTTTCTCTTTTAAAAGAAAATATGAGCACTTAAATTCACATTACGGTAGAACGCTGAATTCCATTAATAACAACTTTATTTTATTCACTTTTTCAGTGTTTGGGTATCAATCAGCTGTTTGATTATTTCACTGTAATTCTGAATTGTCAGGAACAAAGTCCAAATACTTTAATTTGTTCCAACCTGGGAGTGTAAAACTCCATCACTGAATTTTCTGCTCTCCCCTCCTGTGGCTTTTCTTCTTCTCTTTAAGGTCCAGATTTATATCCTACTCTTAAGATTTTCCACATCATATCCACCACTATCCACCCTGTCAGCAGAGGCTCCATTGATGTTTTCAGGCTTCACAGTCTTAATAAAAAAAAGAGAGAAAAGCAAAGAAATTTGCTGCTAACAAGGTGATAAATGAGACGGCAGCATGTCTGGGACGTTAGGTCGACTCATCACATTGAACATGGAAGAAAACACCCCAGTGTCTTTAAAGGTACAGTATATGGCTGAGAGAAAGGCTTTTGGATGTTTCTTTCTGTGGTCGACTCAGGAGATCTTGATTCGGCAAAAGTTTAGCTCTGGGCTCACTTTCTGATGCAACTTGAGCAGTTTTGGGGTTAAAGGTCAGAAGCTAATAATCCAGTGAGATTTGAACTATAACTTAGGCTGACAAGGTTGCTTATATAATGACTGAATGTACAAACATTTAGTTACTTCAGTTACATCCTGCACCTTTTCATAAATCAAATGGACATTTCATCTTTTAAGGTTCGATATTAGATTAAGATATATCTGTGGACATGCTAAGACAACAAAGATTCATAAAAGAAGAAAGCGAGTGACTTAGGTTGAACATTTCAAAACAGAAACAGAACTCAAACAGTTTTTTTAAACTCTCAAAAATGCACACCAGAGAAATGTATGAATTTAGCATTTAGTGACAAATCAGTTGGTGTCAGCTGACAGGACGCAAAAACACATTTTTTAGCGTGTTTGTACATCATAATTGTGGAGGTGGTAGCATTGGTAAAAACAGCAAATTTCCAAATGTTTTGGAAGCATTTCCTGTGAGGTGAAGCTGTATTTTATTTATTTTTTTCTGTCCTCCCACTGTTTCTGTGACGGGTCACGATGGAAGTGGGACAGAACATTCTGTAGCTCTGGTGAAGAAGAAACCCAATGTTTGCCTTTGTGGCGCGAGTGTTCCTGAGTGGCACTCAGAGGGACTCGGTCCCTCTCTTTTCTTGACCAAACCTTTTTCTTTTTTTTTCTTTTTTTTCTTCTGGGCCACTGAGTGAGTCCAGCGCCTGAGTGTGGAGTGTTTTACTGTGTGTTGTTTTTGTACCCAGTTCAAGGGCATTCCCCCTCCAGTCTCCTGGCACTGACTGCAGCAGCATGCCCTGCTGCTGGAAGAAATGCACATTTTCACAGTGTGTGCCCACCGCTTGACGCCTGCACACACACACACACACACACACACACACACACACCCGTACACATACAGAATAAGAAAGTGCTTGGCTTGCATTATGAAACAGGAAGGCTTTGCAATTTTTGACAGACGTGACAAGTGATTAAAAGCCCGTGTCACGTCACACTGGAGGCGGAGAGGTTAACCACTTCCAGTCTCTCCACACGTCGACTCGCAAACACTAAAGAGGCCCCTTTTTGTTAACCTTCTCTTTACAACGCAGGCATTAATTAAGGTAACCATTCAAGTGACCTTTGACCCTCTGAGCATCCTGCCAGCGGCTGATGACGGGAGAGGAAGACACACTAGAGCATGACTGGAGGCGGAGTTGAAGAGAGACACTGAAAACAAAGCACCGGAGGAGCAAAATCGAGAAATAATGAGAGTGAAATTATTTAATCTCTCTTCTTATTATTACATCCTTCAGCTTCTCTCAGCTTTTCTGCTGGCAGCAGGATTCACATGCAGACGTGCAGGATTTCCTTCAGGTTCTGGTACTTTTCACGACAAAACTCACGCGTCCTAATTAATCCTTGAAAGAGGAAGGAAAGATTTCATTAAATTCTGTGTGTGTGTGTGTGTGTGTGTGTGTGTGTGTGTGTGTGTGTGTGTGTGTGTGTGTGTGTGTGTGCGTGTGTGTGTGATCGAGTGGGTGTACAGTAACATCTGGAGCACAGGACTGCACCAGCTGACCGGCTTGCCACATTCCTGCAGACTCCACTGGAGTGGAACAGAGAGGGGAAAGGCCGCACACTGTGTGGAGAGTGGAGGACAGAAACAGGTTTTTTTTTTTTTTAATTCAGTGACAGACTTTGCTGCAGTTAAACGGTGTGTTTTTCTTGTCTTGCACAGATGCACTGATCACGCCAGAGAATAGTCCCACTTTAGTGAAATGTCTACAGAGGTGGCAATTAAGTATTTCTGTTCAACAGATTTATTTATTTATCTTTCTTTTTTAGGTATCTGTATGTTCCTAAAACTGTTTTTTACTTGTACCACATGGAACATCTAATGTTTATCGTAATCCTCTAAAATGATGAGGTTCTCCTCTTTTTCTTTATTAAACAAAGTGGTGCAGAGAAACCTATTTAGGGTGAGTTCAAGTTGCTGGGGGGAAAAAAAAGTAATAAGAGGAATGTGAAGCTTATTAGTGCGACATCTTAATTAACCTAAGTGAAAATCTGACAGGTTTCACTGAACCAAACAACTCCAGACAGAAAGTTCACAGCTGTGATAAAAGAAAACTCACCCCTGTGGCATCGAAGCAGTGCAACATGCAAATACAGTCCAACCACTGAGGGAGTTTAAAGCACATATAAATCTCAATTTTAATATTGGAGATGTCATTTTCTGTCCATCCATCCATAAAGGTTAAACAACATTGCAGACCATGGTCCCGGAAACAGTTTTTAATAAACCAATATTACAGTATTTTTTATCAAAATTGCAAAACTCCTCTCAGCAGAAAGCCCTGAGACCAGAGTTCTCTCCCTCCAGGTGTCTGGCTTATCATTCCTGCAGACTCTGCAAATTCAGACTCTCCTTTTTTTTTTTCTGCCAGACCATCAGGGCCAACTTTTTTTTTTTTTTTTTTGTGAAACACTTCTTATTAGAATAACTCTTGCGATCGTGAGGAGACGGTGTTTAGATTTCATGCGCGATGAAGCCAAACAAGCACAATCTGGGGACGGGCTGACAGATGCGGAGGCGCTGGGTCAGATCTCCATCTATTCCTCAGCTGAGTCGGTGCAGCTCCCTGGCTCATGTAGAGGGTCCTGTAGCGGCAGAGCCGCCGTCTGAGCTCATCCTGTCACACCTACACGGAAGCATCTGAGGTACAAAGGCAATCTCTAAGTGGCCTGTGGCGCGTTTCGATCCCGCCCGCTTATCTCGTCTCCCAGGAGCGATGACAGATTGACGTTTGGCCAGTCCCGCGCTCATTACGGGCCGGCAGCCATATATCTCCTAATGATTCAGAGCCACGAGGAGAGCGGATGGCACCACTGAGAAGTGTATAATGGGGCTCTGGGGGCAGCGTAGTTCCAGGCACTTCCTGATATCTCTTCTCTTTATCCAGTTAGCTGGAAAGAAGTTTATATATCTAATATATCTCCTCTGAGCTGCCACCTTGGGTCAACACAAAACAGCACTAGTGGGAAAACAGGACTGGTATATGTCACCCTTTTCCTGGAGTTTCAACATTTCTTTTCTCTCTCTCTCTCCAGAATAATAAGTTGACACTGAAATTAAAATGGGACTCTGCATGAATGAGCCACACAATTACTTTCACCTCCTCAAGCTCTGAGAGTGTAACAGGAAGGAGACAACAGCCAGGCACTAAACATCAACGGCTCTAAAAATAGTAGGACTCAATGCACACACACACACATGCAAGCAAGCACACTTCCAAGTTCCTACGCTCACTTATCGACTTACATTTGCTTTTCTAAATACTCTAAAATATATGGTTCTCCTTGTGAAGAATTGATTGCTGCTCACACGAGGAAGGCACTTCCACTTATCGTGTCTCTGTGCCTTAACATAGCTGTACACACACACACTTCAACAATGTGTAAGTGAATTTCAATTGGCGTTCATTCATCAAATCCCAAACACATCTATCTCTACCTCCCATCAATCCATCCATGCGTCTGTCATCTACACTCACGTCATACATGGAGTCACATGGACCCGGAGAAGCTCCCATTCAGCAGACGGGCAGGACGCGCCCTGGACGGGCCGTCCGTCAATCACAGGCCGAATGCAGAGAGACAGACGCCGCAGTCACATGCATTTCCTCGAAAACGAAGTCGCCAATAACCTAAGAAACATGTCTGCTGATGGCTTTTTGGTTGGGAGCTGAAATATCTGACCACGGCCTGGCAGGTGCAGGACAGTGTAATGTCAGCTCAGTAAGGCTTCCACAAAGCAGCTTAGCAGGAAACATTATTTGATATTTAAATAAAATAAAAGTAATTGGGAAAAACTGGAATGAATATTTTGTTCTATTTTTCCACCTATATGTGTTTATGAATCGATCTGTTCCTTATGTTTCAATAGAGAAAAGCATGCTTCACTGCCATCATATGATTTCTAAATACAACTGATAGAACAATGATTTTTTCATCTGTGTGTTAACATGTGCAGATGCTTTTGCAGGAGCAGGAGGGCAACAGAAACTGAGAAGACATCATTCCTTCATATGAAGGAATAAAATTTCATTATTCAAGTATTGCCTTTCAGTACGGATTCCAGCAGATATCTTTCACAATTCTATCTATTTCATATAAAATCCACAGTGTTATTTGTTCCCATAATGGCAATGGTAATCATCTTCAACTACATTTCCAGAGCTGAATTATGTGAGGGGAGCCTTTAAGGAAGAAGGAAAATAAGAAAAGTGTGAAAAGCGAGAGTCCTGCTTCAGTGGTGAAGATGGAAAATAAAGCTTTGAATTCCTTTTGATTTGGTTTAAGCAATAAAAAGAGATGAAAAAGGCAACTTGAATGCATGGCCCTGGTTTATATGAGAGAGAGAGAGAGAGAGAGAGAGAGAGAGAGAGAGAGAGAGAGAGAGAGAGAGAGAGAAGGGGAGAAATCCAGTGTGTCATCAACTCTGCATTGATCAGAGGCTACTGTATCATTTAGGCGTCGTGCCAAAAGCAGCATCTTATCCCAGACTAATAAGAGTCTGCTGGTCCCAGTCAACAGCAACTTTCTATCAAAGCTGCTGCTGTAAAACATTCTTACGTAACCAAATGTCCCACCGCCATGATGGAGCGACGGCGGCACGGCCAGACGGACAAAATGACTTAAAGTAGCCCGTCACTGATGTTTTCTTTAATCAGTCCTTCTGACAAAGTGAAACACGTTCCTGTGGTTTACAACCCGGCCGGATGAGGATTTACTGCAGCTCCCACCGCCTGAGTCTGATTTCCTCCAGAGGTTTTCTCTCTGTTTATTTAATGGGAAGAAATCTCTGTTTGGCCACTCGTTAATAATTTTTCTTTAATAAAGCCTGATACAGTCACGCCACAAGACGACAAAGGTTTAAAAAGAAATCTAAGCATAACAGCGTCATCAGCGTCAACTACTCTCAACTACTGAAACCAGCATGGAAATATGATCTTAGGCAAAAGCATTTGCAATGTTTCCAAACACTTAGTTTACTCCCTTCAACACTGATACTATAATGAAGCATCTGTGGGTTTTTCATAAATGTCACATGTACACTGCAAAAACTGCAAAAATTCAAAATCTTACCAAGTTCAAAAGTCTTGTTTTTAATCAAAATGTCTCATCTCACGTGATCTAAGATATATTTAAGATACAGAGACTTATTTCTTGGTTTAATATTCTTATATCAAGATCTCGTTTTAAGTAAAATTCACTTGCTGCATAGACAGATAATTTCACTAGTTTTAAGAGTATTTTTCTTTAATTTAGTGTTGATATCTTGTATTTAGGTTATCCTTTTTTGCAGTGTAACATTTCAATTGTAATCTTTTGTGCATAAAATATTTTAAACATCTGAGCATTTTGAAAGATTAAAAAAAAAGTCATTTAAAGGTGCCGTAGGCAGGATTTTGCAAGTCAATGCTAATTTTTCTGTGTTTTCTTTGGATTAAATGTTAGAGTATCCATTGATAATCCTTTAGGAGTGTAGCATAATTGCACTGCCGCACACTGTCTAGTCCATCTGTCTCTGTTCTGAGCTGAAAAGAAATCTCGACCGCTCCCGGTATCTTTGACCAATCAGAAGAGCCCATGAGGCTCTAACCGTGATTGGTCGAAGGGCGTTCGTCGCACGTTCTTGTGGGAGGGGCTTAACTTGCGTAAGGGCGTGATGTCAGAGAAAACAGGACAGGATTGGCTGTGCTGGGTTTCAAATCGCCATCTTAGATGGAGACGCGGAATCCTGCCTACAGCACCTTTAAGGTTGTAAAAGTGCCTAGAAATGACTGTGTTGTACTTGGCGCTATACAAATAAAATATTGCCTGTGATGAGGTTGTTTCAGACATTAAATCCACATTATATGTTCCCCCGATATCAAAAAATGTATAGTAACTAAAATATAATCAGGAACAGGTGAGAATGAATCGGAAAAGAGTTGAAGTCTGGTTCTTGGTTCTGCATATAGTTTAGCAAACACGTTTTGCTTGCTGTGCCTTGACCCATACAATCGAAAAACATCATGACAAGGACAAACATGGGAAATGGAGAATGTTTTCACTAATGTATGCAGTACATCTGTTCACCTGACTTATTTACATTCAGTAGGAACACAGTCAAATACCTTGATCCTTTCTTTCTATTCTTCCTTCTCAAACCATGTGGTCGTACAAGCAAACTCAGCAGCACAGCGTAGTTTTTTGCTGGTTATCACCTTTTCTTTTTTATGCTTTTGGGGCCTTTATCCTTTCATAGCAGCAAACTGTGGGGACTACAGGGGAAGAAAATGTTCTCCACACATCAGCTGAGTCAAAACTTGATGTCAAGTCCATTTATTTACAGTGGATTTATTGACTACAGCTGATCATAAAACATTCAGTATTTTGGACGTGAAACAGCAAAAACAAACGGCTTTGAATAGAAACCAGTCCTGTGAACTTATTATCCAATAGACAAGATTTATTCAGAGTAACATCCAGGTAGCGTTTGTAATGATCTATGTTGTGTCAACGTCGCTGCTTTATAGACTATATACACTCAGCACAAGTAAAATCAAACTGGCCTTAAAATAATCAGGAGTGCTGCATAATTTATAAAGTTCCAACTCAAGGCAACCGACAAGTACAGACATGTTCACCAAGCACCGCGTCTTACTTCTGCTTCAGTAGATCTGCTGTTCACTGCTCGGCTTAAAGATTTTTCAGAAGTGGAAATGATTCATCAAAAAGTCTGATAATAAGTATTTATAATTACAAGTGGATGCATTGTCAATTATTTTCTGACTGTGTTGAAATATAGCTCCACTGGTGTGTGAGGACATTGCATGGATATAATTACTGTCATTAGTGTGTTTTTCTGAATGGGTGGATTAGTGCAATGAAGTGTGATGTAAATAAAGTTTGTTTACTGGAGGGTTTTTCAGGTTTTGTTTGCCATCTTCACCCCCTTTCTTATGTTTTATGAATTGTTCTGAAAGTTATTCTGAAATCACGACTCTGTTCTGTACTATAAGTTATTTTCATCTTTAAAATTTCACCTCTGCCCATTTTACTCAAAGCAGCTGACTTTCAAGTTCTGACCAACCTTTGGCCACAGCAGCAGCGTACACCCTGAACCAGTCACCAGTACATTCCAGCAGGTACAGTTTCCTCCTGTTTCACTCCAGGTTATCCTATTTCCACAAGGGCCAGAGAAATGAAAGGTCCAGCAGCAGGACGGATCCAAGGCTCTGCTGCCTCCCATATCAGCCTCAGCGGTTATTTTATTACCAAAACACACATTTTTGAATAGAAGTTATTGTCAGTTTTAATAACTCATTACATTTTTCAAAGCTTTTATAAATGTACCAGTATGAAGGCTTGACAAATTTCACGAATATTCAAGATGTTGAAAATATTTTCGAAAAAGAAAAATAAAAAAAAATAAAAATCCAGCTCCTAATGTATAAACTATGATACCCTGATGTTAAAAAAAAAAAAAAAAGTTCTGGCTCGTGTGTGTGTGTGTGTGTGTGTGTGTGTGTGTGTGTGTGTGTGTGTGTGTGTGTGTGTGTGTGTGTGTGTGTGTGTGCGTATTATGTGTGAGCGTGTGTGCGCGCGCGCAGCAGTGTTTAAGGACCGTGGACAGCGCCATGCGGCACAGACTCACTTCTGCGCGCGGAGGAAGTTCATCTGAGCGCTCCTCGAGCTCAAGCAGGCATCTTCCTCACTCCTCCAGTTCACACAGTTGGGCATCCTCAACTTTACTCTTTGCTTTTTCTTTTTTTGTTTCCATCCTTTCTTGGATTTACCGGTTCGGACAGGAAGTCTCTCTCTTTCCCTCCAGGAGGACATGAAGCGGTAAAGACGCGCTCGCGCTTCTCCTCTCCCGGCTTCCCGCCGCCTCCTCCGGCATAAAGCTGGAGAGATGCCCGGGGCGGGATGTGCTCCAGCCGCAAGATCCTGTGGAGCCTGCTCCTGCTGTCCGTGGTGGAGGTGGGCCTGGGCGTGGCGAGCATCGTCCTGGGAGCCGTGGGCATCAGCTGGGTCCGGGGCGAGCACAAGCCGCAGCAGGGCGACGCGTCCCCGGTCTGGAGCGGACTCTGTGTACGAACCCCGCTCCTACTGTTTCCACTGTTTACCTCCACGGCGGTGCATGTGTGTCCCCAAGGACGGTGTGGCAGGTTACGGTACAGTCTGATCCTACAAGAAGTTTAATTAACTGCCCTCTATAGCTGTGTTTACCAGTCCTGCATGCTGGCTTTTGATTGGTTTATATTTGCTTTAAAGTGGCCAATGGATACGGACTTTTTAATGTGTTTAATGTTCATGCTCCAGCAAACTATGATTAGGATCCCCAACTAATAATTCAATTTACCTCTAGTGAAAAATCATGGGGCCATTCAGATTTTTTTCCAATAACTTTGAATTTACTCCTACTAGATTGTTTTTCCTCTTCTTCAATGTCTATAAAAGTCTAGTAAAATGTCTAGTAAAGACAAAAAAACAACAACAAAATCTAATAGATCATAGTGATCTATTAGATTTTTTTTTTTTTTGTTAAGGTAACAAGAATGTTGTGAAACTGGACTCATCACTTCCCAAATACATCTTTTGTGTATGTTACTGGCTCAACTGCTTTCAGAGTTTAATGTTGTGTAGTTTAAAATGATGTATTTCTTTTCAAATTTCAAGCTTTGAAATGATTTCTTTTACAAAAGGGAGGGATCCAGAACCCATCGTCCTCTCTGTTGTTGTTCCTCCGATATCAGAGAAACACACACTACGCTGGACTAAAGCTAATGATGACTTTCGTCAGTTCAAGCTTGAATCACTGAATCACTCAGGAGGGTCAAAGCTTTAATGCCCGATCATTCTCCTCTCGTGCAGCATTCCTCTCCTCCTGTTACACCACCGCTCTCTTTCCCTCGACGGTACAGACCGTGAAAAGTTGAGCCACATACCTTGACTCAGCTGCTGGGAGCGGTCAGAGTCTGTCATTCATTTACTTCTGTGGAGACATAAATGAAGGGAGCTGCTGCGTCAGGCCTTCTCCTCTCATGATCACCTCAAGGTTCAGATCAGATTATTGATGCTGATTGGCCTCAGAGGACTGATTACAAATTTAGGCTGCTGGTGAAATAAATGTAATTTATTTTCCAGGACATGAAGTATCTTCTTGGACTGGATTGCTGAGACTTTTCAAGGGGGGAAGATATAAAATGAGTTTCAGCAGATGGTACTGTAGCAGATGGTGATAAAGTTTCTTTTAAACCCAATCATTTCTGATAAAAATAGAGCTTCCAAACAAATGTATGAAAGTACACTTAAAAGCTTGACATCAGAAATGAAAGGACTCGGTGTTTGGACACTGTGACTGATGGGGACAAAAGTTAAAACAGGTAAAAAAAAAAAAAAAAATGTTCATTAACAAAACAGGACGGGAATATTTTCAGTCTCATATCCACTTGTCAATGTTTTCTCAAGGTGCCACTTAAACAGTTGAAAATGTTGGATGAGGGCTGCAAACATGTCAGATAAGATCCAGTCAGTGAACATGTTCCAGAAATGCAGCGAAATACTGAGAAGAAGCAGGAATCATCATGCAGCACCGGGAATCTGATGGTTTTAAGATCAGAAACTGATACTCGAAATGAGAGGAAATCACACACACACACACACACACACACACACACACGCCGCTTGGTGCCCACTGAGCTCACTCTGAGAGCATTTACTCCACCACCATGCCGTTCCAGTTCAGTCTGAATTACTGACATCCAGAACAATATGGCTCCCTCCATGGAGCCTGTGATGACGCGCTATTTTTAGAGGAAGAAAATTGCATCTGAATAACCGAGCGTTCACGTTTCCTGTTGTCAGGACGGGAATGAGCCAGTCAAAAAGAATATTTTGCATTTTTATTGTTTCTGAACCAGTACTTTTCCTAATGAAAAACTAATTATAACACTAATTCTAACTTCTGCGGCTGTTCGTTTGTTCACTCGCACTTTTGTTCTTTTCTCAGTTTCTGGTCTGTGGGATGTGTGGAGTGCTGTGCGCTCGGAAGAGGACGGGACTCATTGTAAGTACATGTTGAATTTTTGAGAGAATAAGTTCTTTCTCAGGGAACAACTAATTGCTTTTTATCCTGTTAGACTGGTTTATGAAAATACAGAAAGTTTCTGCTGCACGAAACAGCAAAAACATGATGCACGATTCTGAAGACACAAAGCCAACGTACAAGTCGGCTTAACGAAATCATATCTCATGTCTTTCAACTGTGCAAAAAATAAAATCTTAATATGCAAATGTAGACTTTTAAGGAGGGACATGTCCTGATCCTGGGGTCCACAACTAAAAACTGAAGGCTCACCAGAGATTAAAGGCTCGAGGGTTTTCGTGCTCTGAGGTTTTCAGAATTACACTTTTAAAGAAAATCCAAGAAAACCATGCTGACAAATGCATTTGTAAATTAGATGAATACATATCTGGAACAAAACTTCTGCCATGACGGGCTTTTGTCTTTTGTGTGGCAAAAGTGACTTTGGAAGATGCTGAAGATGCAACGAGCAAGGTATCTATCTTCTGTTGCTTTATCTGGAGTGGGTTCATCCAACATTGCGCGCGGGGAAGAGTACATCTTGGAAATGCTCCCAGTTCACAACAATCGTGAAGCACATATACAGTACTAGTCTTAAAGCCAGAGCTAAGCGTCAAAAGAATTTGAATCCATCTTCAATATCCAGTTCAGTGTCACATCCACAGGTAAATTCAAGATCTGAGACACATGTTCGTCTCAAATGCATGTTTTTGACATGCAACCCACGTGTGCTCAAACACCTGACAGAAATCCCTGGCAAAAATTGAGTTTCTAGGTGGATTTTTGTTTTAATACCACCGTTTAAGGTTGAATATAGTCAGAGGTGGTAATTATGAGCTTGATAAAAAGTGATTTTGTGTGTGTGTGTGTGTGTGTGCACGTGTGTGTGGTCCTTCGAAATGCAGGTGCAAACAGAGCGATCTGAGAAGTGATGTCTGTGGAAATGAGAGGAGACAGGCAGTCACCTCTCTGCTCTCTCTGTCGCTCCTCCCGTCTTTTTCACAGTCCCTCAGTGTCTCCCAGTCCTCGTGTTTCTCTGTGACTCTCTGTCTCCTGCAGGGAGGGCGCTAATGATGGATCAATGTCAGCGCAATCTGTTGTAACAGAGACATCTCTCAACCTTTCATTCTCTCCGTCTCCCCCCCCTACTTATCCCTGCCTTCCCTGCGCCTCCACCTCTTTCTCCTCACGCCTCTTTCACTCCGTCTGCCGAACCCTTCCCTGTTCGCCCTCATCCTCTCAGTTTGGTGCTCTTCCTCCCTCCATCTTCCTCTCCTCATCTGCCTCCTCCGCCCGTGGGGCGATGATTGCATTAGGTCGGTTTGGCTCCGGACCCCTGCCAGCCGCTTTCCACACTTCACCGGGTAATGAGTGAAACTGGAGATGCCTCTTTCCATGCAGTTAAAGACACTAACGGCATCTGGACTGGCAGGGATGAAAGGGAACCTGCACTCCCAGCATGATAAACACACACACACGCACACACGCACAGGCATTTGCACCCAACGGGAAGCAGCACTGAACTGATTGGAATGCATCACAGTGAAGGAATGAGCGTTTCTCTTCCAGGTTCTGCCGGGATAAAAATGCGATTCTCAAACTGAAATTGAGTTTTCCTCATTACGATTCCACGGAAGCGCCAGATAATGTGACTTTTGATTTAATACAATTAATAAAAACCTCACCGACTGTCCGCCGTCCAAATCACACACATGCATATACAATTACAGGAAGTGACTGATGCCAGCATATTTACTCACTGTGCAATGTTTTCAAAAAAGCTCGCCGGCCTTGAGAGCAATCCAATTTTCTAATTGGAAATTAGATTGATTTTGAGTGATATTCATTCATCCTCACTGCAGCCATTGTTGAAAACAGCAGAATGATGGAGGTGGACGCTTCACAGTAGTTGGTTTATCTCCCATTTCATCACATTACGTCAGTTGGTTTACAGTTATGTTGACAGGGTATCAATTCTGCTATTTGCTTCAACGTAAACTATTCTCCTCTCTCTCTCTTTTCTCTCTCTCTCGTTCAGATGATCCTTTTCTCGGCGTGCTGCATCTGTGGTCTGATCGGTGGGATCCTCAACTTTCAGTTTGTTCGAGCGCTGAATAAACGCCCGGGCTCCACGCAGTCGATCCACCTGGCCGCCATGACTCTGGCCTGTCTGGGTAAATTAAAACAACGTGTGACGCTACACACTTATTTACTGCCACACAGACACAACTGAAAGTGATCGTTAATGTTTAAGGCGTGCGGAATCTGAAAGTTATAATAATGTCAGGATTGTTTGTCTTTCACTCATCTCTCACTACTTTTAAAATATCAAATGCATCTTATTCAATGTCCTTCTAATGAGTGATTTGCATTGTGAATTTTTTTTTAATTCCAGCTCATATCTTCAAGGTTTTTCCGACTCTGCCCTTCATTAAAAGACTCCTCCTTCGGTTTCTCGTTCTCTGTCTTGCACAGGGATCTCATCCTGTACTTTGTCCACGTGGCTGACCTGTCGCCTGGCGAGCTCTGAACAACAGAGGATGTTCCTGGAGCGGGAACACTCTCTGCACCATTCGCACGAGATGACCGAGAAGGTAAGGGCAAGAGGAGGCTTCACCAAGCTTTAAAAAGTCAGAGTGTTAAGTGTGTGTGTCCTGTTTCAGGAGGTCCTGGACAACTCCAGCAATGGCATTCCCCAGATCTCCTACAATGGACACACCACAGCGTCACCATGATGATAAAAAGCCACGTGCACAAACTGAGCACAGCATCTTCTCCACTTGCGTCCTGATCAGAGGAAGAGAAGCAGGTCTTCTGCCTTGGCAGCGTTTCGAATGATTACGAACAGCATAACGAAGGCGTTCGTGCCTCTGAATTATTATGCAAACCCGGGTTTAAAGACCCTCCGTTCAAGTCAAACCAAAGCCGGGACGGCGAGCTGGCAGTTCAGGTGACGAACAAATCTCCGAGACGCCATCTGGTCCTCAAACGAATCAGCAGGAAGGATGTGTTTCACCCGGTCAGATGCTGAAAGTGACGAGCACAAACTGAGCATGCAGCTGATTCACTTGTTTCGAAGAGCTACGGCTATTTCAGTCTCGTTGTCCTTATTATCTCTCTGTCTTGTTATTGGTTTATGGAATGCAGCTCACGAGATCGCCTACAGTAATCTGTATGTATCATCGGATAATAGAATGCTTCGACATGAAAATACAGTGATGCGCAATGTACTGTACTGTATGTCCATGCTTGTATATCAGGTATCTATAAATCAGACATATTTTTATAATGCTTCTTATAAAGTTAATTCAATTAAAGTATGAGTACTCTGAGATGTGGACTCAAGTAATGCTTCACTTTCACAGAGAACAATTCAAACTATGTGGATATTATAAAATATAAAGACCCTGATTGTCGTACAGGACTCGTTTGTTCGTGGTGTAATGACGTGGACTTATTTTATTCAACACACAAAGTATCTCTCTTTTATTTATTTTAATCAATGCAGGATCTCTTAAAATGTTAAACACTGACTGTATGTCAAGGCTATCAATAGCAATAGCAACAAGATTTAGGAGGTCCGTGCAGTCCTGTGCGCACACAGGTCCATACAGTGATTGTAAAGTTTGCTGATGAAGTAAATCTGTCAAACCCACAGGTATAAAATGCTTCCCAAAGCAGAAGGAGAAACAGCAGTAAAGCCGGTATGTTGCACACTCACAGACACAAGTGACCTCTAGTGCAGATATGCAACTGGCTTTCACCACAGCGTGCTGTTCAATACCTCATTATGGCATCTGCCTGCTCCAGGAACCACAACAGGAGAGGTGTGTGTGTGTGTGTTTGTGTGTGTGTGTGTGTGCACTTTAACAGAGGCCCACAGCAGCAAAGGCTGCTGGGAGCTTGTGCTGACTAAGTAACCACGTCACGATTTATCACTGTGACAACAGACAGGAGCGGGCCATGGCGCCCCAGAGAGCACCAGACCCACAATCCCACTGTGTGTGTCAGAGAGAGAGAGAGAGAGAGAGAGAGAGAGAGAGAGAGCAAGGGAGTGCTGAATCATGTGACCTCCTATGGTGCTTCTCTGTTAGAGAGAAGGAACACTGGATCTCTCTCTGTCAGTGTCTGTGTCAGGATTTGTTTTTGTGTGTGTGTGTGTGTGTGTGTGTGTGTGTGTGTGTGTCTGTGTGTCTGTGTGTGTGAGCATGCGTGCGAAGCACTAATTGACACCTTAGGTCACCCTAATGATCTTAATGTGGCTCTGTAGGTAAAAACAGGATACAGAATCAATGAGCGTCTCTCATTGGACAAATCGCTCGTCAGCGCACAGCTCGCACTTCACGGGACAAAGGGCATGTTCACTGCTTTCCCCCCGAATAAATAACTTTTTAGGTTTCCCTTGTTTTTATTAGTGACTCAGTAGTTACAGTGAACACGTGATTAGGCTATGCTCATGATTTATTTGTGGTAAATACTTTATCAAATATTAGAAGTCAGATTTTTACCCAGATGTAACTGAGTGTGAAAACAAGAACAATAGAACAAAAACTAAACAGAGGGGGAGAAATGACTGCAAAGACCAGTTTTCTGTTGTCGTGACCTTTTTTTGTAAATCTTGTCTGACACTGGCAGAGGATATAAATATATCACATATCATATTCCCTTACGAGTTATATTGTTTTTTCTTGATTGAAAATATGTACATTTCGCTCCTATCCAAATACACTGTAAGTATATTGTTACTTAGGTTAACCTCAGGGATGGATTTCTTCAAAACCCATTTAAATCACCTTTTTCCATTCATTTTGAAGGAATAGAATTCTTCCTCAGCCTCGTCTTTTCAAAAATGACATACAGAAATGCTGTGAGCCATCAGGATAAAAAGACAGAAGTGGAAAGATTCTTGCAATCTGGGTGCTCTCAAATAAATAAATAAATAAATAAATAAATGAATAAGTAAATAAATAAATAAATAAATAAATAAATAAATAAATAAATAAATAAATAAATAAATAAAGCATTATTAAAAATCAAACCAAAATGACTTTTTTCAATGAGAGCATTGCACATCCTCGCCAGCAGGGGGCGATACTCACGAGCGTCATAGGTTCTCTTCCCGGAAACGAGCTCGTTCTTCCTGTCCTCCTTAACAGCATGGCAAACTTCGAGCATGAAGACGACCCAAAACACGTGAATATGTCCGGTGAGTCTCCCGCTGTGTCCGCCCCGGCCCCTCCGGCCCAGCTGTCCTCTGTCCCGGACAAGCCCGCGGACGCGGTAACGTGTTCGATCCCGTCGTTCGCCGCCGCCTCGGAGTTGCTGTCCGCGCCGTACTCGTGCCTGGTCATGAACACGCACCGCAGACACCTCGCCCTGCCGCCGATGTACCTCAAGAAGAAGAAGACCGGTATCCGAGAGGAGCTGGAGACGGAGCTGCTGAAGTTCTCTCAGAGGTAACGGACAGATGTTTGCTCTACTACCGGAACAGTTTACAGCCGCTGGAGTGCAGCGGAGGACGGCAGCGCCGCTGCACGCGGCAGACAGGGGTGCTGTCAAAGTTGGTTACCCTCATCAAGTGTGTCCCCTGCTCACTGGTGATTGATGAAACAAGTTTAGTTTCAATTATGAATGCATCTGATAATTAAAATTCAAGGATTTGTACATATTTCATGTGTGCAGTGTTTTTTTCTACTGTCAGGCTCAGTCCACTGACCTTGGTGATTTCTCTTGCAGACTGAACGGTGTGCCATTAGCATATGACAACGTGAGAATAGTGGGCCAAGCAGGAGACATTTACGACGACAGCGGCTACATTCACATGGACATAGAAGCCTCCTTCATCCTGTTTCAGCCCCAAAAGGGACAGAAACTGCTGGTGAGACTTACTTTTTTCAGTGGAATCTCTTCTCCAGAGAAACTTCTAAGACAGGATGTGTGTGTGTGTGTGTGTGTGTGTGTGTGTGTGTGTGTGTGTGTGTGTGTGTGTGTGTGTGTGTGTGTTTTGTCGGAGCGCCGTAATTGGCTGCCTGGTCGTCTTAAAAACCCATGCAATTTCGTTGCACTTGTAACTTCGGTAACTTGTTGCGATGACAATAAAGACAATTCTGATTCTGATTTGCCTGAAAATTTGAAATGAACATGTACAGTAAGTAGGGAAAAATTGCCAAACTGGTCACCTAATTTATCTATTCATAAGACAAAAAGATTGCTTGTTCCTTTGTGTAACAGGTACTTTTTGGATTGTTCTTACTTTATAATGAACCATGTTGTAGGACTATAAACAAAGTCTTGTCATGTGTTTTCTCAGGGCATGGTGAATAAACTGGGTTTAAGCCACGTGGGCTGTCTGGTGCACGGCTGTTTCAACGCCAGCATCCCCAAACCGAACCTGGTCACCGTGGAAACGTGGAGGGACTTTGGGCCCAGGATCGGGGCAGAGCTGGAGTTCGAGGTGATGGCGCTCGACGCGGACACTGCGGGAGTCCTGCTGATCAGAGGACGGCTCAGCAAGACCAGGCAAGTCTGCAGCCGACCGCTGAGGACGAGCGCTACAGCGGGTGGAAATCACACTAACCCAGCTAAAAAAATATATTTCTTTCGGGTTAGTTTCAGATTAAGGCCTAAAGTATCAACACTTATATTGATTTTTTTTTTTTTTTTTTATATTTGATAGTTTTGCTATTGTTTGCTTGTGAGCCTGAAGTGTTGATGCTCAGAGAAGCTTTAGTTCACCTGAGAACAGGCTCCTTCTCTGGAAGAAATTGATGTGCAGCAGTATGAAACTCTGCCATCTAGTGGCCCAATAATTTTTTTTTTTCTTTGAAGACAACTGGTGTCTTTTGAATTGTGGAACCTGTGGCTCTTTATATGCTTTAGGAAGACTGTAGTAAAGAACACGGTGGTGTTTTCAGGGTTGCTAAAATTGAATTAAGTACAACGGTAATCTTGCTTACATTGTCAAAACATGTCCCGTTGATTGTGTTGTCTTGTTTCTTACCAGTACGCAGCTGATAAAAACATCACAGTTTATGCATAATTGCACAGTTCGGCCTCTGACCTTAGTCTGTGTTCGCAGTGTTTTTGTTATTGCTTTCACTGGCAGAAGGGGGAGACAGATCTTCATCGCTGAGCCTGAACCCCTCAGTGTGATTCTTCCTCCACAGCTGGATGGGATTTAATTTCACCTTCTCCAACAGTGACTTCTCTGAATCACACTACATTTTATCAGTCAGAGTTATGCTTTAAAACAACCCTGTCTCAATGGAAAGACGAGGTTATATATGTCCTCTCATCATCTCAGGTCTGAGTGAGTTGACTGTCATACTGGAATTCTCAGTAATAAACCCTGCAAACGTTATACTAAACTTACACACCTTGTATATGTCGGGAAAAAGTAACAGTTTCAAGCATACATTTTCCACAATTTTTCCCCTAACCCACCCCATCCCATCACATCAACACAAAAGCCAGATAGTTCAAGAAAAAGAGGTTCATGCAAATGGAAATTTAGGTGCTTGAAACGCAGACACAAGTTTGTACACTTTAAATGGAACATTTAGAAAACAGTCTAGAAAATTTGATCAGTAATAATATTCTCTGCTGAGATGATAAACCAGTGTTGTTTTTATTTCCGTCTGTCTGTTCGGTTAAGGTCTGTAAATAATCTACGTCTGATAGAGCACCTTCAGGGTGGTGTTAGCTGTTGTGATACAGGTGGGGACTCCTCCTGCATCAGTGGGTCACTGTCGGTCCTCCACATGGGTTGGAGCATCAGGGACCTGGGCCTCAGGGGACTGGACTGGTTCTGAAGATCTGATATTCTGAGATCAATATGAGGAACACCACACTCAGCTGTTCCTGGGATCCATTTAGGACCACATCCATAGTTTTTTTTTAAAAAAGTGGATTTCCTGGTGAAGAAGCATCTGAGCTTTGCACAAGTGTCTTTTTTCCCCACTGTTTGTTTTCCATTAATAATGTCCAAGAATAAAAGATCAGAGCCAGACCTGGGCCTCCAGGACATCGGCGTTTCATCAGGGGACAAGCCTGTGGAGGGGCGAGTCTGGAACTAAACAACAGTCTGGACACTTCTGCTTCATTTCCTCCTCGCTTCCTCTTCCCCCCCCTGCTTCAAGGTCCAAACTGCTCTCTCAGCCAGTCCGTTTGGATGAAGGATGGAAAGGGGCTGAAGTTACATACTTAATAGTGTCCTTCTCTCTCCTGTGTGAAGTGGCTTTTACATTCTCTGGGTCTTTTGTCAACTTTGTCTGCAGTTGACTTTTTATTATTGCAACACACTCAAGCATTGCGTCCAGTCATTTCACACTCATGACATTTTTCCTTTTTTAACCAGTAGCAGTCAGGAGTATGTCCACCTTCACATTCTTTATCCTATCTACTCTCTCTCTCCTGCCCCTTGCTCTCTAAACCACCAACCTTTTTGAATAAAATGGTGGCAGCGATCAAATTGTTCCCCTCTCACCTGCATGTCTTCCCCTCTGCCTTAATTATGTTATTACATCCTAATCGTGTTTCTGTGTGTCTTTCAGAGTCCAAGAGATGCTGGCTCAGGGTGAGAGCGGAGAGTCCAGCGTGCCTGTAGACCAGACAGACGCAGACGACACAAACCCCACAACAGAACCCAGCCAGGAGTCTCCCGACGACACCCCAAAGAAGAAGAAGAAAAAGAAGAAAGACCGGGTAAAGGAGGAGGAGATTGAGGAGGAGATGAGCTGCACAACGCCCGACCTGAACGGAACGACGGACGAGGTGAACGGAGGGGAAGCTGCTGAGAAGAAGAAGAAGAAGAAAAAGAAAAAGGAAAAACACATAAAGGAAGAGGAGGAAGAGACGGAGATCTTGCCCACGGAGGTGCAGGGGAGCGACTCCAGCGGTTACCAGAGCGACAAGCCGAGCAAGAAAAGGAAGCACGAAGCTGGTGGTGAAGAGGCGGAACCCCCTAAATCAAAGAAGAAGAGAAAACATGATGTCGAGCAGTTTGCATGAAAGAAATGAGGGTGGATTGACGCTCTAAATCTGATGAAGTCTGTCAGAAAATTTCATTGACAGCAGAGGTGCTGAGAGGCCTTGTGAAGTAGACCCGACTTCAAAAACGGACTAGGAACAGACTTTTGAGGTCGTTTCTGACTGGACTTGTAACTGCAGCGCACCGCCTGCTGGTGGTGTGAAACTGCTTCATATGATAAAGGCAGGGACACACTCAAACCTTCAGCTTCTGGATTTCATTGGTTCAGGCCAGAAGAGACGACTCCTTCAGATTTAATGTGAAAAAATTAGGACTTTTTCACTTTGCTTTTTGTTGTTGAAGGTTCGTCTTTTTTGGACATAAAATAACAAAAAACAGGTGAATCCGCTGCTCAGGCTGTCATTCAGTTGTGCCTTCAGACAATACCAGCCGATACCGTATTGATGTGACTTGTACTGTGTACAGTTCATTGAGTTCAAGCACAGCAGTGAACGATCAAGGCACTCATGAACTGACAGTGCTGCTCCTTCTTTTCTGGACCTGTTGGTGACTTTGCAACCAAAGGCAATAAAGAATGAATTTGAGTAATCCCGTGGCTCGTGAGCCTTTATTCTTCAATTTTGGCTTTGAAGTCACAGCCTTTTGAGACACCCATATGTTGTTGAGTTGCATCAAAAAACAAACTTGCATCAATATTGTTTTATTCTGAAGGAAACGCGTCTTGACTTTGCTTGTTTTTCTTCCACAAGCTGTTTTCTGCTAACCAGGGGGTGTCAGGTGATAAAACACCGAAAGACAGCCTAAAGATCTGTGTTTTGTTTTTTTTCATCCCCCCTCCCTCCTCCACACACAGAGAACCCCCACCCCCCCTTTGACTGAAGAGTCTAATTAGCTGCTAGGTGCTAAGAGCTGGAGAGCTTATCAGAAGCTGCCTGAAGAAGACGGATAAGGAGCTGCAATTAACTGGACTCATCTCCGTCACACACACCTCATCTTATTTCTGTCAACGACATGAACCGTCACTCCTATCTTTCTTTTTTTTTTTGTAGTGCAGATAGGACTTCACTTCAAAGTGCCATTTTTTTTTAATTAAAGTTCAGGTAAATAATATAAACTGCCATTTGTTGCCAAAAAATTAAGCAGTAAGACGGCGTTGCAACGCTGTCTTCACAAATGTGATTAAAAAGAGAAAATAAGTTATTTTAAAAACTAGATGGGAACTGATTCTGTCTCTCCAGTTTGAAAAAGTACAGAAAAATACTGCAGAGACTTTGTCCTTAATCATCTTTAACCTTTTCAACGTAAGTCAAGCCTTAAAAATTTCAATGAAATGAAAAACTTTGATTCAGAACATCTATTGATAAAGCCATCAGTATTTAAACCGGTCAACCAATGGCATCATGACCTCCTGCCTAACATAGCCGAGTTTATACCTATTAGGTGCCAAAATGAAGAGAAAGTTTGTATATCAAGAGGTGATTCTAAGTGGTCCTAATGTTATGGCTCCATCACCAAGGAAATGGTTTTTTTTTTTTTTTTTTCACACCCTGCCTTGAAAATGTTCAAGAATTTATAGATCTTGAAAAACATCAATTATAATTAAAGCTTTGATGAGAGGCGGCCTGCTTTACAAAAATAAACCCTGGTATTTATTACATTGACCGGCTGAAGCAGAAGACAGATATAAAGGAATATAAACAGAGACAGACTCATTTAATGCATATTTTATCCTTTACTACAGGAACATTGAGTTAGTTTTTACAAATTACTCCGATTGTTTATGGAGAGCTGTAAATCACATCTCGTTATGCAACAGCTCAGCTACACTAAAACACACAAAAAACCCCAAAAACACAATGTCCAAGAGAATTAGAAACAATTATGTGAAAAGTTGAAGGGATTGTTCACTGTAATTCGTCCTCCTTTGACCTTCCTTCTGTCTTATCGCTAACATTTGCCCGTTTCCAGCCCCAGCCTGGGCGCACTTCTCCTGCACCTGTGCCCCCCCTCCCTCCATCAGCGCTCATTTATCTTGTCGTTCCTCCTATCACTCCCCCATGCAGACTGCCTCCTCCTCCTGGATCCTGCTTCCCCCCCCCCCCGTCCCCCTCCTCCTCCTCCTCCTCCTCCTCCCCCCTCGTCCTTCTAGTTGTCTCCCTGATTTATAGGAGGCGGTGTGCAGTTCACACACATTCCACTTCTGACACCCACCCAACTCACCCACCTCCAACCCCCCCCCCCTCCTGCAACTGGACTCTCATATCTGAACATGGTCGTTTATCTTCATGATCCCTGGATGGAGAGAAGAGGGAGGGTTGGAGAGATGAGACAATAGGAGGAGTGTTGTTTTTGTTGAGCAGGCCAGACTATCTTTTCATATACCTCTGTTTTCCCCGATAAGAGAGAGAGAGAGAGAGAGTGTGTGTGTGTGCGTGTGTTTAAGTGTGTGTGTTTCGCCGTCAGGTTGGCGATGGGTCTCTATCTCCTCTGTCAGAGTTTCCAGACCTGGCAGCTCCGACATGAAAGAGTCCGCGGAGTCTTTATGGAGAACAAACGGCGCCCTGATGCAATTCACCAGGTTCCACACACACACACACACACACGCACACGCGCACAGCAACAGCCCACGGTGCACGTCCACCAGCTCTCTCGCCCATGCAGACACGCCACATTCACAGCCCGCAACCCACAAATCCCCATCCTCACACACCCCCTTTGGCCAAGTCTAATTAGTTATGTGGTCAGCGCGCCGCTCCATCCCCGAGCCCCAAATGGCAGCAAGTCATAAAATGTTAAGTGTTCCACCAGTCAGAGCTCTGCAGCTCTGGCCGTATATTCTCCCAGCACGGCTGACTTGTATCAAAGCCCATCTCTCACAGGCCCGCTGACATCCATGAAATCTCTTTATGGTGTTTTCAAAGGAATTTGCTGGAGGTTTTTCTGGCACTTCTGCATTGCACCTTTGTTTTTTTTTGTATTTTTTTTTAATGCTCACTCAGGTAGGCAAGCGGCCCGCGCTCACACGGAGTCAGACAGGATCAGGTATGAAAGGCTTTCCCCAGGGATCGCTGTCTGGACACAAACATATTCAAGCGCATGTGTACACACACTATTAACCCCGGAGTGTAAACGTTACATTTGGTCAGCGAGCTGGATTCCCATAGTTAGTTTGTTTCCCTGGCACCCGACACCCACGGTTCTCCTGCCCCTCAGTAACCCTGGCGACGACGGACGGGTGTTTTCCTGCCACGGCGTTTTGCTCCAGGGAATAAGACCCCGGGCCCCCAGTGTGTGCTCGCTCTCCCAGTTCTCACACACTTATTATCAGGTCATTACTGCATGAATCAGTCTGGAAATCACCAAACGGTTTCATCATCTCAACTCTTCCCCTCTGTGTGTCTCACAATGCACATCAGCAAATACAACTGGTTATTTTTACAATTAATTGCATGGATTTGAACCCGTTTTCAGAATTCATGCTGATAAATCAGAGTACAGAGCAAACATATAGCCATATACTGTATTTTATAATCTCAACATTAAGCATTTTGTCAAATATGCAGCGTTTTATGTCTTCTGCTTATGTCTATTTTGTACATTATTTGCCTTGCCCATTTATTTGAATTAATTTCTGTGTGTGTGTATGTATCCGACTGTATTTATTTGCGTGTGTTGGTTGCTTTGTGTCTCCTGGCGAGCTTGCCCAGTGAGATTAATAAGGGCTCAGTATAATCAAGAGGTAATGGGAGGCTCACAGGCGTCTAGACAGTGTTCAGCCCAAACCATTACTCCTACACCCAAAACACACAGGAAACATAGCTGGGAAAGGACAAAAGGTAACAATTAACGAATATGTACTTTTAATCTTCTCTGAAGCTGTTTTGATAGTAACCTCATCTGCAGGAACAAGGCTAACACCGAAGGAATGCGAGCAACACACACACACGCACACACACACACACACACACGAGCGCAAGAGTTAAACCCAAAGCTGTGATTAATGGTGGAACAACAAGCTAATGTAGAAAAATGTATTTTTATCACTCCCTGTAACTTCTCCATATAAATCGAGGGAAAGGCAGAGAGTGGGGAGAGGAGTTATGAGGGATGAAGACATGAACGCACTCAGCATATCATCAGACCTACAGCCACAACCTCCCAAAACCACAGAAAAATAAATAAGCCAGGAGAGGGGGAACAAAAAAAAAAAAAAAGAGTTCTGGGTCTGGAAAGAATGACGTCATGTTTGGTCATGTAGCTTTACAGGACAATACCCAGGACACAGCTTAATACTTCGTTGTTATATTTTTATGATGATCCTGTCAAACTGCAGCGAGACGCTGGCGGCACCTATGGGCACAGCGGGGAGGAGAGTGGGAGAGATGAAAGGAAGCGAGACGTGGGTGGCCAATACTGCTGACGGTGTGTACATGAGAGTGGATTTCTGGAAAAGTACTCACAAAGTCATTGACACAGAGACGAAACACTCTTCTCTGATCAGTGGGCCATCCACTCGCTCTGGCGAACAACTACAACACACAACTAACACGCTTCATGAAAACAAAGTTCTCACAACGTTACTCGTTTTCCTTTTAAAGATAATTCACCTTTAACTGAATATGAATCCAAAAGCTTTCCATAACGATCATATTTCAATACTTCTGGAAGCCGAGCTCTCATGAACATTAACTTTTTGAAACCTTCTTTTTTTTCTTTCATTTTGAACCCATCCCAAAATCTTCACACATTTTATGAAGACGGTGTAGTTTACCAGAAAGAGGGGAAAGCTGGAAATCACTGAGCTTATTCTTAGAATCTTACAACGTATCACAAGTCAGGAAGGAAGGTTTACATTTATTTTTCCACGTCTTCTTATTAAGTTCTACCCTTTTGCAATAATTACAAAGTTTTTTTTTAAAATTGACATTCTCATAGTTTATTAACAAAAACAGTGTCATTTTTAAAAATTATTTTCAAAGTGAAAATATCAATCTGTTGCTGAGAGCTGAATACAAATTGAGTGTTCTACTCCAAAGAAGAGAGCCAAAATAGAACAGTGTTAAGAAATGTTTGAAGCAGAAATGTGATGCACTGTCATAGATTTACACACTGAACTTGTAACATGTGTCAATCAAAGCTGTGTATTCTGTGACAGTAATAATTTCATTTGTAATCTATACAATAAATTCAAAGAGGATCAGTGACAAATAAATTCTGTAAATGGTTAAATTCCAACGTTTCGGAAGTCTGGAGAAACACTGAAGTGTTTCTTCTTACATTTGCTGATCCTTGAGTGACATGTTAAAGACAAACAGCTTGTCACGTGGTTGATTTTTTTTTTCTTTACTAAAACTTCATTAAGTTTATGTGCTCTTTTGCATCAAAAGCTCTAATTTCGTTAAGGTGGGTGATTTTCATCCACCTGAGGCTGTTTTCAATCAGCAGGAGACGCAGTAAACTAATGTCACAGTGTGGGCGTTTTGTTACCCATCAGTGTTTTTAAATGGCAAACACATTTCACATACTGTCACTGCTTCAGCGTCAAAGTACTTTATACTTTTTATCTGTCTTATTCACACACTTTCACACACACACCTGTGGCAATAGCAGCTCTGCTGACTGGCGACCACTGGGTTCAGCGTTTTGCTCAAGAGCAGATCGCCGCTGACCATTAGTGAAGGCGGGACTGGTCACCACCCAGTCACACACAGTCACAATTTTGGGAAATTTTAGAGTCACCAGTTGAAACTAAACACACTTTTGGACCGAGGCAAAGGAATGAGCAGGGAGAACAGAAGGACCGCAGACTTGACTCAGGACTGAACCCACTTTGAACTGAGATCGTCTGCAGCTCTCTGCAAACCCTCTTTCCTCCTTCGACATTTGAATTTTCCGAAGTCACGGTAAGCTTATCCAAGCTGAGGCTGTGCAGAAGGCAGGGCGCTCGGCCAGTCCATACATGAACACCCATTCACACCAAGAGGCAGTCAGTCACACAAAGATACACACAGACATGCAAAAGTCTTGCTTTGAGTTGAAGGTGTTAACCGCTGCTCCACCATGCTCAAATCAGTTGCTGCGGTTTATCTAAATGATGCTGGTGATTTATGACCTCAGTCTTCGTCATCTTCCTCCGCGGCATCAGTGCAAGTCAAACTCAGACGTCGGAGCTGAAAAAACAAATGTAACACAGCACCCTGAAAATACACAGGAAAGACACAGTGACCCTCTTTCACAAAATAAACACAGACTTTATTCAAACAGAGAAGGGAAGAGGAGGGGCTTTCAGAGAAAGGTGCTGTCATGAGTGAGGGTGGGCAGAGGAGCCACGTGGTGGGCTTCTTTTTTTTTTTTTTTTTTTTTTTTTCATTGAGGTGGGATTAACAGAAGGAGGAGCTGAAAGCACGCAGCGGTTTGGCAGACTGGAGGTGTAGGTCCAGTGGAAGTGGGGATGGAGGGGCGGGGCGGGGCGGGGTGGGGTTGGGGGTTAAGAAGATATATGATGTGGCTTTGGAGTATTTCCAAGACGAGGGTCCTATCTTTTTCACATGGCCACCCAGCTGTGTAAACATCCCACAACTGGCCGCCGGCTGAAGCGTCCGGCCAATCGGAGGGCGAGGTGTCACAGAGAAGTGGGACAGGCGAGCCAATGACTCAGCAGCGTCAGGGTGTGGAGAGAGGAGGAAGGAGCAGGAGAGAGTCGGAGTGACACAATGAAGAAGAGGAGGACAGGTCAGGAGTTAAACACATCTTCCTCACTCCCTTTCTATCTATCTGACTCCCCTCCCTCTCCAGTTTTCAGATTCTGATGTGCTTTCGTGGCATCGGGGAGAAACCTGGAAAGAGAGAGGGGGAGAGGAAGAAAGAAAGAAAGAAAGAAAGGAAGGAGAGACGGAATGCAGGTCAATCCGCTGTGGAGCAATGAAAATGAGGTGTGGTGAGAGGCGGTTAAGAGGAGGAAAACCTGGGGAGGAGGCAGCATCAAGCAGGGAGAACGAAAGAAAGAAACCAAAGGGGAGAGAAGTGTCTAGTTTCAGATTTACAGGAGTAGTGGGCGAGATTTGGCCGCGGACCTGTTGCTCACTGAGGACAGAGCCAGAGGAGGAGCACAGAGACAGATTTACATGGTGAGAACAGCCCCAGCAGCCCAGCGGACACACGCTGTTCTGCCTTTAAACACAAATATATGACAGAAACCCTGTGTAAAAATTGTGAAAGCACATTTAAAAATACCTCTTTTTCTGCCTCGCTCACATGAGACTTGTCAAAGGATCTCTTCCAAGCCACAGAAAACAAGATGTTTTCTTTAAAAGCTGGCTACCACTTCTGAGGCACTCTTACGAAATGCATTTAGTGCTTTCTTGTACAGTCACTCAGCATACATTCTTTGCTTTATCATTGTTTGTAGATCACCATACTTTCACAAGCATAGAACAAATTAAAAAAAAAAAAGTTTCTAATCTAATGCTAAAGGTTCACCTCCTGTGACCGGACGCTCGCTTTGTGACGAGGTTTGGGTTTCACACTGTGTTTGTAGCTCTCAAACCTCCACTGTTTACCTCCACAAACATTGAGTCACACCACAAACTATCATTAATTTCACTTTGTGTAACAAATAATAACAGAGCAGATCAGGAAATGGGCCATTATGAGTGTCTGTGTGAAGGTCTGTCTTGACTCAGACTAAATTGGGACAAACCCCTAAAGGTGTATGTGTCCCTGTGTGTGTGTGTGTGTGTGTGTGTGTGTGTGTGTGTGTGTGTGTGTGTGTGTGTGTGTGTGTGTGTGTGTGTGTGCGTGTGTGTGTGTGCGTGTGTGTGTGGCTCTTTTGGGGTTTTACTCCTTATTTAAGACCAATATTTACTAAGCAGCCCCGGGGTGAGATTACCTCATATTCCCCCGCCCCAGCTGTGCTTTCTCAGCGTTTCCACGGCGACCGGAGGAATGTCTCATCATGTTTATCCGCCTGCCAGGAAAACATAAGAGCGAGAGGAAGAGGAGGCAGCCGAGGGAGATGGAGATGATACGCCGAGTGTGGAGGGTGTATACAAGTCAGAAAACAATGCACTCACATGATTTCACATGACTCGTCAATAAACGGGTCTTTCAGGATTCTCAGTCTTCACGGTCACAACAGCAAGAATCGTTTTAGGATGCTTCACCTCTCGTCTGCTTGATAGCTATTTCTAGAGGTGGGTGCACCCAAATGACAAAAAAGCATTTTTTTGGGCCATTCTCGTTAGGATGTCATTTTAATCCCACTCAAGTAAACTTGATGCCATGTAATCTATTTTACTAATTTGGTCTACAATTTTATATACATTTACCTTTATTTTTTTGATGAATATGGATTGTGTAATTTTTAGAAATACGAAACGAGAAATGTCCCTTAAAGATATTTATAAAAGTAAACTAAATTGAATGTCTAGCATTGAAAATGCAATTTAATGTGGTTGAGGGTAAATCTTAGTAAAAACACTGATAAGTTTACAATAAGGACACTTTATATTCTTATGTTTTAGTTTTGCTCCTGCACTGCTCAAATTGAGTGCAGTTGTTCTTGAGGACGAGTGTTCAGGACTGTTTCCACCTCTGTTTCTTGATACTCTTTTAATTAACAAGGAGTTGGATCAACAAACTGCTGGAACTGTGTTACTCCTGGCTCATTCTCTCAGACACATTTCTTTTTTTTTTTCCTGTAAATTTCATTGTGTAAACAATAAAAGAGCCAAAATGCTGCCCATCTGCTTAGTGGAGGCACGAAAAACCCAGCTATAGTACACACATTTTTCACTCAATTCACAGATACACTGTAAATTCTAACAAGTTAAGTTTACTCAAACGAATTTAGGAAACCGATTACCTTGGGAAATTTAAGTAAAAGAACTTAACTGTCTCAAGTAGAGTGAAATTATCATATCTGAGTGAGCTTCTTCTTTTAAAGTTGTGAGCTCTGAAAGCATCTGATTAATGTTAACTTCCAACCAAGTTTTTTGAACTAAAATTCCTTGAGTGAAATTAACATATTCCGCCAAACAAGTTGTCACACGGTCTGGGAATCAAACCCCTGACCTTCTGGTTGTATGGCAAGAGCACTAACTGCACTTTATATACCTTAGTTCAGCTAATTAAAAATAATAACTCCCAAAAATAGCTTTATGAAAACCATTATTTGTTTGTTTTTTTTTTGTGTGTGTGTGTCCGTATTTGCAAACAGCAACAACAGTCATCAGAGGTCGACTTTGGCTGAAACGTTCCAGATTAAAGCATGGTGGCTTTACAAGAACCTCCCCAACACCATGTCTTCATCGGGAGTCCGTACTTTCAAATTACAAATAAAAGCCGAAATCAACGCCAGCCTGTCGTATTGGGGCTGTCTGCGCCGCTTCAACAGCTTGCATGTTAATGCTTCGTTCTTCTTCGTTGGTAAACGCGCGCCAAGCGGAAATGGTCACAAACTGTGCCACACACTCAGAAGAGTCAAGTAAATATCACTGAGTGGAACAAGTAAGCATGGAAAAAGTACAGAAAACTTGGAGAAACAAAGTAAACTTAAAAAAAAACTAGCATGAATTAAGTTGAATATACTATTTACACCTAAGTCATGTCATCGTTTGCATTTACAGTGTACCTGTTTCACTTCAAAATAAAAGATTACACCTGCTTCAAAAGAAGGAGGAAGAAAATGGATAAGGTAATGACTTCAAGGAATGTGTTTTTACTGTTGAGGAATCAGAGGTTAACTGGCTTTTAAATCACAATGAAAATCTCATTGAAATGTCAATTTTCTACATTAAAAATACTAATCAAGAAAAGACAAACAACAAAGATGTGTTGTTCTGGCTTTAATCAGTAAAAGCTATTTCACACAGAAGTTGTAAAAGACATAAAATATTTTTTTTAAGTCTCTGGGACAATTTTCCACTGTGTGAGATTGTTATAAAACCATCTGCATATCGAAACTTCCAGTGCAGCACTGTCAGACTGGTTTCTAAATGTGTGTATTAAATGTGATCATGCTAATAAACAAGTGACCAATTAGGTCACTTCTGATGTCTTGTATCCCTTCTTGTGTCTTTCAACAGCTTCTAGATTTATAGTGTCAGGACATAATGAAATGTGTAATACTTTGCATGCCATAGAGAGTCAATACAATAAAATGTTTAAGGATGTAATTTCATTATTCAAGAGTGACACTGACAGATTACCTGTTATTTTTAAATTATGGCACAAAAATCTGCCATATTTTCTGATTATAAAAGCTGGCTTATCTCTCTCATCAGCGGAGCGAAGCTGCCTGCTTTACCAGTGGTTCTGTCCCTGCGTTGTGGACACTGACCTGCCATGGGAACGGACAGTTATTTGCTTTAATTTGCAACAGAAAAGCTTGTGGTGTGTAGTGACTGTTAGGGAATGTCCTATTTGGTCTTCTCCTGGCTGGTTTAAGTGATAAAAGTGTCATTATTTAGCCTCTGAGGCAGAGCGGAGAGTGCAAACACGACTGTGTGACCCTCTGTCAAGAGCCTGTGTTCTTCAGAAGCTCATTAAGGGCCTCCGTGAGGACAGCGCATCAATTGACAGGGCCCTTCAGCTTCCTCTCGCCCTTTTTAAGCCACTTGCGAGCCACTCATCAGCGGACTAACATCAGAAATGGAGCCAATTTAGAGCTGCGGCAGATTTGAAAGATGCCACACTGCAAGGTGGTTTGGGGGATTTATTGAAACAGCAGGAAAGGCTCATGGATGTGAGCCAAAGAGGATCTGACCCTGCTGTGCACTGACCGGATTTGGAGAAAGTTGGACTTATGCTGCTCTGCTTTGGTTTCAGTGTCAGATGAACTGCCTGGGCCAGTCTGACAACTTTGGAGCAGACTTTTCTTGCATGACTCAATACTAGGAATACAAAACGGGCATCATCTCAGCAAAACTGCATCCTGGGACTGAATATGGAGATGCAAGGCCACTATGTGGACCCCTCCTTAATTAACTTTGTCACCGACATGGACCTGATGGGGTTCCGTGGTAAGTACGCCTTGCCACCCAAACAGCAGGTGGATGATACCCCGTCCAGTCCTCACGACCGCCAGGTGCGTCTGAACGACCCGTCCTGGGGTCGCGGCTTGGAGGACGGCGCGCGCACCGCGCACCTCCGCGCAGAGCGCCTGGTGGCGCAGCCCCCGCGGTGCTACCACCGCCACGCCAGTAAGTCCAAGCGGAGGCGGATCATCACCGTGGTCCAGCGGCAGGCCGCCAACGTGCGGGAAAGGAAGCGCATGTTCAGCCTGAACGAGGCGTTCGACGAGCTGAGGAGGAAAGTTCCCACGTTCGCCTACGAGAAGAGGCTGTCGCGCATCGAGACCCTGCGCCTCGCCATCGTCTACATCTCCTTCATGACGGACCTGCTGGAAAACACCTGAGACGCAGCGGCATGTCCGGACAAACCGGATTCCAAGGAGCCCGTACAGCTGGTCTGCACTTTGCACAAATATGGACGGACTGCTTTAAGATCGCTTTCATTATTTATCTAGACTGTAATGTTTTTTGTACGCAAAAAAAAAAAATTAACAGAGCAAAAACTTTCAAGAAATGTGCGCTTTCCACTGTTTTTAAAGTATGTTTTTTTAAAGCCCTACAAATAACAAAATTAAATCGATACATAGTCGAACATTGTTGAGATGAGAACATCCAGATATTTCATATTTAAGTGTCACTTGCGTCTTTCCCAGTCAGCTGACATCGCCTCCAACTCACCGCGACACGGTGCACGAAGCAGAACGATGGACTGAACTTCCATGTGGGTTGCTTGAAATAAACTAAGAGAATACCAAATTGTTTATGTATTTTATGACGCTATTTAAAAGTATTTGCAGCACTAGGGTGGTGCATCCGAGTAAAAAAACTAAATCTGAAGGATTCAGTGGAATCTCATCACTGAAAACTTTTTTGTTAATAATTATACTGAGGATGCAATGAAGACAGGAAGCTGTGTGTGTTTTTTCAGCACCTTGGACAGCAGCCGCGCGCCTCACCTGGCCGAATGCCGAATTCTGACAGGTGTGACAAGACGGAGGGCTGTAGGAGGGGTTTTTGTTTGTTTGTTTGTTTGTTTGTTTGTTTTCCCCCTGCCAGGCCTCAAAGATTTGCTTAAGCAGCCGTCTGGTTGTCAAATGATTTGAGAATGCCTTCGATTTGAAAGGTAAATCCAAATCCCTCTGCGTGAACCTCAAGAACTTTGACACCCAGGTGCAAATTAAGTCAGAGATATGAGATGGATGAGACACGCTCCAAAGAGATAAACCTGACGGATCATTCCCAAAAACGAAAGACCTGAGCCACGGCCGTGTTAAGAGGCCTGCTGTGGCCTCACTCCTCCTGATGGGAGGCCCTGACATTCATCATTCACACTGCAGACCTCCAAAAGTGGCCAGCTCTATCTCATTTCAACAAGTAAAACTCTTTCTGCTGGGCTGCTATATTGTAGCGGTGGGTAGGCTGTCTCATTCCCTCTCTCTCTCTCTCCCCGCAGCAGCTCATCTTTATCGCCTCCTGTATTTGCGTTGAGCTCCAGAGGTGCGCCGCCCTCAGCGACCCCGCTGTGCGCACGGATCCGCCCTGCGAGCTCCCTGCGACGGATCGTCTTTTAAACCTGAGCCGAGGTGCCGAGATCCCTGCGGGAGTCAGACTCATTTAAGTGCATACCTCATCGCGGGGCTGCTGACGGGAAAATAAACACCTTGGTCCGCTTATACGAGGAGCGGCCCCCTGCTGTGGCAGCCTCCTGTGTTTCAGTAGGTCTTGATGTTTTTCCCCATCGCCGCTGCTCCATCTGAGGCGTCGAAAGCTGAGACACTATAGATCTAAACTCACGGAGGAGATTTTGGGATGTGTCTGATTTATTTTCAGAGACCAAAAGATGAATGCAGGGACAGGTCCTGAAGCGTAAAGGAGGTAACTGTAAAAACATAAGTATGTTGGACGGTCTTCACTTCTTATTTTTGACAATTTTGAAAGAAAATGTTTTAAAAAAAACAAGATCATAAGCGCTACAGTGAAGGTAAAAGTCCCAATATAAACTTATTTCTTTCAAAACAGAGGCCATACGCCCTGGATTTTAAATACATGTTAAATATTGCAGAAATGTGGGATGGAGTAGAGAGAAAATAATTCATCCTTGAGAGTGGCTGCAGAAAGACACACCTCGCACTGCCCCCACATCCCCTCAATCTTATGTAAAGAAGCCCGCACGTCTTAAACTCTGAGCCTAATATTATAGCTCTCCTTCTCCTGCAGTATTATGTTACACCCTCCTCGCCCAATCACAGCGCGCCCCAAAATCCTCCTGCCCGCTCCCCGCTATAAGAACCCGGTTCGTCCCAGTCTGGCAGACACCTCTCCTCCTCCGTGGCGCACCAGATTTACCGTAACACCAGCCTCCACCCACTGCAGGCCGCGCTCCTCGTTACCTGCCGTGTTTGTTGATGTTGTGCCCGCTTCAGTGGATCTGGGTCAGGGGTTAGAACTGTCCAACTGAAGGGTTTTCCAGAGGGCGATGCGGGAAGACGACTCCTCCCCGATGGACAGCGCGGGCAACAGCGAGGAGGAGACCGACCGCCAGCTGCCTCGGAGAGGCGCGCGCAAGAGACGCTCGACGCGGAGGAGTACGGGCGAGGAGGAAGAGGGAGAGGCGGAGAGTCCCGGCCCGGGGAAGAAGAAGTGCAGGAAGAGCTGCGACCTGGGAGGCGGCAGCGCGGGCAGCGGAGGCAGCGAGGCCAGCAGCAGCCCCGCGCGCTCCTTCGATGACCTCCAGACGCAGCGCGTGATGGCCAACATCCGCGAGCGGCAGCGCACGCAGTCCCTCAACGAGGCATTCACGTCGTTACGTAAGATCATCCCCACCCTCCCGTCCGACAAGCTCAGCAAGATCCAGACGCTGAAGCTCGCGGCCCGGTACATCGACTTCCTCTGTCAAGTCTTGCAGAGCGACGAGCTGGACGCGCGAGGGACCAGCTGCAGCTACGTGGCGCACGAGCGCCTGAGCTACGCGTTTTCGGTCTGGAGGATGGGGGGCGCGTGGTCCTTGTCCACCACTTCCCACTAGCAGGTCCAGAGCTGTTGCTGATGGGACAGCACGGTACGCTGAGCTCCTTTCACTATATTTTTTTTTTTTTTTGCAGGGGAGACTGTGCCAAACTTAACCCGTGCGCATTTTACGCACAGGTTGCAGATAAAAAGTAACGATACAGGTACAATATTACCAAAAAAGGATGCTCTAACTGACCTCTTTGTGTGGCGCTCCCTTCGGTTTCATGAAGTCACTCTGATTCTGTCATACAGGCCTGATCACAGGGGAATTTAAAGCTCATACATGTAAAAACTAAAAGACACAAACCCAAATATCAACAATTACTTGTTGTTTTCCAGGAAAGTTATTATGTAGTTGAATTTGTACATCAGATTGATTGCTGCACTAGGCTTCATGTGCATTAGAAAAGAAGTAAACATATTTTATGATGTTTGTTTAAACTTCATGGTTGTTTCTTCCACAGATTGCCCGAACCAAAGAACCGGTGGAAAAGGCAAACTCCTGGGATAGCCTGAAACAGGCCGAGGACAGCTGAGTCTGGAGCTCAGCCGTGGTGCTTCAGGCCTCAGAGGAAACCAGCATATTTTCCTTTGCAAGGACTGTAAAGTTTGCGAGGGAGCACTTAGGACAGACAGGACGGATATGAAGAAAGACCACTGCGACTATGAATGTTGTGAAAACAAAAGGAGCAGTGGAGATCTGCTCTGTTTTGAAACAAGAGGAAAAAAAAAACCTGACAATTCATTCCACATTCCCTGTGACAGTGTTTCACAGAAAAAGAAGTCTTTTGTATTTATTTTTCTACACACGCTCTAAATTCCTTTCCTTCTCTCAAATAAAAGCTATTTATTTTTGTAATGTTACAGATTGCTGAAGGGAATAACAGTCTGAGCATTCGGAGTCTTGTAAATATTTGATAATGTCTTGAATAAAAAAAAAAAAAGAAGTTATCTTTCATTCTTCGTAATTGTCTGGATATTCATTGAATTGCTAGCCCGAGTCTGTATCAACAATGATTCAGCCGAGGTTATGAGTGTATTTTTGCACATTAAGTCTTTTAAATACCTGAAATTTTTGGAAAACAAACTGATCTTTCATGGTATAAGTACTTTGAGCCTCAGCAGTTGAGTTTATTTTCATTGGTTGCTGGTGAATTTCAAGTGAACTAAACCACAGTGGAAGGCCCAAAAGAAAACATTTCATAGCGGTGGGTTATTCTGCAGTGATTTCTTGAGCTCGGGGATCTGGGAAAGCCATAATTAGCTGGTGGTCTGTTTGAACAAGGTGAATTTGGAGCTGAGGGAGGCATGCATGATATTCCCAGATGTCTGCTGAGCCACAGGTCAGCATGGGAGTCTTCTGCAGGTGCTGCGGCAGTTTCACCCCAAGAGCTTTCACAGATAAATGGAGTGGGCATGGGTCATAATGCTAACTTATAGGCCGTGTAATTGCATATAACAGCAAATCTGGTGAAAATGAAGCGGCTATCCACTTAAAGACACCATGAATAGCCAGCAATGTCTCATAACGAGTGGCCCATGGGAACAGAATCGATGATGAAACAATTTTCGATAAAATGAACTTGTTACATAATGCTATGGCAGTACTTTGATTTAGAAAGCTTCCCCCAAATTATTTTTAAAATGTAATGTTTTATTTTCATGTGTTTTTTTTTTTGTTCCTCCTCAAACTAATTGGCACAAATCAGAGGTGATTCCAGAAAAATGTAACTTTTTCCAAGTGAAAAAGTACGAACGCAATGATTCTTAAACAGGGACTTTATTTTTGTGTAGCAGTTCATTTCTCTCAGTTTATGACCCATTGAACAAACAATAAGCACACAATATCAACTGTATGTCCAACAGTGCTGACGGAATGGCAATATTGATAACATTTATTGACGAGGCTCTCTTATGCATTATCTTACGAACGTAGAGTCCTGAACAAACTTTCCAAGCTACTATTTCACATAAAATCAAGATAGATGAGAACTAAGCCTTTTAAAAGCGTCTGTTATAAAGATGAAAGGTGCTGACGTCAATGCACACTCATTACAGACTGCCGCGTGTCTCCGAAGGGTTGTTAAGAGGTGATCGTGGCGGCATTACGGTGTTTTTGCATCATGGGTTGCGTGCGGAAGGTAAAGCCATCAGCTCTGACCCGAAGCCCCCGCCGGCCGACGGGGGGAATCGATTCCCACCCTTAGATCACCGTGGCCGTGTTATCTTAAACTTGAGGCTGTTGCTCTGACACGGAGGAATGTCACCTCTGAGGCTTCAGAACACACACACACACACACACACACCACACACACCACACACACACACACACACACACACACACACCACACACACACACACACACACATAAACACATATAGGTTATACACACACACGGGGAGATTTCTCACGCCTACCAAACAGGGAAATACATTCCACGAAGGGAGAGAGAAAGAAAGGGAAGAGGGCTCCTGCAACTCAGCTTCTGCCCTCCTTTGATGTCTGAAAGTAATGGGATGACCGCTTGTTATCAGTGTGAAGGAATCTGGCGCTCCAGTTTTAAGTGTGCTATGATTTATAGACTCTTTGATGACTGACACACACGCTCTCCTGCTCATTAATCACGGTTTATATATCTCCTTGTTTTGGGTCTTTGGTCCTTTAACTAATCTAAAAGCCAAAGGTGCAGGCCTGTGTGTGTGGAATTGAATGATGCCAGACGCACAGATCCTTTGAACACTGATTTTTGACTCTGCGGACAGAATTAAGCAGAAGTTGAACCTCCCGATCTCTTTAAAGCACTATAACAGAAGTCAACCTGTCTGTTTTTACGTCTTTCAGCATTGTGTCTGCCTCACTTCCATCTCCCTCTGAAGTTCTCCATTATGGGGTAACAAGCCCTGGTTTACATTAACCCTCAACACCACAAAAAGAAAAAGGGGGGAGAGGAAGTCAGGTTGAGACAGACTGGGAGAGAGAGAGAGAGAGAGAGAGAGAGAGAGAGAGAGAGAGAGAGGGAGAGAGAGAGACTTGATTTGCAAGTCTGGTTTCCATTAAAGCTAATTATCTGTGTTTCATCTCAACCTGAAGCAGTTTGTGTGTATAGGTGTATATAGGCAATGCGTGTGTGTGCGTGCGTGTGTGTGCACGGCTGTGTGTGTCTGTGTGTTACTTTCAATTTATACAGCTCATATCAAGATAATCATACCTCAGGATATTCTCTCACCTGAAATGAAAGTTATTGTTGTTGTTTTTTTTTTACTGAGTTTGTTAAATGATTCAAAATCAGTTTTTTGAACTTGCAGTTCATGAGTCTTTTATTCCGTTATGAAACATCACTTTATGTATTCATTCCACTTGTCTTTTTGTACTAGCTTTTGCAAATAAGGTTACATTCACTTCTCGAAAGCAGACAAATCGTAACATGTATGTCTTGAGTAAATTTCTGTGGTTGTTTGTCTCTTGAGGGAAATATCTTAAGTTGGAAAGAATAACCCCACTACCCATGGGGGGGATCAGATTTGAGGTTCTTTCAGTGTTAAAATCTAAAAGTGTGGGTGGTTATAGGATAAAGGAAGGTCTTACGAAAGATTGTTACATAATGGAACGCTGTGGAACTCAAGTCATAAAAGTGTGGAGACTTTGTATCAGTTTTAAGCTTTTAAAAACCTTTTTGAGCTTTCAGCTCCATGAAACATTATAAATCACACAGAAAGAGTATAAATCTCTCTGTTGAGAAAATAATGGCGGTATTGTTGTTTTAACAGTGTGGCAGCAGAGTGACAGAGGAAGTTGGGACCACATAATGAGCACACATTCCCTGAGGTCGGTGCCAACAGCGCCCATCACATTTGACCCTCGACCTCTGAGACTGACCTCGTCCCCACCGCGAGGTGACCCCCAGCTGGACCACGAGCCACTGCATTCACCTCCAGAAAATGTCCCCTGGACGGAGCGTGAGCTCGGAAGAGGTTTTGGTGCGGAGGGTTAAAAACTGAACGAGCTGATAAACTGGAGAAAGAAAAAAAAAAAAAAAAAAAAAAAGGAAGAGAATTCCGGAAAGAGGGGAAAAACTTATATGATTCCTCTCAGCTCCCCTGCCCAGGGCTGTTTATCTTGCAGATTGAGTTAAACACAAGCCTCTTATAACTCCCCACATACCAGACAATATCACAGTGGCCCCCGCTTTACAAATATAAACACAGGCGCTTTATCAAAGACTGGCACGGCTCATTCAAACACATAGGCTCCTTCTCCTAACCTAATTTAGAGCACCCTATACAAAGATCCTTTATTAAATTTAAGCTTTCTGAAATGATTAATGCTGGCTGAAAACAGGGAACTTAGGAGGTCTGTTGATGAAGGTTAAAGGGGTTTTTACTGTGTTACCTTATAAAACCACACTGGTTCTTATCTCGCAGAGATCTCCGGGCTATCGGGATCGAAAAGCCCAGGTCACACACAACGCACCGTGTGGATTTCCAGAGAGGAGAGAAGAGAGAGAGAGAGAGAGAGGGCATTGTTTGACCTGACTTTAGGTCCATTCACACTGATGAGAATGTGGCTTTCAGTGGGGAAACGTAAGCTTCCTTGTCATGCTAGCAGAGGATTGTCTTGACTCCGTTTGTTGTGAATGGGATCCATCTGATGCACGCAGACGCACAAACAAACTGTTGCATCATCTGGGTTATATAACTTTTTAGCTTTGCTCTGTTGAAAGCGTGTAAGCGGAGCCCAACTGTAGTTTACTGACGTTAAGGGGGGGGGCTCCTGTCGGTCTGCACACACACACACACCACACACACACACACACACACACACCACACACACACACACTGGAGTGCATGAGGGCAGAGTGAGGGATGACTTGGCAGCAGGAGTGGCTTTGGTCCATGTTGCTCTGAGGGGAGCTGTGCTGGGAGAGAAATAGGCTTTCAAATCTGCAGCTTCCCTTAACTGGGGTGGTCCTCTCTCTTCTCTCTCTCTCGTCTATCTCTCTCTCTCTCTCTCGCTCTCTCTCTCTCTCTTTATTTCTATCTCCTCAGTCTCATTACTTTTGAGGTGGTCTGTTTGCGTCTTTCCACCTCGTTCATACTCCCTGTTTCCCAGCCCAGTTCCCTCCCCCCCCCTCCCTCCCCTCCCCTCCTCCTCCCAACCCACCCTCTTTTATCTATCATAAAATCTCCCTCGCTCTGTTTAATATTTCCCCTCTCATTTCCTCCACTGTTTCAAACTCACTCCCTCTCGTTCCTTTTTTATTTATCTCAGCACGCAAATACAAAAACACACGTCAAGCCACACTGTTGCTCGGTCAGTGTGCAGCTCTGGAGAGTGTGAACGTGCATGAAGGAGTGAAGGAAAACCGAGCTGAAACAAAGGAAGGGATGCCGCGACTGAAAGAAAACAAAGTCTTGCTGATGCAGTGATTGCTGCTGGCCTTCATTTTTCTGCCAATTGTGCTTCGAGTGTGCGTGTGCATTTTAGGGGATTTTTTTTTCTTGTCTTGTTATGCCAAAAGTGTAATATTAGAACACTGTATTTGCTTTTCTGGGTGGTGTTTTTTTTTTTTTTTTTTTGTGCACGTCTCACTTTCTTTTCTGTCTCCGAAGGTGTCAGTTGTGTGATTTTATAAGCTTGGCATTTGGTGTCATATGAACCATTTGCATGTTTTTTCAAGTCCTGTAAAACTGGCCAAAATGCCCCATAACTTTCTTCCCCCAGCTGCCTGGTAAAGCTCAGTGCCAGCTTCTGAACTCGCTCCCATGCACATACATACACACCGACACGCATAAAACTGCAGACATGGTCGACTGAAAGGAAAGTGTGAAGAGACAAAGTCTTTTAAAAAGAGGCGAAAAGCAGAGGAGTGTCAACACGGAGAGATGTCGCTGCAGTTGTATTTATGAGCATGCACGTGTGTGTTTTCAGCAAAGTGATCTCAAGAATTGATGGCCATGCATGTGTGTGTGTGTGTGTGTGTGTATGCATGCCTGTGCGCACATGCTTGTGGGAGAGTTATAAATAGTTGTATCATCTGGAGCACATTAGAGGTACAGTGTTAAAGTGAACAGGTCCGCTACCTGCAGCCTCAGAAACCTCAGAACAGACACTGGCCGGCCCCAAGGAGGACACGCACGCACGCACGCACGCACGCACGCACGCACATTCACTGCAAAACAGAGCACTGAAATTAAAAATGTGTTGCACATCTGCACCTTACACAACAAAACAACTTGACTGTGATCAATTATAGCTTTTAGATATACAGAATTCATTCAGAAAGGCACCAAAAGGAGGTCAAATCTCCTCCTAAAGTCTGGGCCTGATGTAAATTCAAAGGGAGGGAAAGCACAATGTCAACAGGGTTGTTTAGCTTAGAACTTGTCCATTAAGACAACCTGAGGCCATACGCATGATCAGCACCTGTATTCTGTGTCACGACTGCAAGTATTTGCACTACATGGAAACAAAATGCAGGTGAGAAAGTGTAACAGCTGATATCAGCCCAAAACTGTTAAAACCAGCAAAAAAAAAAACAGATAAAAGAAAAGTAACATCCACATTTTTTACAAACTAATAATGGACTAATTGATGAGGCAGAAGGGACAAATAGATAGAAACCACTTGAAACAGCTGTTGCTCAGGTAGAATTTCTGGATTATGTGAAAACTGCATGAAAGTGCAACATTATGCTCTGTTCATTTCTATATTGGCAGCGTTTCTTTGGGCCTGATAATTAACTTGAAAAGACTCTTAATTCACAAGATTATGACTCTGCTTTGGTCAAGATCTACATAAAACTATTGAACTGTTGTCTGCTTGAAACAGAAGACCAGTAGGTCCATCATGCATTATCGAGGATTGTCTGTCTTTTATCTGGGATTCTGGGTCTTTTTGTGAATGGTCCAGAAAGGACTAATTCTAGCATTCGTCAATTAATTATTCTAACTGCTTCAGATTTACAAACCTCTACTCCAAATACTAATGTTTTTTCTGTAATCTTTTCGGAGATCTTGCTCTTTTTCTTCATATCCTGGTATTCGGTCTTTTCTTCAAACCGAAGGTCCCCAAAATCAGGAGTCGGTGCAGGAAGTGGACCCTCCCCCAGCAGCACATTTACACTCACACACACTGAAACCTGAGCCACAGGAAACGGTCGGTCCTGCGCAGCATCATGTCAAGGGGTACAAATTATTCACCATTTGAATCAGGCGTTGCCCCCCCGACCCCCCGACCCCCCCTCCTCTGTCAGCTCTATTCTCCTCCACCCATGCTGTCTTCTTCTCTCCATTTATTGTTTTCATTTTTCTGGTCCTCCAGAGGGGAACGGTCGCTGAGACGAAAAGCCCTCTGCTACCTGCGTTATCTCAAGCTGAGCTGCGTCGGGGCTCAGGAACGAGCTGCTGCTGCGGTTGTACAGGCCTCCAAATTCCGGGAAATATTCTCCGGCGGTGTTCCCTGAAGACCTGCGGTATTCCTGCCCACAGTATCCCCACAACACTTTTGTGGAATTTCCTAAATGGATGAAAAGCAGGTTTATTTTAAATCTTTTTGAAGAGTGAAAACAGATCTACCCTATCTCCACCATGTGTACCTTATCTTCCTCGGCTGGATTGGGTTTTTTTTCAAATAAAATCAACTGTAAAAAGTTTGATGGAGAGTAACACTCAGTTTGACACAAAATGTGGATGATTAACCCAGTAAAACCTCATGAGAGTGATCGCCCCACTTTTCTTTTTGAATGCAATGTTTTTTTTTTGTTCAATTCCTGCTGATAAATCCTGGATCCCTGCTACATCCTAATGTCACCTGCCTCACAATTACTTGGATTCATTTCAGGTTTTGCTGGCCTTTTGTTTAGTTTGGAGCTTAGCTTTGTTTTACCGTCCGGGATCATCTCAGCAGTTTCATCAAGCTGTTAGAATATTCATTTAAACTCTTCTCGGGGGAGTTTCAATGCTTAAAAGTCAGCGTAAAACAACCTTGTGTGCCATGTAACCTGGTGAAATACGTTGGAAAGCCTTACACTTGCCGATTTCTAACTTCAAAAGAGTCTGTATTAGACTAGGTTGCATGTGTGCAATGTTTTGTTCAGACATAGTTCATAGTTTATTGATTTATTGACGTAAAAGACTGTCACGTATGTGCAATCAACAAGGAAAACACTTAAGAAGAAATGGAAGGTCAAAGGTCACTCTTCTTCACTCCACCTATGTTTAGCTTTTACACGAAAATAAGCAGGAGCCGATGAGATAAAACTGACTACAGTAAACACTGTAGAATAATGTATAGTGTAACCAGTGTGAATTGGATATTCCTGTTTAGAAACCCTGGGATGGGAGGCTGTGTAAAGTTTTCCTCAGTAACACTTGCTTATTCAATGCGGTGAACTTTTTTTCTTTTCGTACATTAATCAGAGTGCCGTGACTATACAAATCCAACTTAGCAGCACGATTTGCCACTTTGACTTCATTTTGTCAGGTAAAATCCTTCTGGCCTTTTGGTCTTTCCTTTCTGTCTTTCTTTTTTTCTTTTCCATTGTGCACTTTTTGGTGATTTTCCAACATTTGGATCCCTCTAATAAAAGTTTGGAATCTACGACTCGTGCTGAAGCAGCATGTGGTTTATAATTCTTTCTTCGTGCAACGTCAACCAAGTGTTAATCAGTGAGAAATACGTCCACCGCAGAGCAGTAAACTGTCCCGCTTACGCTGTGCATGTGTGACTAGGCAACTTTTGTACCGCCGGAATGTGCACACAGCACCGGTGACAGAGCGGTTCTGCCTCCCGTCTCCCCGTCTCGCCAATGCTGCCACTGTTGTGTGTTTTGTGCTGAGGTCAGGGGGGGAGAGGGCCGTGTTAAGTGAAGTTTGGAAGAGCAGTGACCAAGCACACTTTCCCCTCGGGCGAGCGGTCAGGGAACAATCGGGGGCAGATACACACATGTGCACACACACACTCACCCTTGCGTGTGCACCCGCGTACCCCACAATTTTGAAATAAACATCCTTCCCCATACCACCCTTAGGCTGCTTGGCCCACTGGCCCACCCTGGTGACCCTTATTACCACGGTGATTAAATATTGGGAGCCCTCATCTGCAAACATTTAGCCAGTGTCACCCCTAATATGCCTCCTGTCACCCTGTTAACCACAGGCGACAGGCGACGGCAAAACTCCCAGTCGTACGTGGAGGAGAATGACACATATATAACAAATGAAGAGGTGATACATCTTTCACGCATAATGTTGTATTTTGTGTGAATGCTCACCTAAAACACTGCTGGGGTGTTTTGTTTGGTGCTTTGCATAAATTCAGTCATTTTTCAAACTTGGGATTAACAAGAACTCAATCTTTGGAGGTAGCAACGCCTGAGATTAAGGTTTGATTTCATTTTTAAAAAGTAGGAAGGGAATATAAAGCTTTTACTTCTACCGGACAGTTTGGAATATTTTGGATATCAGTGTCTGTTTTTCTTAACTGAATCTATGCTGAAAGCAAAATGATGAGATTCTAATCAATAAAATCCAGAGATGAAGCACTTAAAACGAAATCCTCATAATCAGTGATGGGCAAGTCATTTTTCCAAGGGGGAGACAAGAGAAACTGTGGCTGCTGTGAAAGACTGAGCTACACATTCACTTTTGTTCTGCTTAGTATAAATAATCTCTCAACAGAAAGCAGCTTGTTACATGGATTCAGCCCCACACTGGTTCTAAATCAGAGATGTTATGACTGGTGGTGGTGATTCAAACTGAAATTCATTGGGAACTTCCACATTCTGTATTGAACTTCATTGTTTTTTGACAATGAAAAAAAAACCCAACACATTTGTAGGTCCAGACTGTTGACTCTGCAATCCCATAAGCACAAACTTTTTACACTGAAACAAATAAAGCCAAAACCTTCAAAATATAAACAAAGCAGCTGCATTGTCTGCATTATGTACTCTTAGTTTGACTGGATTCATTATTTCTTATTAGCTTTTTATCAGCCAATCGAGAGTCATCAAGGGGCCCACATGTGGTGCGTCCAATGCCCAGGCTTCATTAAATGTTAGATATCTCGCCAGCTGTATTATGAATTCCCTTAATTGTTGAAATGACCTGGCAGGCACATTCCACCTCCCGACCTCTGAACTATGACACACCGTTTTTTTTCCTCCTGGCCAAAGCAGCATGATCACCATGCCTCAGGTCACTTGATGGTTTGTGAAACAGAGCAAATGACTATTCCTTTAAATAATGAAATAACCTTGTTAAGCATGTAATCCATTCAGACAGTGCACAGAACTCTATTACTTTACAAAAAAAAAAAAAAAACAACCCAAAAGCCATTAAAACAGTGATTTCTTATTTACAGTGACAGCAGTGAAATTAAGTGCGCCTGTAAAACCTCCTAATGCACTGTCGGATTAAATGCTCCGGCAAAAAGCCTCTCTGGTCTCCAGCTTTCTCATAAAGATTGATAGATCAAATGAGACCAAAGATGAGCACCTCGTATCACGTTTGAGAAAACAAACCACTTAATATGAGCTAGTAACAAAGTTCAAGAATTAATATGATATTTGTGGACAAACACATCACCTGAAATCTTATTTTGAAGCTCTGATAATTGTACAGGAGAGAGAGTGACTGCATGACAATGCTGCTCTCAGTGTGTTATCTCATTTTGGTGATTAGCCTATTACCTTTTCAATCAATTTATATATGAAATCTTAAACTCACTCCAACCTGCAAATATCATAATACATTCAACTTTTTATTTTAATTTTTCTTACAAAGTAAACTACTTTAATGTTTTATGACCTCTCAGTTTCTTATTTCTGTTTGGTTTTAATTTTCTGTTTGCTTGTTTTTGTTTTTTTGTTTTGTTTTTTTTCCTCTGGGTGACTTGTCATATCCATGAGCTTTTGCTCTTTCAAACTTGCAATGGAGATAATTAATTTCAAACATTAGATTTTAGCTCATTCGGCCTCCCAGGAATTAAACATGAGTTGACAGCGACCTCTAGTGGCACTAACGCTGCATTACTGAATATTTTCTGTTGAACGTTCTGAAAAAGTGTTCAAATCATCAGAGAAACTTGCATTTCAACTTATGTTTAATGAACATTGTATTTGTATCGATGATTTTTAAAAACAGTGCCAAATAGGCCAAAACAGGTTGAACACACCTGGCAAACCCAGGGTGTGTTTTCTTCTCGCTGACAAAAATATATGACTTCAAAACTGATGCAGACACCAGTAAGCTTGTCACGTGCTTTGCTTCGAACAGGCTTTCAACCCATAAACTGTGGGTTTAAAGTCTAATGTTTACAACCTTCCTGAGTGTGAGTGTGTTTGTGTGTATGTGTGTAACAGAGGGAAGGAGACATAAGTTGACAGAGACAGAAAGAAGGAAGATATACAAAGATACCAGAAACATGAGAGGACAGGGAAACAGCCTTCTGTGGTCACCTGGGTACTGAAAGCATGGGGAGCCTGATGTGTGCAGGCCGCACTCCTGGACAGGGACGAGCCAGCAAGCTGATTTCATTTCTGTCTTACCAGCTTGGAAACGCAACCGGGGCTGTGTTCACTTGGAGACAGGTATCATGACTGAGAGAAACAAAGTGATCTCTGTTGTAGCTTACAGTGTTTTACAATCACTCTGGGATGCTTTTGTCTCTGGCTCTTTGCCCCTTCCCTCCACTGCTTGTGTGTGTGCCAGGCAGTGTCAGGTACAGCTCAGGTTAATGAAGGTCCCACTCTGGCTCTGAATTATGCATGAACACCAGGACGGCAGGTAGCCACTGGTCAACCATGTAATCAAACAGGACACTTGTTCATCTGATGAGGGAAACTGATGTCAAAGGGGAGCTTATGAACAAAAAATATAGAATTTGGAAGTATTTATCTTCACTTTGACAAAAAGGACAACACAGTTCGATATGACTGAGATATCAAAGATCCAGAATTATAAGCTGTGTGCAGAGGATTGGCCATAATTTTGCTGTTACCACAGTCTTTTTCATGACAAGCTTGTGACCAGTTGCTCTCTTGTCTTAAGTAAGTAACTATGACGGCAGGGGCAAAGTCCATGTGGCCTAAAACTGCAGTAAATGACTTTCCAGCACCACTACACTGCACTACTAAGCAGAATACACCTGGTATGTGTGGGCAACGCAGTGGTGCAGTGGCATGTTAAGTCTTTCCTTGCCTCAGAATGATTATTACTCTGGACCAAGTCTGCCTTAAGCTTGCTGGACATATTCTGAGTGTTTTCAGATTCTCTGACTCCCTCCTGCAACAAAACTAACGCATTTGAGGCTAAGTGATAACTCTAAATTGAACCTGAGTGAAAGTGGATGTGTGTGGTTGTTTATCATGTGACGATGAGGTCACCTGTCCAGGGTGCACCCTGCCTGACTGCTGCATTGAGCTGGATACAACAGAATGGACGATGGGTGAATGACTGGATTTATGTGAAGTTTCTCTAATATTATTTTGCAACTATTTTCATGTTTGCTTTTATTTATTTGATCACAAATCTATAAGCAGTTGGAGAACAACATGGACATTAATACATACATGGATCATTTTTAATTAAATAACTTGTAAATCAAGGGCATAAGGAATTTTGTTCATAAAAACAAGTGCTTAGCATTGATTTTTATCGCAGACATTTCATGAGGATAGTATCATCCATCCATCCATCCATCTTCTGTATGGCGTCATTGGTAGGGACTGAAGTCAGTGCCCGTTTATGTTTTCCGGTGTGATGGAAAGGTCATTGGTTCATCAGTCACTAAATATGATCACTATTAAATTTAGCTGATTATATTTAATTAGATTTTAGCTTGTCTGTGTAAAATAAGTGACGAGCATGATACAATTACAATTATAGGTCTTGCCAAGGTACAGTCCTTAAATAAATCTAAAATTGCTCTATTTGTCATTTACTGAAAGAAAAAAAAGCAGCTTTGAGTGACTTACCTAGATAGAATCACTGCAATAATTCATATTATACAGTATTTCATACAAACCTTTCTGTAATCTGTACATTTCAAAAACCCAGACAGGAAAATATAGTCAAATGAAGAAAAAAAATGCTCTGAAAACATGTTGTATAAAGATGGGACACGTTTTTGGTGTACACATAAAAGCAGATTATATTACAGAAGATATGGGGGGGATGCGTTTGAATAGTGTAACAACAATATTACGAAGAGAAAATGTAAAGAATTTGTGATTAGTCCATCTATTTAAATCGTATCGCATCTGTGAATATTAGTTCATTACTCCTCCGTCTGGCATGAGGACTGTCATGTGTGCTGGAATGGTAGTTTGTGAACTATTATCTTATTTAGGTCAGCAATCGTGATCGTCGCTACATCCTGCGTCATCACGCATTCAGCCAATCGCGTGACGACGTCCACAAACGGGTCAGCCAAGACGTAAACCTTGCAAACATGGCGACGCTCCGAAGAGAGTACGGAGGCTGGAAATACGTCCGTTTTTAACTGAGAAGATAACCTCCTCTTCGCATGCTACGATGTGGTGGGGTTAGCCGGAGCCACCGCGCGCACAGCCTTTTAGACGATGTTTGCAGAGGTGAGTTGGCGCCGGTGAAGCGGACGCGCGTGCCGCTGCGCTGGCACTTACGGCTGGTTAGCTAGGAGCAGCTAGCGCCCCTGCGTTAGCCCCGCAGGTAAACACTGAGCTCTGCCCCGGAGAGAGGGAGGGAGGAAGGAAGGAAGGGGGAGGGAGGGAGGACGGACACGGCACGCAGCCGCTGTGTTTCAGGAGGGCTGTCAGCTATAAGTGGCAGTCAGCCCGGGATTACACGTTTAACGCCATGTTAATACGATGGGTTTAGGACATCCGCACTGTCAACACCGCGCTGGAATTAGCTCGACACAGGCAATGTCAGTAATATGCGTTTAGATTATGAGTAAGGTCTCTCAACAACGAGTTTCTACATTACAACAATCACAGGTGAGCTGGGCGTTAGCTGGCCGACAGGCTACACGGGCTAAATCCAAACGTGGACGGGGAAAGAAAGTTACCTGTTTGTTTTGGATGAGATCGAATAGAACTGAAGTCGACGATCACTGCCGGTGCAGGTGTTTACACCTTTGTGCTGGTCTGTATGCAGTAGCAGCTATTTGAGGGCCATACAGATGTTGGTGCATTTTGTTACAAGGCTGCTTTTACTAATGGGGAAAGTCCAAGACATTCGTATGCATCTTTCTGCCGGGGATGTTTCCAGTGACAGCCGGCCAGTCAGCCTGTCAGTCTCCTATCAAACACAAATGGCCTGAAATAGGCTGGCCTTGAAATATTAATAAGGTGTCTGTAGTCCACTGTAGCCGGTCAATAGTGGTGGTGGAGATTTTTCAACGTGACTTGTAGGTTGACGGCAGTTTTCATGTGACGCGGGCTGGTTTTTCTGGCTTAAACTCAAGTCGTGATGTTCGATGGAAAGTTTTGGTTTGCTGAGTTTGGATTTTTGTCCCAAATTGAAATGCATGGATAACAAAAACAATGCAGAGCAATCAGCTTGTATAAAGATAGTTATGTCATAATGCTGCAAGAATCAAAACCTACTTTGAGAAAACTGTGCAGAAGTGATTTATAGTAGAAAGTATTGTTATGTGTGTATAATGCAATTCATCACAGTAACAGATTCAGATATGCATTATTATTATTAAGATTATTCCACACATACCAAGGTGCACATTGAAGCCAAACCTTTTACTCCCTGTCTTATTTATAGATCCAGTCAGCTGATCTGACTCATTTGGAGGTTTGATATGATCAGTTAGAGGTATGAGAAACTTTGAAACCCTGTGCTTTGATCTTGCCAGAGGATGGAAGGCATATTTTGTAAGTACAGTGATTGTGCAGTGTAATATAGTATTGTTATGTAAAATCGGAAAAAGTGCGTATAGATGTGAAAGTGGATTTGTGGGGGTGAACAAACAGAACAGTGTCTCTTCTGCTTTCAATAGGTATCATCTCTCCAACAGTGTAAGTAGAGGTTTATCGTTGTAATGAGGCTCCAGCTGCCACTGCCCTGTATTCGGCTTGTCAGACAGGCAGCACTGATTTCTGTGTAATGCACAGTCAGGTGTTAAACTTCAGCTAAGTAGCTCTGTGGACATGCTGCTCTCTGCCAACCTTAATTTGAAATGAATGACAGACTTGTGTTCAATAATCCTGGGCTGAATTTCCAACCTCGCCTCCTCAGTTTAACTTTTTCCTCACATCCTATTGTGCATTCATTTAATCGGGCTGTTTTGTTGTCTACATTGGAATGCATTGTTTTAATTAGTGTGACGTACTTTGAGAAGGAGGTCTACCCACATCAGCTTGATAGATGTATCTGTTTACGTTCTGTACAGTTGTGTAGGAGATATGACTACTCAAGTTTTATCATCTCCAGGCACACAAAGTTATGTGAGTGCTTTCCCCCCCTGGCTAAACCTCATTAAGCTGTCTTAATCAAAGCTTGGTAGACGGTAAGGCCTGCATGCTGTCACATCAGGCCTGCTTGTCATCTAGTACACCTCTCCTTCCTTCCTTCCTACTCTTATGCAGAGGTTGTAGCCCTGCCAAACAAGCCGACAGCTCTCAAGAATTAAGCCCTGTTCAGACCTGTGCTTTGTATCCAGATATATCCTCTGGGACTCCAGGCCATGCTGAGACAGAGTGGAGTTCACACGTGACACCTCCACTAAGAAGCACATTTTCTTTGATCTGCCATAGCTGCTAAACTTTGCACATAACGGGGTTCAACTCCTGCTGTGTCCTCCTCCTACGTGGTTTTGTGTTAAAGGTCACTTTAGGGTGCTGCTACAATCTGGTTTGGGTCTCGCGTGAGTATTGAAATCTCCCAGTTACGCCCTGCTCGCATACTGTTTTCATAAAAGGTGAAAAAATAAGCAACTTGGGACTCAGTCTATGCGAGATGAGGCGAAAGGTTGACTTCACCCTCCCCAGGGTAACACTGGAAGTAACAATATCAAGCTGCAACTCGAGAGATGGGTGTAACAATCTGGATGGAAAATATATAATGAGAAGTCGTGGGCTTGTAGCAGCTTTTCACTGAATCTGCTCCTTTGGGGCGTGGAGGTTGTGTGGCCTCAGAGCCGCCCTCCAGTGATGAAATAGATTTGAAATGTTGGAGGAGATTTCATCCATCCTTTACAACTCGACAGAACATCATGATGAATATGCTTTCAACGTCATTATAATGTGACCGTCACTTTCCCAAGAAGGGACCAAGGAAGACAAATCAATCAAACCCTGCCATTACCACCATTTGACTGACAGGTCGTCACAGAGTCCAGACTGACAAGAAAACAACAGCTACACTTTAACAAGACTTTGTGAAAGTGAAGTTTGAAGAAGTTAAAGAGTTAAACAGTTTGTTGCCACTCAAACAACAGCAGCTCTCATTTCTGGGAATTATTCATTGTTATTACGATACTCTGTCTCCTCTTTTCATTCTTGAAGCTTGTGTGGCGGTAGTTTGTATCATGGTGGTCCCGGCGGATTAGGCCTACACGATCAGTCAGCACCGCTTACTTTCTCTTCCTCTCAGGCATTAACTGGAGATCTCCCACTGGAGAGCTTTAATGGGCTGAGTTAACCTCTCGCCCAATGACCATACCGGTTTTAGTGGGAGCTAAGCGCTTGTGAACCCGTCTTGGTCACAAAAATAGAAATATACTTACCCCTTGAGTAGTTTTCTGAGCACCTGTGTTTCAGTGTATGTACAAGGCGGTGTGCATAGATTTGCTGTCAGTTTGCTCAGGAAATGCATACAGTGGTAATCTGAAGAATGCAGATAAGAGGCATAGTGTATGTGTGGCATCAAGCGCCACGGTAGCAAGTTTGGGTGCATTTCTCTCAAACACAGAACAATCACGGGCTGCTGCTGGCTCACAGTCCACATGTGGCCCTCTGCTCTCATTATTTGTGGCCCGCAAGCCAATTTCCTAAAATTAAATTATTGGTTTCACAGGTGATCAGAGGAGAAAGGTCATTTTCACCACATTTAAACTAGACATCATTTTTAATTACTCTGTAATTACCACAGCATTAAATGCATCTGTGAAAAATATCCACAGAGTGCCTTATTTAACTTGCTTGATTGAGAGGCATGCAGTGAGTTCTTTTCATTTCAGTAACTATCGTAATTCTTATTTATTCTTGCAGCTATGAAGTGTTTGTCACATTCTTTAACCTCCAGGAATGATTATAAAGCTTTTATGTCCCTTAAAGCGCAGAGTTAGAGGGAAAAAAAAGAAAGTAAAAAAGAAAGTTAAAAAGAAGTTATTGACATTATGCTAATTTGCAGTGACCATTTCTTTATCCAATGATGTGTCTGTGTTTCGATAGAAAAAGCTTCTAATCAAGTCGAGTGTACATTGAATTAATTGTCATTTGATTTGTGCAGTTGAACAATGTGCGCATTTGAATTTTAATGTTATGCCCCAGTCTTGGTGAAATGTCACTAACTAAATGGCTTTGATTTGTTCCCGCTCTGCATGTGCAGCCCTCCCAGTGGGACACCAGTATTGTCTCTCTTGTGCTATTGTGTATCTATCCAGCATGGGTTGCATAAGGAGCTGCCCACAACTGTAAATGTGTGCATATATCCGCTGGGTCGGGTGTTAATCACTGGAACAGATGGTTCATCTTATAAACCCCCTGTAAGCTGTAATGACTCAAGAGTGTCAGTTATCATCTCTCCTCCACAGCCACCTCATCACACAGGCCCGCGGATGGCCTTCACGTCCACCGCTGATCACTGGCGCCCGTCGCATCAGACTGAACACAGTTCATCCATTTCAAGCACATACAGTGACAGTTTTCCGTGAATGTTTGCTCACGGTGCCTGTATTTATTTTCCATTTCAAGGTATTGTCACAGGGAGTTGTTGGAGCTGTATTACATTACTAATACTAATATAGCCGGGAGTCAAATTGGGCCTGTGAACTGTGAATTCTGGAGCCAGTCTCGACTCCCCCATGATCCAGATATACTTATTTGAATGTGTGTTTATAGTGGAAGATGGGGAAAATTCAAAATTTGCTCGCTCCTCACATAAAATAAGTTGTTTCAAATTTTTGCTCATAATACTTTTCACACATACATAAACTAAAACACGTCCTCTCACTGCTTCCAAGAAAGAGACTTGTATTCCCTAATTATAAAGCTTAATAGTGACAGTCACAGCGATTGTTAAAGCAGTAAACGAAGTGATGGATGTACATGAAATGTGCGTGAAAGGTGAAATTAAATGTCATTCCCCTCTTAGTTTACATATGTGATGATGGGCGAGTTGGTCTCATTTGCGGAGTCTGATGTTAGCAATGCATGCTTCAAACTGGGAAATAGGACCTTCAGCTCGTAACAGTCCCGTTTCCCTGCTGCATGTACACAAAGTTACCAGGAGGATATTTTCCTTCCAGTTTGTTGACATGACCGGAAGTATTTTTTATCTATATCTGCTTGTTGTTTAGATGTTTATCACAAAAGCCGTGTCTGTGAAGTTGTACAGGAAAGATGAATAACTTCAAACAGCTGAAGGCTCGCTTGCCACATGTTTGCCGCTACGTTTCTGTGTTGTCTCCAACGGAATCCCCGAAGAATTTCACAGACAATTATGCTGTCTTGCTATTTGGGGTGTAACAATATCAAAAACACACAACTTGATCTAATGAACCTGATGCAGACGCAAGAAGCTGAGTGGTATTAGTTTTCATATGCCCTGATTCAAGTGCTCGGTCACAGTTTGACCTTTTGCTGGTGTGGGTGAGTTTTTTGTGGCGCTCACAGTGATCAGAGTGGCCCATCCCTGTTTGCTTTCCAAGGGCTGCTATCCTTCAGAGCAAATAAGTTGCTGCTTCCAGTAAATCCAGGCAGTCACAGTACTATTTATCATGCTGTTGGCTTGTGTGCGTGTGTGCGTGTATGTGCGTGTGTGTGTGTAACACAGTCACCTGTTGGCACGTAGCTCAGGCCTGAGGGCAATAAACGCACTGACTACACTGACTGAATGAATGTTTTTGAACACTCCCAAAAATGAATTGACAGCCTTCTTTTGTAATAATTTGTGTTTGTTGAGCAGTGAAAAATCAGACACTGTAGACATGACACCACAGTACAACTAGTTTCTGCTCACATGAATTTTTGTGGAGTTTCCCAGAATTAGGGACAGCGTTATTTCTGATTATTTGTTCCAGGCGCTTTGAGAGAAGGACACACGAGGACAGATATATAAAGTGTGTAGCATTACGTTTCTTTCTGAATAGCATTCCTTCGGTGTCTCCAAATCTTATCTGAACAGAGAAAATGTTCTTGACTTGCCAAGCCTGCCTGCTTTTGCTCTGTTCAAACCAGTTGCGACTTGACAAAGAGGGGGCAGTAGAGCCAGTTTGGACACATTCTGCAGTCCAGACATCAAGGTGCTCACAACTCCTAATGACATGCATTTACTGTCATCTTTTCAGCATTAGCTTCCTGTCTTCCCGAATCCTGTAAAAACAGCAGAACCTGATATAGTTTAACCAGACTGTTGGTAGTGTGCATGTGAATGACGGAGACTGCCGACAGGACAGCACCACTGAGCTTTGAAAGGAAACTGTTGCTGTGTTTCTAGTTATTCAGACAGTTATTCAGAATTTTGAAGCTATGGGAATAACATTTTCGATACCTTGAGTTAAAAAAAAGATCCGTGTTCTTCTTGTCTCTAAAATTTCACTCGCAATATTTTAACCAAAGGATAACAGCAGCAGTGTCTTACATAACTTCAGATAAGTTCGGTTCATAAAAAGTGTACGTATGCGGCACAACACTGATTATTTCCCAGTTATATATACAGAAGTTGCTTGGAACGGTCCTTTTATAACAGTGCATGTTAACAAGTTTTAATATTTACTTGGTGAAATTTTTCCACAGACGGGTTTATACACTCGACGACAGCCTGCTATGTGTCGTATATTTCCAGGCGAGCTCAGAGGTTGGATGTTCCTGTTCTAGTAATGACCTGCATGCTCGGTCTTCTCCCGGCCTCCACTCTGACAGCACCTGTCGAGCCGCTTGAGCTTTTACTATGAGTAAACAGGGACGGGGTCAACAGGACTTCCTCGACAGCCATCAGGCTTTAAATGTGGACTCTGACATTAACCTCTGCTGATTGTGGACGCCACCAGCTGATCTGCAGCATCTGAACCAGTGTTTGTGGAGACCTTTCTAGTTGGCCGTCATCGGCTTTATGAAACCTGACGCCACAGAGGTCTTTTGTCTGTTGTCATTCATCACATGCATTCACAACATCAAGGTTTTGAGAATGATGCATGATGGTGCATTGTGTTAACGCTTAACCTTCGTGTGGGGACCCTGCTTCAAACCACGGGAGTGTTGGCATGTGGATCTGGTCTAGAACAGCTATTGTTTCATTCTACCATATTCTATCTCAGACTATGCGGTCTTTAACATTGTGCTTCGGTATGGGTCCAAGCGGTTGATATTAGCAGACACAGCAATAAATGCCCCAGAATGAGAGTCTAATTTAAGAAAATGTCTCGGGAATGACCTTTGTGCTCTCTGCCCGCAGCTCAGAGTAACATAAGATTATTGAATAACGAACGTGCAATTATTTGAATTAAAAATGATGGAAACATAGTGTTTAAAATGGGTTTTCTGATGGAAAAACTGATGAACAGGTTCTTGAAACCCTGCAGATTTTCTGATTATTGTCTCTCACAGCAGAATCTTTATGCACTCAGAGTCTGTTCTGAGGTCTTGAGCCATTATTTTTCTGAGGTTTCAATCCTTTTAGCAGTAAGCAACCATTTTGTCTTTTCTTTTCGTTGCTCCTTTGAAAAATGCGTTGCTCGCGGCATTGATTCTCAGTAGCGTGTTTAGCTAGTCGTGGCGACATACATGGCGCCACGGCTCGAACATGCATCCAAATGTGACACAGTTGGCAGTTTGTGTAATGTGTGTCATCCAATTGGCTGTAGTTGACAGTGACAGCTAGGACAACGTGTCGGTGTCATGGGGAGGCTCTGTCCGTCCCGATCAAGCCCCATCACTGGAGCTGCTTATCCACTAACTCTGGTCTGAATGTAGGCCAGCCGAAGATCACCACCGCAGATCATCAAGACTTTCAGTGAATCTGTCTGGTGGTTTCACAAAGAAAGTTTGGTACCCGGTTCATTCATTTTTATATTACAGCACATTGAGATCTTCTGGTCCTGCACGTATTTCATTTTTATAGCAGTAGAATTGTCAAATGTGTAATTAGTGAGTTCTTCTGGCCCTTTTTCCAGCATAACTTCAGCCTTCAATATCATGCACTTCCTCATTATCACTGTGTTTCCAGTGGTACTGAAGAAGGTCCCGTTACTAATGTGTGACATCTCGGTCAATCTTTTATGAATCTTCTGCCTTCTGTGCTTCCTGGATTTTCAGAAACTTAAAAAGTCATGGAGTTTTGGTGAATAAATATGCTTGAAATCCTGTCAGAAGGAATAAGAGACTGTGAAATGATGCCCGAGTGATATTGGATTTCTTTGCGTATGTGTTTCCTGTGAAAAGATTTTAAAGATTTGTGTCACACTCTCCCGTCACTTTGAGCCACTACGGTCGGCATCTGTTGTTGGTGCAGAGGAGACTCTCCGAATTTCTATTGGATGCAGAATTAGGAAACATCCTCCAGCGCAGGATGACTCATCTTACATGGTTTTCCAGGGAGAAAAAGGGACAGAATTTGATTTGAAAGTACTCCAGTAACAATTTTATGCCACAGGTAATTGAATAAATCAACAAGTTGCTTATTCGTGCAAGATTACAGAGTAAGACATTTATTTGAAAATTATTTGAGTTTTAAATCATCCCTTGCTTTATAATTGGCCCTGTAACTTTGACCTAGAAGAAGGTTAAACCATGACGATGCTTGACCAACTCGCTTTGAAAAGTGGGACAGAGTTGCTGCCTCGAAATGAGAGCACGGTTTCCTGCACTCACAATAACAGGAAGACCGTAGAATGTGACACATGAATATGCACACACACGGACACGGTACTCATCTGTTACTCTAACAATGAAAAAGAAAAAAACACAGCACACCTCGCCTTTAGCGTTAGCTTCCTGAGCTCAAAGGAGTGAATTCGTACCTCCTTCTGCTCTGCTAATGCCATCATGTTTCATGAGTACTGTGTAATCAGCGCTAATCTGATGGAGTCTGTCTCTTGAGTTCTGCAAATGTAGAAATAGATCATTCTTTCTCTGAAGTTTGATGCCGGATGCTCTTCTCAACTCAGCCTGAGCTGTTTGGAGTTATTGGCCTTGGTCAGGGACACTTTTACTGCAGGATTCAGTTCCTTAACTCCAGCCCTCCTCTACCCCAAGTGATAGTATTAATCTGATGGTATTAATCTGAAGGTAATAATCTGTTGATATAAATGAATGTGTGTCACTCAGCATGTGTGTTCTTCTGTGTTTCAGGCCAGTCTTTCCATCTGGGGATGGGGGGGTCTTGGAGTTGTGCTCTTCCTTGTCACCTTTGGACCCTTTGCCATATTCTACCTGGCCTTTTATATCTTCTGCTTCATTGGAGGGTGAGCATCACGATTTTAAAATCACACCTTCTGTTCATAAACTCCATTTAAACAGTTTTTATTTAAAATGTGCTCTACATTGTGTAACATAAACCAGCAGCCCCCACTGAATGCAGCATTACAACTTAGAGAATATGTTCTTCAGGAAAACTAGTTTACTCACTGAAATGTTTGATATCTTTCTTTCCTAAGTTCACTATTCCACAGTTATAACTTCAACATAACCAAAAGCCCAGCAGATGAGCGTTGTAACGTTTCTGTTGTTCCAGGGGCTTTGCGGTCACTTTGCTGTATGGAAAGATCAATTCCGAGAAACACCTGGAAAAGTGCGAGCACTCGTATTTGCCACCAACGCAAATTGGTATACTGAAGGTAAAAGCACATTGAAACACACACACTCGTGTTCCTTTCCGCTGGTAACTCACTGTCGGTGTGTTACTCTGTGTTTTCTGTTTCAGACGTTGGATGAGATGAAGTTGGAGATGAAGCCCATAAAGATTGACAGGAGGCTGACGGGCTCCAGTTTTATAGATGAACCACTACAGCAGGTGTGTGTCTCTGCTGCTGCACTGCTGCTAACTTTGTCTGTGAAAATTGAAAAGCATTGAAATTATTTTTTTTGGAGTCTGTTTGGGATCATTTGAAGAGGCAGAAGATGGCAACTAAAGAGAGACGCTCACACACCATAACAGCATTAATGGTGGCTGCTCCAGACTTGTTGGACATTGGCTCACTCGGGTCATTGTCTGACCCGTCTGCCGGCCCACGTGAGCGGCTTCCTGGCCTCCAGCCATAGAGGAGCATTCACCGTCAGCGGCTGCATGACTCCCAGAAGCCTCGGTGCCATGTGCTCGCAGGAAGGTTGCTCCTTGTATTTTGTGTGTCAGGAGATCAGTCTGGAGCAGGATGTCTGTCAGCTGATCGACGTCAGCTTTTGATGGGAAGTTCTCCCCTCAACACATAAAAGACTAACAACAGAGAAATCTGATCATGCAAGTCATTATTATCTAAAAGGAGGGAAGTCGTGTTTCAGAATCTCAGCTATGTCCCTGTGTAGATGACTGTTGGCACCGTTCCTCACTCAACCGTTGTTATTTATAAGCAGACGAGGCATGTGAAAGATTCATGATGACATATCTTTATTGTTTGATGCCAAATATTCTTCACGACGACGACATGAAAGGCTTAAATCGATCAATAAACCACGGTTTACAGAAGGCCAATGAAATGTTTGCAAGAAAAAAACCCCTCAGAAATCATGAAACTACAGAAGCAGAAGTATAAATATAAATATAACACGGGCTTTTCTTTTTATTCGGTCTTCTGCGTCACACTGTAGCTTCCACTCAATGAACACATTTTCGAGTTGCTGAAATTGATCCAAACAGAAAGTGGAAGTGAAAAAAATGTGCTGCGACAGTGTTTCCATCATCAGGCTGAAGTAGAAGGAAGGAGTAGCCGCACTTCTGAGATTGTTCATTTCTTCTGAGGCACTACTGTGAACTTCGACAAGTCGGTCGATGTTTCCTCAGCACTGCAGAGAGGGAAGATGAAGCTTGTGGCCTTGGTTTGATCGTCACAGTCTTTTTTCTTTCTTTTTTTTCTTTTTTTTTTTTTTCCTGTCCTCACGGCGCTTACTGTAAAGAAACCACGTTTTAAGCCGGCCGTCCTCAGCAAAGCAGCCTGGTCGGCAGAGTTTAGTGCAGACGCAGCACTTAGTGACGGTCAGATGACACCGGCTGCTCTCGTGGTCCCTTCGCTCTGGGAATGCACACTTATCATTTCAGCAGCCTGTGAACGTCAAGGTCTGCCACAGCTAAATGGAGACCACGTCAGGCCGGCCGAGAGAAAAACCCTCGGCTCCGCTGTCCTGCTGTTTTCACACACACAAGCTCACCTCTCTTTCAGTCTCCCCGCAGCTGATGCAGTTAAATTGATTCAGACGCTGCCCTGATCGAATCAGACGTGGCTACGTTTCAATTTACTGGAACAGAATACAGTCGGAGGATTGGTTTATCCAGATTTCTTTTCAGCTAATCGCATCTCCTCTTTGAGTGTTTAGAGATTGATAAAGCAGATTTAGATTTTGCGAATAGTTACTGAATAGGCTCTCAGAGATTTTTCGAACTTGTCCTTAACATGGTTACTGTGTCAGTACGGCTCGTTTATTGAAGTGTGAATCCTGCCAAGCAGACCAAGCATGCATGTCCAAAGGAAGTCTGAACGCTTCAGGACCGTAAAGCCGTCAGCGAACCGAACACGGGAAGTGACGGACTAAAGAAGCGATTTCTTCACATTTAAACAGAAGTGACACTCACAATAGATTCATTCTTGCAATTTTTTTTTTTCCTCCTTTACGTATTTCAAAAGTGTTTTATGCACGTGTATTGCCTGTTGCTCTTCTTTCATTTCGGTCCAGTGTTGCTCTACCTCATTTCTGGAGCACTTTAAAAACAATCATCACTGAAACAAGCCGATGTCCAGGAGTCAAGCTTCTTTTTAGGCGGTGGTTTCACAAATTTCCTTCTCTTCTCACGTCTCCCCTGCTGCCTCCTCTCTGTAGGTGATCCAGTTTGCGTTGAGAGACTACATCCAGTACTGGTACTACACTCTGAGCGAAGATGAGTCATTCTTGTTGGAAATCAGACAGACGCTGCAGAACGCCCTCGTCCAGTTTTCCACACAGTACGGGACAAACACACACACACACTTCCCCCGCCACAGCATGTGTTTCAAACAAAAGGAAGTATTAATTCTGTGTGTGCAGGTCCAAAGAGGTGGACTGGCAGCCTTACTTCACCACTCGCCTGGTGGACGACTTTGCCACCCATTTACGTGTCTTCAGAAAAGCCCAGGATCGCCTCGGCGACAGGGAGGACAAGCAAAGTATGCGCACACGCTGTTACACTCTTCCTTCTAACTGCTGTGTGTCTGGCGTTCCTCCAGAGCTGATTCAGCTTCTTTATCATTGAAAAGTTGCCAATATTGTGACGAAATTGAGTTTCAGGAGGATTAAACCGTAATTGCAGCCGCAAGCCCTTTGTCGTCTGCAAAGTTTATGATAAATGCATCGTTACCATTTTAAATGTAGTGCAGCGAGTGACCGCGAAGAGTGTTTTGTGAACACAGGGGACATAACGGAGGAGCTGGTGGACTCATTCTTCGAAGCCGAGGTGGAGATGGAGAGGAAGATTTGTCGAGACGTAGTGTGTACTTCGCACAAAGACGAAGAGGGTAAACACATATTCAGCATTCATGTCATTATATTTCAATCTCCTGTTTAATGGTTTAACTAATCTGGTGTGTGTGTGTGTGTGTCTCAGGTTTTCTTCGGGACTTGTGTGAGCTGCTTCTGTATTTGTTACTACCTCCTGGAGATTTCCACAACAAGAACATGAGATATTTCCTCAGGGTGAGTTCACGAACACACCGCTCTGTTCAGTTGTTCACTTCTGGCATCTTCTCCAATACGACTCTTATGAAAGAACACGGCGATCATTATCGTTTCGCTTTCTGTTTCTCAGGAGGTCCTTGCTCGTGGCGTGCTGCTTCCTCTCATCAACCAGCTGAGCGATCCCGACTACATCAACCAGTTCGTCATCTGGATGGTGAGTTTGCCGTTAATGCAGCATTAACTAAGGAAGCAACACGAAACTAGATTATTACCGAAATAGTTAAAATTGATAAATAAACATGTCTTGTGATTGAGGCTGAATAAAAGGGCCCGACCTCGGCATCCATGCTATTTTAGTAACACAAAATGATCTGTTTGGAGGCTTCATTACCAGAGGAATTCAGGATCATCAAGAGCTTGACTGACAAAAACAATCTCTTTGGCTTTGAAAATGAAGGCTTTTTTAAGTTTTACAAGTTGTTGATGTGAGTTGAGGTACATTAGTATCATCACAATTCGAATATAATTTTACATTCGGGTCGTTGTAACTCTGTGTGCAGATCCGGGACTCGAGCTGCAACTACGAAGCCTTCATGAACATCCTGAAGTTAACCGACAAGCCCGCCGAGCTGGAGTCCGTCAAAGACAAGGTGCTGGAGGAGCTGCAGTATCTGCGCTCTCTGGACACGGCCGGAGACGGTGGGCGACACGCTACTCTCCCTCACCTGGTCCCGTCAGCACGCCAGCCGTGTGTGGAGGAATGAAGGCATTGCTTCTCTCTTTGTCCTTTTAGACATCAATGTGATCAAGAACCAGATCAACAGTCTTTTGTTTGTGAAGAAGGTGTGTGAGACCAGGATACAGAGGCTGCACTCTGGGAAGGTAAAGAAACCGAAGCACGTCTTTAAAGACCCTATACGCTGGATTTATTTGTTGTTTTTGTGAAGCCTTTATCCTTTGCCCTGTTTACTTAATTATTTCTTTTTTTTAATTCCGTTCCTGTGTTGTGTAGGAGGTCGATGCCTTGAAACTGGCCGCCAATTTCGGCAAGCTGTGCGTCATCCCGCTGGATCACATCCTGGTCCACAACATCGCCCTGCAGTTCTTCATGGGTAAATCCAAAAGACACGTTTTCACTGCTCGTATCTCTCAGACGTCACAGTGTTTATCCAGACAGTCATCTCTTTGGTCCATATCTTGCTCCTTTTCTCTCGAATTCGTAACCCTATCCAGCCTCGTTAGATACATTCCCTGTCAGTTCCACGGGACCTTGTGAGAGATCTAAAAAAGGTCACAGATCAGATTACGATAATTTGCGCGTACGCGTGTTTATGTAAAAGAGCGAGAAGAACGAGGAGTCGAGCCAAGTGGTTTCAGATCTGTTGTGGAAATCAGCCAGTGGTTTAAACACGAAACTAGATCATCTTGGACCAACGCGCTGCCAGAAGGTTTAATCGCTGAAGCATGCAGGCAGCGGGCCTCTGGTGACGCGAGGCTGTGTAACCGAAGTGCCGCTGTAGAGACGCCGTGCGCCTGTGTGTGTGTGTGGACGCAGACTTCATGCAGGCGGCGGGGGCCCAGGCGGAGCTGTTCTTCTGGCTCACCGTGGAGGGCTACAGGGTGACGGCGCAGCAGCAGCTGGAGGCCATGCAGAGCTGGCAGAAGGACGGCAAGAAGCAGCCGAACGCCACCAAGGGGCTGCTGAAGGCCGCCGCGCTGGGCGTCTTCGAGCAGTACCTGTCTGACAAGGTGGGACTCGGACGTCAAGCCGGCTGGATTTGTTAATTTTTTATCTCTGTGGGAACTCACGCCGCGGCCTCCGCCTGCTCCGACAGGCTTCGCCCAGGGTGCAGGTGGACGAGGCGTTGGTCGTGAAGCTGGGAGAGAAGCTGCAGAAGGACGACCCCACGCCAGAGATCTTCGATGACATCCAGAAAATGGTACCAAAGCGTCGACGTGGTTTTCGGGGCTTCGTACTTTTTCCTGGTTTCGCAGCTGCTGACAGATCCCTCGCTCCTCCCACAGGTGTACGACATGATGCTGCGCGACGAGCGCTTCTACCCGTCCTTCAAGCAGAGTCCGCTCTACGTGCGCATGCTGGCCGAGCTGGACATGCTGAAAGAGCCGAGCTACCGAGGGTCCGATGACGGCGATGGGGAGTCCTTCAACGGCTCTCCCACAGGAAGCATTAATCTCGTACGTTTGTTTGGACGCCGTGTTGAGTTTAAGCGGAGAGGCTGGAGCGGGGCTGATCTGATGGTGTGACTTCACGGCGGCGTCTCTCCTGTGATTTCAGTCTTTGGACGACTTGTCCAACTCCTGCCATGACGAATCTATGCACCTACATGCCTTCATCTCCGACACAGGTACGAACTGCAAGTGTTCACCAAACAAACGTTCCGTGGTGTTTTTTCACTGTGCAAATGCAAATTTTAATCAAATCTTTGAAAACCAGTTTTTTTGTTTTTGCTGTGTGTAATATTTGTGAGGATGCAAATTTTGAAGGAAGGATTCTAATGAGAGTTTCAGTGCTTTATGATGGCTTGTGTAAAAATATCCCCTTTGTTTAACGCTGTATGTTAATGGTGTGTGTAGTGTGTCCAGGTCACGGGGTGTTTGACCCCCTCTAGTCCCTCCCTGCATGTTTTCACCTCCGAGCTCCGTTCATTCATCTGCATGTGTCTGCTGTGCCACTTCACACTGTTCCTGTATTTTTTTTTTCTTAATTTCTTTCATTCCATCACCTTCACTGTATTTTTCTGTTTTTCCTTTTTCCTCCCCCTCCCCCCCCTCCTTTCCTTTCACTTTTCCCGCCATGCTGTCACACTTGCACACCCTCTTGGCGCTGCACTCTTTCCTTTCCACCCGCCACATCTTCTCCCTTCTATTCTTCGGCTCCCGTCGCTCCTTTCCCCTCTCATCATCCATTCCCCTGTGGATGAATTTCCGGGTGGGCTAGCTGACGCTTCTCTCCCCGGCTTCTGGGGTGCTGCAGGGGTTTGCAACGACCACGGTAAGACCTACGCGCTGTACGCCATCACTGTGTTCAGACGCAATCAAGACGGCAGCGAAGACTGCTGGAAGACGTACCGCCGCTACTCGGACTTCCACGACTTCCACATGAGAATCACTGAGCAGGTTTGTTCCTTCTTTAGAATTTGATCAAACACAATCCGGTTTAAAGAGGCTAAAAGTCTTTTATTCTTTTTTTTTTTTCTTAATCCAGTTTGAAAACCTGGCGTCAATCCTCAAGCTGCCAGGAAAGAAAACCTTCAACAACATGGACAGAGATTTCCTGGAGAAGAGAAAAAAAGACCTCAACGCTTACCTTCAGGTATAGTTTATCCTGGTTGTTTGTTTGGCGTTGCTGTTGATATATTGCATCGCTCACTTTGGGCTCGCTCCAGTTGCTGCTGAACCCCGAGATGGTGAAGGCCTGTCCGACCCTGATCCCCTACGTCTACGACTTCCTGGAGAACAAAGCCTACAGCAAGGGCAAAGGAGAGTTTGCACGGAAGGTAACTGTTTTCCGAACTGCTTCTTTTGTCCTCCTGAAGTTTTAACTGACATTTTTGTATGTATGCTGAGATTCGGACGTCCGCTGAGACCAGAGGTTTAAACAGCAGGACTGTGGAGGCTGAGGTTCAGTCTGGCTTCACAACATTGATTTTCTTTTGTCCCTCCTGCCTCCGCAGATAGACACGTTTGTGAATCCTCTGCGGAGCTCCATGAGGAACATGTCCAACGCAGTCAAAGCTCTGCCGGACAGCCTGGCTGAAGGAATGACCAAAGTCTCCGACAACATGGGCCGCATGTCAGAACGGCTTGGTCAGGACATCAAGCAGTCCATACTGAAGGTCGGAAACACGTTTTTTTTTTCTCGTGTAACTGAAAGCAGCTTCCTGTTTGGCTCAGTATTCATCCAGCCTCCGGCTTTTCTTTCCCAGGTGCCTCCGCTTTTGCCTAAGACCGACATCGACCCCGAACACTGCCGGGTCTCCGCACAGCTGGATGACAATGTGAGCCAGCTCACCTTTTCTCCCGCCGCTGTTTTTGTCGTCGTGCTTCTCAAGCGAAAACTTTAACGAGCGCCTCGTTTTGCCCCAGGTGGACGACAACATCCCGCTCCGCGTGATGCTGCTGCTGATGGACGAGGTGTTCGACCTGAAGGAGAAGAACCAGTGGCTCCGGAGGAACATCAAGAACCTGCTGCAGCAGCTCATCAGGGCCACGTACGGAGACACCATCAACAGGTCAGAGGCGCTCGCAGTCCTGGCAGCAGGCCGAGTCAGTCATCAGCTGCACGAAGTGCTCCGTTTAAATCATCCGGTTTCCGTCTCTGCAGGAAAATCGTGGATCACGTGGACTACCTGACGTCGCCGGAGCAGGTGGCAGACTACGTGAAGAAGTTCAGGTAACAGGTCTCAGGTTGTTCGCTGGCTTTCTTAACACATTTTCTTGCAACAAGAAAAGAGACGCGGCTCGAGACGAGTCGATGTCTGATCTGCCTGCTTCTCAACTGTTGGCTTTCCTTAAAAAAAAAAAAAAAAAAAAGTCTCCCATTTGTTAAACTGCCCATCCTTAAAGTCCCGGTCAGACGTCTTTACACACCGCTCTGTTCCTGTGCCAGCGCCTTGGCAGCACTCCGCGAGAGGCTGCTGCCTCATTTAGACTGTTATGCAGGAGGCAGAGGCAGGATTTACAGTTTAAAATTACAAAACGCCTAATCTAAGAAGAGCATTCCTGCTTTCTAAATTCAGAGCGCTCATTTGTTATGAGAGCGCGGCTCAGAGCCCGACTTCCTGTTTGCTTTTAAAGATAAAGCTTACGTCAGGTTTCTCACACACTGCAGCTGTTTACAGGTCTGACCTGCTGGAGTAATATCCATTCACATCGTTATAGATCTGAAATGATGAACGAAGGCGGTTTGAATTTAACTTATTACGACAAATGTGTCAGGAAGATATACATTCAATTTTTCACTTGTTTTGTGTCTGCGACCATAAACAAACCCGTTATCTCCCCGTCGCAGCAAATATGACAGAAGAGATGAAAGATGATGATGATGATCAGGAGAATCTGAATTGACTCTGCTTCCGCCTCTTCAGAGATTCCTATTGGCCCAACGGGATTCTGGCCGAGACGCCGCCTCGCCGGGACAAGAGCATCCGCATGAGGACACGGGTGGCTGCCAAGACCAGCTTGCTGGGCATCATGCCAGGTGAACACACACACACACACCTACACACATACACACACACAAACACACACACACACAATCTACTTACATCCTTGACGTGTTCTCACAAATACACGGCAGAAAACATCAGGATATGAGGATGATTCTTGGAGTTTCCTCTTAGTTATTTTTCTCTTCTTTATCCCTGTTGAGAAGCTAGCGGGTTTTATTGACCGTTGTTGCTCTAAAGGGACGTTTGATTGATCTCCGAGCTCCTGAGCGCCACAGGAGAGAACCCATGAGGGACGTGGGCGTCATTTTTTTTCCCTTCTTGAGGATGTTTTAGTCTCGCTTTCTCTCCCCTCAGACGAGCTGAAGCACATCATCGGAGCGGACACGACGAGGAAGGGCATCCTGCGCGTCTTCGACATGTTCCAGTACCAACCGATGAACCGGCGCCTGGTCTACGTTTTCCTGGAGGGCTTCCTGGAGACCATGTTCCCTCAGTACAAATTCCCGGAGCTCTTCGTGAAGCTCCACTCCCGCTCGACGCGCATCCAGAGATACAGCCAGAAACTCAAGTCCTCCTCTCTGAAGAGGTGACAGGAGAGGACGGAGGCAGCAGGACTCGGCAGCAGGACTCGGGCCCTCGAGACACGCAGAGACCTGAGAGCCGAGGGCGGAGGGGAGTGTGTGTGTGTGTGTGTGTGCTTGTCCATTTCTGTCCATCCTTTACCCTCGTAAGTGAAAACACTCCAGTTATTCAGAACAGAAGGATGAACAATAAACACTGGGCTCTGCGCTTGCTGTTTTCCACACACACACACACACACACACACACACACACACACTCACACACACACACGAAACATGAATCTAATTTGCACCAAGACTGATCACAGCAGTCTTTTCTTTTAGTCCACCCACTACACCCTGCCTCCTTCCCCTCCCCTGGTTTTGTTTGGTCTGTCTCGGTCCAGCCGATGCTGCTGTGTCTGGCGGCTGCTCGATGGCGCCGCGGACGCCGTCTTGTTTTTAAACTGCAGGACTCGATAGAATAGACCCACACCTTGCCTTACCTCCCCGCTTATGTCTCCAGGCCGCCACGGTCCACCACCTCAGTGACCCCCCCCCCCGCAGATCAAGCCCGGCTTCCCCTCACGCTGCTCTTCAGACGCAAAAAAAAAAGCAGCTTCTTACCGTGTGAATCATCTTCCTGGTATCATAGCAACTAAAACTGTCAATAGCACTGGGCTACAGAGGCGCTGTTTTTAAAATGTGACTGAACAAACATTGAAAGAATGACTTTTATTTTTTACTCTTTATTTTTGGCATCGATTTTTTTTTTTTTTTTTTTTTCGTCCCTAGCTTCTTTCCAGATAAGATTCTATTTTTTTTCTTACTGAAGTGTTATCATCATATCTACCACCTTTCAGCAGCGGCCTGCGTCCCTCCGCAGGTCTGCTGTCATATCACCTGTGATGACCAAAGCTCATGCTGATCGTGTGTCTGCGTGCATGCGTGCGTGCGTGCGTGTGTGTGTGTGAGTGTGTGTTTGTGTGTGTGTGGGCTGGTTGTTGCTGTGCTTCATGCCGCTGATCATGTGAAGAAAAACAAAAAGGCGGCGTCGACCTTTAACGGCCTAAAAGGCGAGGCCGTGGCGACACACGGAGACGTGTCGGCTGTCCAAACACACTATCGAAGAATGTACTCCCTGCTCTGCTCTGTCTGCGGCTCCTGTAGGATTTTTGTGTGAATGCGTGTGTGTGAGTGCGTGTGTGTGTAGCACGAGGAGGCGTCCCTCTTCAGTCAGAAACTGTGCCAGTGTGAGCTAGTGAACCAGCCTTAAACCTACATCCAGTATATACTGACCAAGACATGCACGCTACAGGTAGCTCTCCTCCACACGACTGAACTTTACAAGGAAATCAGGATGGAGATGTGTCCCCAATCACTTTTTTTTCTTCTTAGAAAATGTCTTTAATTTGGTGCAATATATTATTTTTTTAATGCATGTGCATTAAACTGAATCATTGTATACTGCATCTAGTCATTTGTTATTGTTTTAACAGTAGAGAGCGTAGAAGCCGTTTCCCCGTCAACCCACAACAACCTGACATTCCGTTGTTGTAAAAGTACAATGTTTATTTTACAGACTTGTTTTATAAGTCTCACGGTTTGTTTTTTGTTACAGGTGTGTTTCGGGGGGGGGTACTTTACACTCATCTCCTGCGCACTCTTTGTTATGCACAATGATTCAGCAGTGATTTTATTTTTCTTTTCTTTTAGCTCACTGGGCTATGACTAGCCGAGAGGCGGCCTCGAACAACTACTTTGTTTTTAACTCATGAGTGGCGTTGTATGCATTCATACTGACTTTATCATGAAGTGACTGCTGGAAAAGACACGCCCCTCTTCCACCCTCTCTTCCCATTTTGCGCACTTACCCCCCCCCCCCCCCCCCCCCCCCCCCCCCCCCCCCCCCCCCCGCCACCTCCTCTCGATACCTCCACCAGGTCCACAGAAGAGCCGCGTCCTGTGACCGGTGGATTCACTGCTAATTTAGCACTTAACCGTAGCGACTGTGGGAGCCCCACTCTGCTGCTGTCACCCGATGGATGGATGGATGGATGGATCTCCCTCGCCTGCTGTGATTGGCTCGCGCTGAGCAGCCCTGGTGTACTCTGACGGGCCGAGCTCAGTGGGAGGTGAAGACTTTGGGAGAAGGAGACGTCACCTTTAACTTTCTGCACACCTCTCCATACAGGAAGGCTTGTCTTTTTGTTTTTTGTTTTTTTAACCCCAGTATATATGAATCTATGATAATGAAATTTGTGCATATCTGTGTACAGTATGTGTTAATAGTGTGCCTAAATGTACTGTCAACTCTATTTTCATATTTTTCTTTAACCTAAAAAAAAAGAATCAATCAGAATGTCATGATCATTTTATGCGACTGAAAATGACTTAAGGGTGGTTTTGTTTTTTTTTTGTTTTGTTTTTTTTGTTTTTTTTTGCATCATGCTTATCAAACTTTTCCTTGTGAGCAAAATGTGCTCAGATCAGTATAACACTAATAATAAAAAGGTAACTCAGACTAACTGACCCTCAGTGTGCATGGTGTCCTCAGCTGTGTCTTTGTCCGTGGAGCTTTTAGATGTTCATAACAAAATGTTCTGTCAAGCCAGTGTCTATATTGGGTAACCTTTTTTTTTCGCTGTAACGTCAAGCTTGATAACTGATTGACAATACATGATGAATGTGACAGTGACAGTGTCTGTTTTCAAACAATGCATTTTAGGAGTCATAACTAGCCTTTTTTTTTTTTTTTTTTGCCAGTGGAAAAAATACTGACAAAAGTGAGGTTTTAAAATAGCCTCTAGTTGCACAGACAACTTTTGTTCTAAGAAATAGTGCTGATCATAATTGTCATATTTTCACACATTGTGGATCAGTCAACACCAGTTATATTTCATAGTCTGGCTGTCATAATAGTCTAGAAGGCAGATATCAGCTGATATCTGCCTTTCCAGCAGAGTAGTTCCTGAACCTCTAGAGAGAGATTCAGCGCCCTCTTGTGGTGAAATGGTGCTTTGTAACCATCTTCAAGAAGCTGTCTAATCCTGGTTCTGTATGTTTGGTTTCCCTGCTGTCACATGGCAGTGTAACACAATAGACCTCATTTTAAAATGTCTAAGCTATTCATTTATCCATCTGAGGGTCATTTGGATGTGCTGCGGCCGACCGCAGGTGACTCTGGGTAAAACACCATGGACACATCACCCGGTCCATCACAGAGCAAACAGGATCACACACTCATGACAGATTACAAAACCAGCTTTGAACTCATGTTTTTGGACTGTGGGAGAACATGCAAATTACACACAGGGAATTTAAAAAAAATCAGAGAGAAAAGAAAAAAGCAGTCCCATTTCAAGAAGTAATTTTAAGGTTTCACTGATCATGCACTGGAACATTTTACACACCGTCAGTTCAGTTCAGTGTTATGCAGTACACATGATTTCTGTACATTTTAATAGAGGCAGTCATCTGCATACACGATTTAATGAGGCAGGGATCCAGCAGGAGATTTGTGATGACTCTGAGAAGCAACACACACACAGTTTCAGTCTGTATTGGAGCTGATTTCCTCTCATCGTCCAGTTGATGGAGGCTCTTCTCCCACCCTGTGTGACTTCCCCACCGGGTCTGTGAGGATTACAATCCCCCACGCAGCCAGGCCTGAAAGAAACACGAGTGTTAGTGAGTGGAAAAGAGACCAAAACAAACTTCTCTCAAAAGACTCATCAGCAACTTACTTGCAGCAAATGTGATCTGTGCCACGAGCCCCATGGAGGCGGGTCCTCCCCTCCGCATGACTTTCGTCGCTGCACTGTAGACATAAGCTCCGGCCAGGACGAGCCCCCCGCCGGAGATCACCCGGCAGCTCCAGCAGGTCTTCAGCAGCTCCTGGGGTTTGGACAGGGGGGCGTCTGCTCCTCCTCCTCCCTGCTCTGGAGCTGCTGACATTGTGCTGCGCAGCTAATGCTAACACTGGCGGATACAAACCTACACCACCATCGGACGTGTGATCAAGAAACGGGGGTGGAAAAATACACTGAAGGTTATTCGAAAGTCAGGGTTACTAGGCAATAAATAAACGAATGAGCAGAAAATCGCTCAAAGTTAATTCCAACTCCTCCTGCGTGTTGTAGGTCGGGATTTGTGTACTTCCTGGTCATGCATTAACTACTTCCGGTGTTTCAGATTGAATGGTTTCCCTGTTGTGTGGTGACCGATTTTCCTTAGCGCCTTGTGAACCACAGATGTTAAAAACCCTGGAACAATTTTGACTTTGCTCGTTAACTCAGTTTAACTTTATTCACAATGAAGTTTCGAAGTGTTTCGTGAGTCTTTACCTTTCGCTAATCTTGAAGCAGTAAACTGAGGGGGCGGGGCTTAAACTAGGTCACCAGGTAACACGGAAACCACTTAATCCAAAACTCGCATGGAGCCTCAGAACCTACACATGTGTAATTTACATGTTACATCAGTCTCTTGTCACTTTTTAACCAGAAAATGAGCAGAGTCCGCAGGGACCGTATCAGCGGCTCTCAGCAGCGGTCATGTCTCTCAGAGAACGACTGTTGTTTCTGCTCGGTTGTGTTTCTTGGGCTGCCGGTGGAGCGGCGGACTCCTCGTACATCGCTGCCGTGTACGAGCACCGGGTGGTCCTGAACCCGGAGCCCCGGGTCCCCCTGTCCCGCCGCGATGCCCTGCAGCTCCTGGAGCGGAACCTGGAGATCTACGAGCAGCAGGCTGCACGAGCTGCGCTGCAGGTGACACACGAGTTTATCTCAAGATTGGTTATAAAAAAACAAACAAGCAATATTTTTTGTATATTTATTTATGTATATATTTTTTGGATTTAGTAATTTAGTTTGAGCTCAAGTGGACAGGAGCAGTAAATAACAGTATTATGATCTATAAATAGCTTGAACTTTAAATGTGTCTTTGTTTTCGTACAACTTAAGTAGTAATATATTAAGAAGTTAATACCGTAATTATTCAACTATCCTTTCATAAAGTCATGACAAATAGGCATGGAACGTGTACTGTAGCTGTAACTAAATAATATAGCAGGCTAGTCAGAATAACTTGTCAAATTCTAGAAATAATCTTTAATGTTCACACATTTTCACGTGTTTAGTCCCTGTAATCCTAATCACTAAGGCTGCAGGATGACTTTGCAAAAATAACAAGAAGTGTCATTTCTCAATTAAAGCAATTGATGTTTCTCCTGTAACTTACAATAATTAAGCATAAAGCAACATGATGTTGGTGTTTTTGTGCTTTGGAACATTTTGTAATGAAACAATTCTCTTGGAACAAACTTAGTTTTGATTTTTTTTATTTTGATCACATGCTCACTGGCACTTCGGAGGTGGAGCAGTTGTTGGTTTTATATTTGGTCATTTGTGCTTCTGTCTTCTTTCCTGTGGCCTCCAGGTATGATCCAAACCTGTAAGTGAAATGACCTGAAGAGCATGAATGCAGAGTGTTTGGAGACAGGGTTCATTGCAGTTCACAGTTTTTGCGCTATGTATGCCTATACATTTCTGATAATAATGAGTTTGTAAAAACATTCAGACTGAAAGCTGCAGAGATCCTGTGTTCAAAGAAGAGACGATCCTTGTTTTAATTGTTTTAATTTTTTTTCTTAATTCATATCTTGCTAATCCTCAACATTTTTGTCTCCCTCTGCTTCTTTTCACCCTCTCAGGGCGCACAGATCCTGGTATTTCCTGAAGATGGTCTGCACGGTTTCAACTACACTCGTTCGTCCATCTCTGGCTTCCTGGAAACCATCCCCGACCCGCAGCGGGAGAGCTGGAATCCCTGCACGCAGCCGGGCAGATACAATAACACTGAGGTTTCCAGTCATACTCTCAGGATATTATGTGAATTAGGTGTTAAGGCAGCATTACGTGACACATTATTGTGCAGCTCGATAACAGCACTGAGTGGTCCCACTCATATTAAAAAAAAGAAATCAAACATTTGAGTGTTTTGACTTCACAGGTTCTCCAGCGGCTGAGCTGCATGGCCCGCCGTCACAACCTTTACCTGGTGGCCAACATGCCCGACCTGCAGCCCTGTCCCCTGCCGACGGCGCCCTCCGCCCCCTGTCCCGCTGATGGACACTGGCAGTTCAACACCAACGTGGTTTTCAGGTGTGGCGGGCGTCTGGGCCTTGAATAGTGACTTCCATCAATAATGACTCGCTCACACCGTCTCTCTTCGTCCAGCTCAGACGGCCTGCTGGTGGCGCGCTACCATAAAAATAACCTCTACTTCGAGGACGCCTTTGACACGCCGCCACAGACTGAAGTCATAACGTTCGACACGCCTTTCGCCGGGACGTTTGGCCTCATCATCTGCTTCGACATCCTGTTCCATGACCCCACGATCACCCTGGTGGAGAGGGTAGGAAAACACACACACTCAGAAACATGGAACGGTCCGCATTTCGTTTGACCCTGGTCTCTTCTCAGGGCGTTCGTCAGCTGATCTTCCCCGCAGCCTGGATGAACCAGCTCCCCCTGCTGGATTTGATCCAGTTCCAGCGCGCCTTCAGTCTGGGCCACAACGTTACCCTGCTGGGCGTCAACATTCGTAGCGACCCGCTCATCATGACGGGAAGCGGCATCTACACCCCCTTCTCTGCCACCTACCACCACGCCGCCAAAGGCGACCCAGAGGAGGGGCGGCTGATCGTGGCCAGGGTGCCACGGTTAGACCCCCTGTGGGAGGGAGGGGCGAGACCAGGCGTAGCCGTGGACGCTCCGGAGACTGGATGCTGCCGCGCAGATGGCTGCGACGAGCCGTCCGCCGTCCCCGCTTCCCTCCGGGACCCCTCCTTCACCTCGTCCATGATGCACGACCCGTTTAAGTTTGTCCTCCTGGAGGAGACGGAGGGCAGACTCGAAGTCTGCGACGGCGCTTTTTGCTGCCGCCTGCAGTACAGGCAGCTGCCGCAGAGCGGCAGCACCGAGCTCTACGCTCTCGGCGCTTTCGCCGGAACGCACGTCGTTAACGGGCGCTACGCCGTGCAGGTGGGAATACGGTGAAATTTAAAAAAAAAAAAAAGCTTTGTGTCTTCTGTCCCGTTTCTGAGCGTCGTCTGTTCCCTGCAGGTGTGTGCGCTGGTCCGCTGTGCACGGACGGAGCCCGGCACCTGCGGGCAGGAGGTGGAAGAAGCCCGGACCAAGATGGACTTTGTGCTGGAGGGAACCTTTCAGACCAGATACGTCTACCCATCAGTCTTAGCCAGCCGGATGGTTCTGGAGCAGCCAGAGCGCCTGGAGAGAACCGCGGAGGGAAGAGTGACCATGAAGCACTCGAACATGACGGGCGGCCTGGTCACTGCCTGTCTGTACGGCCGGATGTACCACCTGGACAACGAGTGAAGGACATGGGAGGTTTGGATCCAGAACAAATGAAAGATCAACACGAACAAAGCGAAAGTACAGCCTGATTAAATTAAAATCAAATACCTTTATTCATCTGTTATTTAATCTTTACAAACATTGCACCGAGTAGCATTCATTCTCTGCCTGAATGTTGCATATTCCTAAAAAGGCAATATTTATTCATTCATTTCTCTCTCACTCGTTCACACTCACTCACGCACACACCTCAGTCACACCCCCGTCTCCAGTACAGAACACAGACATTAAGTAGTTACAGCATTGCAAGTTAACGGTTCCTCGGGCCGCCCGCTCAGTCCTGAGCCGGCTGTACAGTAAAACGGGTCGTACATCCACCTGCTGTCAGAGTCGCCTCTCGAGGATTCAAGCTGAACTTGGAATAAATACACAGGTTTCGATGATCACTTTCTCCCCAGGGAATCGAGAGGTGGCTCCGAGCCACTGACGCAGCTTCGCCAGTGTCCTCGAGCGGCAGTTCGGCGAGCCTGCCGTGAGCTCAGACTAGAAAAACTGGAGAAGTACAGCAGGAAAAACAATTCCTTGCCTGGTCCCTACGATTGTCCCGCTGCTTCGCTTTTCTTCAGAAATGATGTAAAGAAAATAATTACAAAAAAAAAAAAAAAAAGACAGTCCTCTGAGCTTTTCTCCAGTTGATGCTCTTCTGGTAAATTGAATTGAAATCTCTAAAAAGGCCCAAAACTATTTCATAATTTCAGAAAAATGTCAGCAGAAAACAGGAGCTCGACTTGAAACCCAAAACATTGCTTTAAGTTTAAAAAGACAACTGGCCATGTGACCGTACAGTGATGCAGTCTGAGAGAAACGGATCGCCTTGTCCTACAGGTTTAGCACACACTTTTGTTTCCTGCGGGTCTGCACCGGGAGGAAACGACCACGTGGCTCACGTCAGGTTTATTTTCAGATTAGAACAGGCTTTCCTAAAAACAACCAGCCGTGCTGGTCGTCTCCTGTCAGCGGTGTGTTAAGGCTCCTGAGTGTCTGGCTCGCCTGCCAGGGTAGCGGCGCTTTGTCCGGCGCTCGTCCTCAGTATGTCTCCGAGTCCGAGTCGTTCAGTTCGTCGTCGGCGGAGACGGAGGAGAGCGGGCGCTCGGGCCTGCAGTAGGAGGCGTGGTCGGGCCTCAGAGGGGGCGGGGCGTCGAAGGCCACGCCCTTGGAGATGTGGTTGGAGGTGGGGTGGTGGTTGATGACGGTCTGGTTGAGCGAGAGGGCGGGCAGCGCCGCGATGGTGACCATCGGCGAGGTGGGCATCATGGAGTTGAGGATGAGCGCCAAGCAGTCGGCGACGTCGCGGTTGGGGGCGCAGGCCAAAGCGGGAGTGTAACCTGGAGGAGGAGAGGAGCAACACGTCACACTCCGGAAGAACGTCTGAATCTCAGCTGTAAAGCGGTGAGGTGAAAAAGCTCACCGTTCTCGTCCACCGCCAACACGCTGGCGCCTTTACCCAGCAGCTCCTGGACCACCACAGTCAGGCCCTTCCTGGCCGCGACATGCAGAGGCCTGCAAGCGGAGGAGACACGTCAGCTCAAGAACAGGTTTGGACTTTCAGGCTGTGGAGCAGAGCTACGCACGTCTGGAGCGCCGCGTTGGTGCAGTTGATGAGATTCCTGTCGCTGGTTTTCTCCAGAATCAACAAGGCGCTCGTCTCGTGACCCTGAGGAGAGCAGAGGGCACAGATTATAGACGGACACTTTTATTTACCGTTACGTAATTCATTTTATATTTTTAAAACACAGATGCGTCTGAAGCAGTGTGCCGCCGTTACCTTGCTGCAGGCCAGATGCAGAGCCGTGTTTCTTTCCGTGTCCTGCAGCGCCAAGTCTGCTTTGGCGCTGCTCACCAGCACCTCTGGAACACAGGAATGGAGGCGGCTGCATGTGAACACTCTAAAGACGAACGGCCGGCGTGCTCGGTGTGTTTCGGTACGACTACCCACCCACGGCGTTCGTCTGGCCGTTCAGCGCTGCCATCATGAGCGGCGTCCTGCGAGTGTGTGTGTCGGCGGTGTTTGCCTGAGCTCCGTGACTCAGGAGGAGGGACACACACTCCACGCGGTCAGAAAAGGCCGCGGCGTGAAGCGGCGTCCTGTGTCCACATCAACGCAGACCAACAGCTCTCAGTTTTCTTAATTATTAAAAATACACATGTGTACTGCGCTTGCAGCTCTCACCTGCCCTTCGAGTCCGTGCTGTTGACAATATCTGCACCCAGACAGTCGATCAGCATCTCGGCCACTCCCTCGTTGTCGTTCATGCTGAAACACACGGACCAAGCCGTCAACGAGACGAGCACGAGAACAGACGCTCCGTCTCGGCGCTCGGGGAATCGGTCCTGCAGCGACTCACACAGCGCAGTGCAGCGGGCTGAACAGGTTTCCTTTGATCTTCCTGAACACTTCCTGATCCAGAAGCACCTCCACACACGCATCGTATCCTAGAATCAATATATTAACGTCAGTCAAAAGCGGGGAAAAAAATAACGATTTGGTTTGACGCAGAGGAGGAAGGTGGGCCTGTTGGTACCGTTGTAGCAGGCCCAGTGCAGCGGCGTGTATCCCTGGCCGTCGGTGAGGTGTGTCTGAGTGTGTGAGGAGCCGGAGGTCTGCAGCAGGGCGCCCAGGACTCCCACGCGGCCGCAGGCGGACGCCAGGTGGAGCGGCGAGCGGCCCCGGATGTCTTTCACGCACACGCTGGCCCCACGCTGGAGGAGGGCCTCCACACACTCCTCCTGGCCCGTCACAGCCTGCAGGGGAAAAGAGCGACAACGTGAGGCGTGCAGAACGAATCGGGAATGTTTTGTCATTGTGTGTGTTTTATATCTGACCCCTCGGTGCAGCGCCGTTCTGCCCCAGCGGTCCTGACTCTCCACGCTAGCTCCCTGACCGAGCAGGGAGAACACACACTCCGTGTGTCCGCTCAGCACCGCCAACATCAGAGGAGTCCTGTGTGGAAATGTTGAACGACGCAGTTCACTTCGTTCAGTAACTTGATTAAAACTCTCCAGCTGGAGACACTTCATCTGTTCACAAACACACACACTCACTGTCCATTAGTGTCTTGTGCGTCCACGTTGATGTGTTGGTCGGTGTTGGTCACGAGCAGGCGCAGGCACTCCGGGTGGCCGTTCATAGCTGGAGCAGAAAGACACACACGTCCTGAAGCCGGACTTGCTTTTCCACAGCGGCGGCGGGTTTTCCGTTTCAGAAGCCGCGTTACCTGCAGCGTGTATGGCCGTCTTCTTGTGGATGTAGTCCCGGGTCATCGGAGAGGCCCCGTGGTGCAGCAGCAGGGACACACACTCCTGGTGACCCCTGGAGCTTGCCAGACTGAGGGGCGTACGCCCCTCCGGGCTGCGGACGTCCACGTCCAGCAAGGATGACAGCAGTACCTCCAACGCTCCACAGTGACCGTGGTACGCCTGAAGGATGCACAGATTAAAAAAAAAAAAGTGTTAGCTGACGTTTAAAGAGATCACTCTGTAAAGACACATCCTAAAAAGAGGAGATAAGATGAAAGAAAAGCAGAAACGCTGCTCAAACATACTGAATTTCTATGAAGTCATCGGTTTTTAATTATTCATGCTATAAGACTGAAACGCTGAGGGACTGTTGTCGACTGGAAGATGTTTTTATTGTCAACCTGCAGCAAAAGTTCTGGAATAGTTACTGAAAATTATATAAAAACACTTTAGATTTAAAACATCTTCATACACCGTAGTCAATCTGATGTAGAACAGATGAATTTATAGAGAATGAACACCATGTGTGATATTTAGGAGATCAAATCCCATTGTTCGGCTCTCATACGTCAGAAACAAAAAGATTTTGCACCCGGCACATTTAAATCATTGTTATAAAGACTAAAGCCGTTCCAAGATGCTCAAACAGTGAATTGGTCTGAAATGTGCTGACTGCAGTCATCACCGCAGACGGATCAATCCGAGAACTCACCGCCAGATGGAGCGGACTGACGGGGGCCTGGCTCTCCGCATCGCTCATCATATCTGTTCCTGATGTCTCCATTAACTGAAACAAGAAGGGGGTCCGCACGTTTACCAGATCCGGGGTAGAACCTCTCACTTCAACAGAGCCTCTTTGGAGGTTTTTATTAAGAAAATATGAAACAGCTGCGAGAGAGACGAGTAAAACCTTTAAAATCCACAAAAAGTTTAAAGTTGGCTCAGTTTTGAGGTTTTTTTTTTCCCAAGATTTCACAGTAGCTTCATCTGCTTAGCAGCTGACTCAGAACTGAAACATCAGATGCAATATGAGGAATCCATGTTACAGTAGATGATTATGTTTTTCTCACCACGTCAAGAGGTGTCTCACTCGCCATCTGGAAAACAAAAGAAAGAAAAAAAAAAAATCACGAAAACTTGTTTATCGTCTATGTAACTGCGGTTATTTTTGGCGCGGCTGCTGTGCGCACCAGCTCCAGGCAGAGCGTGCGTCCATACGCCGAGGCGTAGTGCACCGCACTGAAACCCTGCTTGTCTTTCACCGCTGGATCGGCGTCGTTCCTCAACAGGTACTCCACGCACCTGACGGAGACAAGAGGGGGACGTCTGGCTCACTCTAATGCTTTCATCCGACATCCGAGATCGGCTGAGAACAGAGAGAGAGAGGGAGAGAGAGAGAGAGCGGCGAGCTTACTTTCCATCCATGTCAGCAGCGGCGGCGTAATGCAGAGGGCTGCAGCCCCGCTGGTCCAGCTCATTCACACTCGCCCCGGAGCCCACCAGGGCAAACACACACTGGTAGTTACAGTTGGCCGATGCATAGTGTAGCGGAGCCCTGCAGAGGGATGAAGAGAGTATCTGAACCTTTTCAAAATGTCACCGTCGAAAGATGAATCGCAGTGGGATGAGACAATGAAACTCACCTTCCGAAATTGTCTTTCCTGTTAAAGTCGGCTCCGATGTTCAAAAGCAGGTTCAGACACTCCAGATTTCTGGTTGGAGGAACGATTTCAATTTACAATTACACACTGACACTTTAAATTCACAATTTGCAAACAAAAAGACAAAAGCAAGATCCTAATTAAAGTAACGGTAAAAGCAGTAAGCCAGAAATAGTCACCCTCCAGCCGCAGCAGCATGGAGACAGGTCCTTCCAAAGTCATCAGGGGTGTCTATGACAAACCCTGCACAAATATGCAAGGAGCGTCAATTTGGATGTCAACTGGGTGATTCTGCTGGCAGGAAGAGTCTCGGCATGAAAGCGTGAACGCACCTGAGGACAGCAGCTTCCTGCAGCAATCCGAGAAGCCGCTGAGAGCTGCCAGGTGGAGCGGGAACATCCCATGAACGCCTCTTCTGAAAGAAACCAACGGCAGGGAAGACAAGTCGTTACAAGACAGGAGGATCAGGGTGGGAGAGTGAGGGGGGGCATCTCTAATGACAGGGAGACACAAACACCAGTTTAATGGGACTCCAAACATGGACAAGTCATCAACATTCTGCATATTTATCTGCGGGTTTTATTACTAAGACACCAAGTGGACGAAGTGGGAAGATAAACAGATGGTAAAATGTCAGAGACTGACTTGGCGGTGTTGGCTCCGTGCTTGATGAGCGCTGTGATGATGAGTTCATGGCCGTAGCGCGCAGCAATGTGAAGGGCAGTGTTTCTGCTTTTGTCCTCACAATCGATTTCGGCTCCTGCGCCGACACAAGAACAAGACATTAGCCGTAAAACAGCTGAAATTGCTTTAAATTCATACACGTGTGCGCTCACCATTTTGAATGAGCGCCTGGGAGCAGGAGAACCTTCCATGTGTAGCTGCCATATGGAGGGGAGTCTTACCGTCCTTACTCTGCGAGGATAGATGGAAGAAATATTTGGGAAGCATGGTTATCAGAGCTGCATAACATGTATAGTCACATGAAAGCTAACACCACACACACACACACAAAATCTGTGAGCAGCTTGCTGCCTTAGGGTGTCCCATCTCCTCCCCCATCTTCCATATGGCCTTGCATCTTGAGGCTGTGGGGGCCTAATATCAGTTTCCATCACTGCTCCAAAAGTGTTAACCACACTGTTGGTGCTTCACAGAGCAGGATGCATGTTGGTGAGGAGATGAGAGCTTCATAAACTGTGTTTTAATCATTTTCACTGTATGAACATTCACTTCAGCCACATCACTTTGAAATGAAACCCTGTTTCTCAGCTATCTGGACGTGTTTCAGTGTTTTTATTGGAGTGCATTAGCGTGAGGACATACCTGCATATTGATGTGAGCTCCGTGGGCCAAAAGCAGCTCCTGGCACAGCGCCCCCTGGCGGGAGGAGGAAGCAAAGTGGAGAGCAGAGAAGCCTCTCTCGTTCACCTGAAACCACCCGGTGCGGTTAGACACGGCCGTCCCGAGCGCATCGCCCGGCAGAGCGGCGCACACACACACACACACACACCTGGTTGACGTTGGCTCCGGCTTCGATGAGCTCGCCGACCACCACGTCCTGTCCGTTGTAGCAGGCCAGGTGGAGCGGCGTGTTGCCATAGGCATTCACTTCATTTACCTACACAGAGAGGAACTCTGGGTTTAAGCAGTGGTGAGGAACAACATTTCTATTATAAACCCCCTCATTTACTATGGTTACCTTCCAAAATAAAAAAAAAAAAATAAACATTTCCTCTGACTGATGTACATTAACGTTAAGTGTGTGTACTGACGTGGACGCCGAGGCCCAGCAGGTAGTGCACTGTGCTGCTCATGCCGCTGGACGCGGCAGCATGTAGTGGTGTGTATGCCTTCTTGTCTTTACAGTCCACCTCGGCGCCGCTGGCCACCAAGAACTTCACCACCTCCAGGTGACCTGATCCGAAAGAAACGGGAGATGAGGCTAATTCACGCAAGTTCGCTCGTCTGATCTACTGATCCCCACAGTCTCACCCATGTACGCTGCCCAGTGGATGGCTCTCCTGTCCTTCTTGTCGAAGGCGTTGATGTTGGCCCCTCTGGACAGCAGCAGCTTCACCATCTGACACAAAAAAATGGAACTTGATAGATGCTCATGCATGAATCCCTGTGTGTGTGTGTGTGTGTGTGTGTGTGTGTGTGTGTGTGTGTGTGGAAGAGAAAGCGACCGACCTCTACGTGACCGCTGAAGGCAGCGTGGTGCAGGGCGGTGCGGCCCGCACGGTCAGACACGTTGACGTTGCTGAGCAGCGGGACCAGAGCCTCGGCGCAGCGGACCGCCTTGTTGCTAGCTGCCACGTGGAGCGGCGTCTGCCAGTTCTTGTCCCGAGCGTTAACATCCGCACTGTGCTTCAGCAGCACGGCCACCGCATCCTGCACCGACACGGAGTCCAGGGTCAGACTGCTTTAACGCACATGGCAGTGTTCGCAGGCGGCTGGGTGATGCCCGAAAAATATTCTTTGCTATTCTTAGAGGACGTTCGGGCTGAAAATAGCACCGAGCGGGTGAAACAACAGAGGAGACACAGTCGGTTTGGGCATGTCGCCCAGGACCAAGAAGATCAGGTAGAGATGTGGAAGGTTGATGAAGAACATCCTTTTGTGGTTCGTAGCTCCAGCCGGAACTGCTGCGATCACTTTACACTCGGTAACTTCACTAACTTGCATTCGTGGAAACGGATCCATAGAAGCTGTCAAAGCTCCAAGTCTCGAATTTCTACCCCAACTGTAACTTCTGTCTCCGAGTTATGGTGTGTTGTACAATATAAAGATATTTGCTTGTGTGTGTGTGTGTGTGTGTGTGTATAATATAATTACAGTCTGTCTATTTTTGGATGGCAGTTGTTGACACTTGGGACAAAAGTGTTTTGATTCAGTTTAGACACATCACCTGTCTGAGAGGAGTTTAACATCTAATTCCCATTTTATCCCAACCAAAGCTGCCCTCTTGTCTTCTCAGTGTCTGAACTGTTCAGTGTTATGTCACACAACGTAAACATATTTAACCTACAGGCACAAATACAAATTAAAAGACATTTATTTATACTTTATGGAGGTCATGGATCCAGGTTATGAACGCTTCACAACAATGATCCCTTACTCTAGTCACAAAAGATAAAATAGATTATGAAGTATATCTTCTTAAAGTGGAAACATAACTCAAGGTTATTTAAAAGGCCTTGAATTTATTTATATGAGCATTGGCTCATCCGCAGGATTTCACTGCTTGTGACTTGGAGTTGCAGCGAAGCCAGTATAGTAGACGTTAAGACGTGTGTGTGCTGGTGTGAAGTGTTACCTCGCTACAAGAAGCCACTGCTCGGTGAAGAGGAGTCAACCACTTGTTATCTTTGGCATTAACTCGGGCTCCTTTGAATAAAAAAAAAAAAAACACACAGCAGAGAGGACATGCTGAAATTATGAATGTAAAATTTAACAACAGCAGATACAGGAAAAAAACAAAAACAACATGGATATTCGTCTCTGGCCTGAAGGCAAACATTTAAAAGGGCTTTTCACGTGACTTATGGGAAACGCGGGCGAGCCGACAGTGCCTGGAAGATATAAAACGGCCCTGATCCTCTTTGGCACAGCTCGAGGGTTAAAATAGCCCTGAAGCTGCACCTGTTGCAAGCCCTTCACGTTATTGAAAAACACTGAACGCACACTCGCGCACATGCGTTCCGCCCCACGCTGCAGTGAGCCCCTCCTCCCCCCGCAACACAGAAAAAGACTTCTTTCAGATGACGGATGAATTGGAGGGGGGAGAGTCGCTGTGACACTGCAGCAGTTGTAAAACAGCGAGCAGCATAATGAGATCATTGAGAGAGCAGGGAGCTTGGCGTTACGCGAGAATGATATTTGGAGAGAAGCTTTAATTTCGTGTCTTTATTTGCAGCTTGATTTGCTGTTGTGTAAGGACCAGGAATGGACTGCTCCACATTCTGATGAGAAACAGGTGAAAGGTTGCAGTGTGTACCTGAGAGGATGAGCAGTTCAATGATCTCTGCATCTCCCAGATAGGCTGCGGCGTGCAGCGGCGTCCGCTTCTCATTGTCCTGAGAGGACATCGCAAAAAAAAAAAAAAAAAAATCAGAAAAACAGAATCCTTAGTGTCAGCTCTTCGTCTTTAATGCAACACGAACGCAGGTCACGCAGACTCATAGATCAGAGAGAACACGTGACGTGTCAAAACAAAATCTATTGACCTTACACTGTTGCAGACCACAGGAAACATGACACTAGTGCCAAGAAGAGAAAAAAAAAAGTCCATCATCTGCTCACACTGACTCTTCATTTCACTCCATCACTCCCAGCACACCCCTCGGCTTCACCCCCGTACTCTTTAAGCTCGGCCGAGAGCAATCAGCAAATTGGGGCTATAAACAAATGTCACGTGACTGCAATACGCTTGGGCCAGTGTTGCTGACTCCAGTGGGATGCAGTGTGTCAACCCGAGCAATTAAGTCCAACAGAAAGGCAGAGAGCATCAACAGGAAACCAGAGAAGAGAACGAAATTCAGAATATCCTTGATTCAGAGAGAGCACAGTAGGTCAAAAAAGAAAAAAAAATCAGCTGAGTAATGTTATAAACAATCCACATGCCTTGCTTGACGGACAGTTATATAAAATTAAAAATAAAGTGTGCTGACACGAGGTGCACTTAGACAGGTGATCGATCAGGAGGAGCCCGGATCGATTGCAGCCTGCACTCCCGACTGCTGCTTCAGAGAAAGTAATATAGAGCGAGGCCGTGACTCACCTGAATGTTGACATCCTCTTTCTTGAATATGAGGGAGCGAACTTCATCTGGGTCCACGTTGAAGATGGCTTTTAACAGAGATGGCTTTGGAGTCAAAAAAAAAAAGATAAGGAGACCATTTTCAGTGCATGAGCTTCAATTTGCAGGACAGTCAATGCCTCTGCCGACAGCTGTGTTACCAGAGTTGTGCCTTTTAACATATGAGACCACTTTGCACACAGTTAGCACAGGAGAGAGAATCAGAATATAAATATTGAGCTGAAAAAAAAATTACTGAGGGCATCGTAAACAGAGGCATTTCCTCTGTTTCACAACATGCGGATAATTCAAACAAGGTGCACGTCCATGAAGCGATTAGAAACTTTCCCAGGAAGAAGACGCTGCGACTGAACGACCGGCACAAACTGCACTGCAAACACATGTTCCCTGGCCTGGGCCATGTTTCCTCAATGCTCAAGTGCGTGAAAGCAAACAGTTGGCATGAGCGTAAGAGCATCGTGCTGATACTGTGTGGGATCTGTAAACACTGGTGCAGTGTAATCATGAGGGAAGAAAAAGTGCACACAGCAGTCAACACAAACTAAAAAAAAAAAAAAAAACAAACACTACTCGAAGAGTCAGCACTTCATTTGATTCAAAAAGTAAAATTATTTTCAGATCAATATTGACAGCAGCTGATACGGTCAAAAGTAATTAAATATATCGTTCACAACAAACTTTTGAACACTTATCAAATGCAGACTTAACAGAACAGCTTCATAGGTTTATCCAGTTTCTCTATTTTCACACCATAATCTAAAAACTGATGTACTGTTGCACAACTGATAATTGATTTTTCATGATGAGCAAGGAACAGCAGAACCATGAATCTGACAAACATCTCTATGACCATTAGTGAACCATAATGGCTTTATTATGTTTTGAAAAGCAATTAGTTCAACACTTTTGCAATAGAACAGTATCAATGAAACAATCTTCTTTGTTTAGAGATGTAATGATTTTGAAAATTAACTGAAAAACTGAACAAGCAACACTGTATTCATCCTAGTTCCATAAAGTGGTGCCAACATACAGTATGTGTAATGCAAACACTGCGATGTCGACCCGCACATTCTTCATAGACTGTTCTGTTTTCCCTGACCGATCCTCTCTTTCATTTTGCCTCAACTAAAAATAAATGAGCTTATGCATCATGCTGGCATCTGTTTCTGACCTATTACACTGATGACCACGAACACAAAGGAAGAGACTGGAGGAGACAGCACATCAGTTCCTCCTGTTCATTAGTATATGCTTAAAAAAGCCAATTTCATCAACAGAAAAGACTTACTCCCATCTCTACAGGGTGGGGTTGTCCTTCATACAGGCAACACTGGAGACTACAAAGACCACGACTTGCTAATAAGCTATATAAACCAATAGTCTTTCCACACAGCAGGTCTACGCTGGTGATTATGCTGCTGCTATATATAGGGCTGGATAACATGTGTTGGCAGTGTTTGGCATTTTTATGCAATGGAACATGTAACCGTGCACTTCACAGGTTCAAACTTAACCCCAGGTATGAAACGTGAAGTGGCCACAGTCATTGTGGGTGAGCCTTGATGCAAGGCGAGTCCTCCATCACATCAAAATTCAGCAAACTGGAATTTGACCAACAAAGGAGCCGGTAGCACGGCCCATCTCACCTTGTCATCCTGAGCGGCCGCCTTTCGAGAGGCATGATGGGATCTGCGGTCTGGGGAATATTTAGGCCGAGGAGGTGGGGATGAAGAGGAGGGCTCATCCTCCTCTACCTCCTCCAGCACCACGATACACACACGGCTAGCCCGCTCTGACCGCATCAGGAACAGACGCTCACAAGGCGGCACGGTCGCTCACGCACTCCCGCGCTCACTCATTCAGACACGTAAATACACTGTGTTCCCTTTTTCCATATGCGCGCAGTCCCGGAGTGCAGGGGTCAGAAATAAATCCCATTCACATGGTGTTTTCCCTGCAAACACACACCGCTCATCTCCATTTAAAATCCAACGTGAAATCCACTTCTGTCCTTTATCAGCCAGTGCTGCTGCGCTGCATGTCCCCCTCTCCTCCGGCGCCGTCTCTCTAACCAGCACTCACACTCTCAGCGAGCGGCGGCGGCCGAGACGGCAGGGAATTCCTCTGCGTAATGGTGGCGGTGCGAGGCATGCGGCAGAATGAGCCTGGGCTGCCTAGCAGCACACAGGAAGCTACATATCCTCGCTGCTGTGCTGCAGCCAGGAACACACACACACACACACACACACAAACACACACACACACACACGCACGCAGACTCTGTGGTTAGCGTGGACGGGGGCAGCAGCAGCACCCAATGTATGCGTGGGTATGCATCGCTCAGTTCATGCAGACTGCTGAAGGCAGCTCTTTCAAAAAGGAGAGAGCGAGAGAAAGAGAGAGAGAGAGAGAAAGAGAGAGATGGAGGGGAGGGGAGAGAGGGAGTGAGAGAGACACAGTGAAAATGAAAGGAAAGGGGCAAACAGGGATACAAGGGGGTGAAACTAGAGAATGAATGCAGGCACGGCAAGAACTACGCATCGACAAAACTTGCAGGGGACCACAGCAAAAATAAACTCGGCGCTGAAAAAAGAAAAGAATGCCAATTGGCAGGAAGCAGGAGGTCAACACAGACAATAAAGAAAGAGTAAGAGTGGAAAAAATGAAAGAAAGAATACACTGTGCTGATCATTATTTGTCACACTGTTACTTTTAAGTGCTATATTCTTGTTTCTCTTTAGATACATTCAAAATATGAAATGTACAACATAAACAACATTTAATATATAAATCACTTTTTAACCTCATTTTTTTAAAATGCAGCTGGACAGTTATCTGAGATTTAAATCAGCTCCACAAGTAAAATAAGGCTCTATGTTCAGTGTGACAAATAATCAATGAATTATTGCTGCACGCTAAAAAGGGATGTTTGTTAATTTTCGCACAGCAGACAAAGTCTGTGAAGAGAGAGACGCTGCTCTCAAAAAAAAACAAAAGAACAAACCCACTGCTGAAGGTTACAAGGCAAAGATTAGACTATATTCATCTAAAGCTATAGTACATGTGCTGGCCAGTTCAGAACACTCCTCGTTTTCCTGCTCCACCGTCACGGAACAAAGAGTCCTGACCTGATCTAACCTGAAAACGTCTGGAGAAGACTGAAATCTGCCACTGCAGAAAGGATGCTCGCACACTTATAAGAACCTGAACACAACACAACGTCAGTCTAAAACCACCATGAGTTAGAAACATCTTGATCAAATCTAGGCATTGTATAGCCATACAAAACAATGAGAAATACTGAGAAATTATCAGTTCAATGAAAATAATTCACTATAAAATAACTGGATATGTTTTAAAACACTGTGCAGGGTTGATTTAATTTAAAAACTGTAATTGAAATACAAGCACAGCACTAATTCTGACCTACTGGGAGAAAGCAGAGTTGTGACCCTGATTTGATGTGCGACTGCATCGAGGTCACGAGCCGGACTGCAGTGAACCACAAGAGTTGACCTGACGGTAATGACAAAAATTAAAAGTGAAATAATGGTCTTCCAGTACTGAATGGTGGTGCAACGCTGCCTCCTCCTCCATGTGAAACTGGACTATCGCCACAAACCAGTGCCGTGTTGTTTGTTGAAAGCTTTAACACTGTGGATTTACGGATGTTTACAACTGGAATCATATGACTGCTTGGAGGCCAGTTTTAAAGATTTACTGCCCATCCAACAAAGCCCTAATGTTTGTTGTAAATTACTATGATGATGGGAAAAAAACACACACAGAAAGGCTCCTCATATTTAGTTTAACAGTCAAGCATGGGGCTTCTGAAGAAAAAAAAAAAAAAAAAACTGTGACTCACTCAGAGTGTGGTGAAAATAAAAACCGTGGGCTCCCCTGCGGAGCAGTTTTTAGAATTTGCTCAATGAAACTAAGATAGTACGCACATTCTGAAATTGAACTTTCTTTCTCAATTTAAAAGAATAAAAGTAAATGGATAGCAGATTGGTGTGTGTGTGTGTGTGTGTGTGTGTGTGTGTGTGTGTGTGTGTAGGCAAGTGTGTGTTCCAGTAATCACTTAGTGTATCGATGGCATAACTTCAAAAGTCCCCATCTCCTCATTATAAAACTGGAACAAACAGGCTTTGCCAGAGAATGTGAGGGCAGCTAACAAGACCAGTCTGTACGTGCATGTCTGTGTGTGTGTGTGTGTGTGTGTGTGTGTGTGTGTGTGTGTGTGTGTGTGTGTGTGTGTGTCTCCGTCTCGTTCATATTCAACACAGATCCTGAAAAGAGCCATCTTGCCAAGCCGCACAACCCTATTAACTCTGAGGGAGCGACGGGATAGGAGACGGAGAGAGGCTCGTTTTGCTGGAACTTAAACCCTGAGTCAAATGGACGAAACATTTAGAAACATCATATGAAACACGGGCTGCAATCTCTCTGCTCCTAAATCAGCAACCGAGTTGACAGTCCAGATCTGCATCAAAGCCACAAACAAAGAATGTAGTTTGAGAAGCGAAATACATAAACAAACAACCGATGCTCTGTCTATCCCACTTAGCATTGGGGATACTCTCAGCAGCGCAGCCCAAAGATATTTACAATGCAGATTTGTTGTAATTTGCCAAACAAAAAGAGTCTTTCTCCAAGTTCTTTGTGTATCTGTCTGACAACATAATCAGCAAACGCAAACTGGGGAAGCTTTCGGAAATAGCTGGAAGAGTTTTATTTGCCAACAGTGACAAATGACAACTGAAAAAACAAAAGAGAGAGATAGTGATGTGCTGGGTTTGGGTTTCAGTGCGGTAAGCAGAACATAAATGCCTGCTCCATTAATGCTGAGAAATGGCTTTGCATAAAAAAAAAAAAAAAAAAAAAAAAATCCACAGAAGGTGAATCTGATCTCACTGCAACAATAACAAGATGCAGTCACAATATTATCACGAATACAATAAAACAATAATTGCACAGTAACAGCAGGGAAGCTGATGTGAAAAAGCACATGTGTGAGTGAAAGTGTACCGGCTTGCGCGACCTCTGCTCTAACCCTGCGACAGGATGCACTGTGTGTAACGTAATCCCGGTGCTGAAACACAATGGCCAGCACGTGTCTGTGTCTGTGTGCGTGTGTGTGCGTGTTGGCACACACACTGCCATAGACAGCAGCAATGAAGACGCTGACACCTAGAGTTTTCAGAGCTTTCAAAGATCAAGCGATGGTGATCCATATTGGAGCCTCGCGGCCGGGAGGCGACACGTACGGTATGCACAACCCCACCACGCTGACACGCGATCTATTTACATGCTCCAACACTCAGAACAGTTTGGCCTAGAAGCACTTTGCTCACATTATTTAGGAATATTTTACAGCTCTTAACTGTACGTGAATCCTCTGTGGATTACAGCAGTAAACTCGTGGGTGGAAAAAAAGACTTGAGCGTATCAAAGTGCTGAAAACAGTGGACCATGAGGAAAACTGTGAGTCCTGAGGCTATATCATTTGAGAAGCTTGAACTCAGAGGCAAATTGTGGATTAGTCATCATGATCACCTACTTCACATGAATATACTTTTGGTATTATAAAATAAAATCTTTCAACTGACTATTGTACATAAAATATCCGTATATTGAACAAGCTTCATGTGAGATACACAAATCTGCAGGATCTATCCCAGTTAGGACCTACACTGGCTGGTTCCTAAGCAACAGGACGCCCCCTAGAGGACGAAGAAAAATGTCTGCCAAAAGTGACACCCTTGCTTGCCTCCAGTTTGGCTCTATCCTGTGTGTGACTATTTTCGTCTCTTTGTCCATTTCTCTGTCCGCAAGCAGCACAGGGAACAATGGAGAATGGAGAGGGGGATCTAATCACACACAATCTCCTGTTTGCTGCTGGTCAGTCCAGGACAGGCTGCGTGGCCACACAACCACTGACCCACTTTGATTTCACGGCGGCGCTCCAGAAAACTCGGCAAAGCTGCAGAAAAATACAGCTATTCAATCAAATCCGGGGAGATTTTCCACTTCACACCATCAGCTGATGCCTGACAAACCAACAGGTTGCAGATTCTACACAGAAGTATAGATGACATGTTACAAAAAAGAAAAACCAAAACAAGCATCAATTTTCGGCAAGGCCTGTAGGATATATTCTCCCAATAACCTCAATAACTTTGAAGTCAGAATCTTCTGTTGACACTGACCATATCAAACCAATAACCTGTTCATCACCTGCTTCATTTCTGTACAATAACTGTGCCTATGTACGTAACTGAGAACACTACAAGACTTATTTCTTCTCATGATTGTCACCTTTAAATGTTCATTTAAAGTGTATAGTTTAAAATGGTCTTGTGCTGTTAGGTATCATGCTGGAAGGTGTTTTTTGATCTTCTAATACGAGAAATGTGTTGACATATAAAACTGTCCCTTTACAGCGCAGGCGACAGCTCTCTTTTTCCGTTTAACTGAATGTGATGTCTGAGGTCATGGGAATTGTGATCAAGCCAGATCTTATACTCATTGTTCTTGGGATATCTGAAACCTTCAAGAAACTAAGTAAAACTCAACAATGTTTTATTTCATATGGTCTTATCATAGCAAAAAAACTGATTCTCACACTATGGAAGAGTACCAGGGTGCCATCATCTAAGATGTGGATTGAGGGTATAATTGATACTCTACATTTGGAAAAAATAAGATACACCTTAAAGGTGCGTTCACACTGGACTTTGTCAACACTTGGGACACCTCGAAGCTGACGCTTGTGAAGCTTCAAGCACAACGCTTGACACCAGGTGGTCACAAAGCTCACAACGCTCTTGATGCGCGTCAGTTTATTGGCGCGCGGGAGGCTGTGATTTGTTTCCAGCTATGGCGGATCGCATTAGGAGAGTGGCTTGGCTTTATTTGTTAGCTAGCTAACCCTATCCTTTCTATTCTTGTCTCTTTAGTGGTATGACGACGTGTCATAAAGGTCAGGTCGAGTGCACACAGCCACAATCAACTTGTTTTCCGTCGTCTTTCTTTTCCGGACTCCTGGTACTGACGTCAACGACATGAAACGTAGTGACGTAGCACCGGAGGGATCGTCTCTGATTGGTTGACGCCCAGCGGCAGCACGTCGAAAGTTCAGCTTTCCGAACCCTCAAAAAGCGACGCTCACAACGCTCCTGACGCCAGGGACGCGCATCGTGAGCGTCAAGACGTTCGAAAAGCTAGAAACGCTTGAAAAGTCAACGCTCCGCCCCGCCCCTCCACGACTCTCGTCCACCATAGACTTTGCATAGACAAGCGCCGCTCACGAAGCTTGCGACGCGTCCGCTGTGAACGCAGCATTAGAGACAAACTCCAACAGTTTAACAAAATATGGCAACCCTTTATGTTGCACATCCCAACAAGTCGCTTCTTGCATAGTATAATCTTAGCTGTCCAGGTCTTTGTGGGGATGGTGGGGTGGGATTGGGTGTGTGTGTTTTTTTTGTTTTGTTTTTTTTTTTAATTTGCTGTGCTTGTTTATTAGTTGCTTTGTTAACTGTGGCAGCCAATCCTAATGAACCTGCATTTTGTTAATTGAATGTATGTATATATGCTGTGAAATTTCAATGAAAAAAGACTTCAATTAAAAAAAAAAAAAAAAAAAAAAAAACTGAAGGCGATGTATTTATTTTACACTTGTTTATATTTAATTGAGTGGATGATGGATTTGATCTTTTTGTCAAGTTGAGATGTTTGTCTACTTGGATAAAAAAGTATAAAAACAACTTTGTCTTTTGTACTTAATATTTTGGTTGTCCAAAAACTGCTTTATTTAATGTCTCGCAGATTTCATTTTTTTCCTATGTGTTACTGTTTCATGTTTTTCATGAATAAAACTGTATCTTCCTAGTGTGAAAAACAAATAAATAATAAAAACTATATCAACATCTGTGATATAAAACAATATGTTTTGTAAGAAATAATAAAGGTTTTTTTTTTTTTTAAATGAAGCCTTACAGTTTTAAAGCCAGCTGTTTTTGACAAATATGGGGAAACGTTTTTTCTTTTTAATTTGGTTGATGGAGTTCAGTTTTTCAGCTCAAGTGAAATTCCTCAAGTTTATCACTAAAAATAGTGACTAAAGATTTTTGTTACTGAACAGCTAAACAGGAAGTTAGAGTTAAAATGTCAGTGTAGTAAACCATCTAGCAAATAGTATGCTTTCTGTGTCAGATATATATGTCACTGATAATTTGATGTTATCTTAGCAGAAATACATTAATTTAAGCAACAAAAAAATCCAATGCAAAGACACAGAAACTGAGTCTCCTAAAATAGCTGGAATTTCCAAGGTTAATGTTCAATGATTCAAATACAGCTCACTCAGGGAGCTGCTGGGGGTCAAAGGTCATGCTCTGGGACTCACAGTGTTACTAGTGAGACGCGAAACTCAGGAAAAAACTTCTCTTCTCCCGTCTCCAAGTCGCCACTGCCCGAGTTAAAACTCCGTGACAGTCTCAAGTAAAACTGAACAGGAGTCCCTATGTAAAGTTGCTGGACTGGATCACGTTAGATCAGTGTTAACGACAGAGGGAAGGGCTGAGAGATGCCACTGAAAAAAACCTGGCCTGCGGGGAAAGCTTTCGCCCTGTGTTATTCTTTCCATTCTGCTTTTGACTATGTAATTAAAATAAAGAAAACAAAAAGGTACAACAGTTTCAAAGGACATACAAAAACTTTGCAGGTATTTCAGATTGAAAGCACCTTTCCTAGCACAAGAATAGTCAAGCACTTTTTATTGCCTGTGATTATTTTACAGCGTGAATATTTAGAGCAGGGAGGTTTCTGTTTGCAGGTTCTCTGGGTGTGTGTGCATGTTTCCTCCAGGTAATCCAGTTTCCTCCCACAGTCCCAGAACACGCATGTGAGGTTAATCGGTCAACATAAAATAGCCTGGCGTTTGTGTAGTTGTCTCTGTCTCTGTCCTGTGATGGACAGTAGACCTGTCCAGCCTTCGCCCAGAGTTAGCTGGGATCTGCACAGGATAAAGCAGCATAAAAGATGGATGTATGGCTAATATTAGGAAGTGGAGGTTCTTCTGCCCTTATCTTTCTTCATCTACCTAAAAAGACCAAGTTATGGTTAAGTATTTAGTACAGATCTTCTAAGATATCATGTAATATATAGGCTTACACTTGGATGAGGTTCAGCAGATGATGCAAAACAACTTTAATGGCTAGACAATTCACACAAAGTCCAGTACTTAGAAACTAAAGAATGTTGTCTCTTGGCATTCCCAGCCTTGCAGCAGCAGTGACCACAGCAGCTGATCTGAGGGTCTCACTCGGTGGGCACAGCTGTGGACCTCAGAGCCAGCGCCACCTGCTATTTTAGTCTGACAGCCTTTCTTATCTGCAGCAACAGGTGACTGGCCAAAGCTGCCCCAAACAAAATGTGCACGGATCTGAACACCGGCAGCTGACAAAGCAATCGGCCCCGGCTCCCGCACTCGGTTAACTGCGCTGGTTTAATGAGCAATCCCGTGTACAGATTAACTCAGTAACCGAGTAGCGGCTGGTACAGCTGGTACTCCCGGGCTGCTAATTAACATTAGCAGGGTTAGCCACCCCGATAACCCCAGCGCTGTCCAGCTGTGATCACCGACCCATCACCCGGCCGGAAAGAATGTTTTTTTTTTTTTTTTAAAGCGGCACATGGATGTGTTGGCGTGAATTTACGCATTAAAATGCGTGAAAGTTAAAAGAAGCGGGTCGGAAGAGGAGCCGTTGTTGTGTTTACTGCCGCTAGCTAGTCGGCTAACATGTCAGATGAAACTCCGCTCCGCGGTAACAGCGATGCTACATTAGCTCGTCCAGTCACGCCGTCTTTCTTAAAACCTGCCGCTAGCACTCGGCTTCAAGTCACCACAAAGAAAACTGTCCAAAATCTGTAAAGTGAAGCCAAAGCGGGAAGTTAACGTGACTTCTGTGTTGTACATCTGGTGTGAATAACAAAACGAGCTTTTATCAGTTTTTAAAACAGGGAGGGGGGAAAAAAAACGAGAGCGAGTTCAGCGTTAGCTAGGTGGGAAACGATACCTGGTCCTGTATCTTCAACACAGCCATATTCCCCGAGTGGAGCCCCAAAAGGGAGGAGGAGGACGCAGTGGGGAGTTACAGGGAACTGAGAGGGAGAGCGGAGGCTCCGGGAGTCGGAGCGGAGTGAAGCGGAGTGAAGAGGCGCTGCTCCCCCTCCTCTCCTTCCTGCCGCCACCACTACATCCCCGGAGACGACGGAAATACTCCGAGAGCGTCCAGCGCTGACATCCACCATGCAGCTTTGCTCCAACAATTTACAGGAGCAAATTTCTATTATTTGCGCAGAACATTTGGCAGATCGCCCATCCCCAAAAGCGCTGGACATTCGTCAGTTTTCTCTACCACTGTCTTACATTTACTGAAATCTGCTGAGTGACAAGTAAACTTCAGACAAGTCACCAGCCCGCCACATTGAAAACATGGTGAGAATCATATTAAAGTGATCAGAGAACCTCAAACTCAGGTTTGGAGGACTGTGGAAGTGAACTACTAAATACAGTGAGGACATGCAAACTCCACACAAAATAGGAGAAACAGTAATGTAGATACAGCACCATTCAAACACAGGGCAATTTACAGTTCTCTACAAGGAAATGGAGGTGAATAAGAATGTTAAACTTAGAAGATAAAGATTATGAAATATGATAAAAACAAAGTCATCGAGAACTTGCAAAAAGTTTGAATATCCTCAGGGGTCTGGATGGTGAGGTGAGAGCGCTGCCTGCCTCCCCACCTGCTGCAGGTCCTTCCTGTCCTCCAGTGCAGCAGGAGGTCAGGAGGCTCCACATGTCGACTGCATGACTCACCAGGATGAAGGCGCCCAGCCTGTTTCAGCTTCCTGAGGAAGAACCCTGTCTGTGCTGGGATCTTTGTAGTTCGGTTGAGGTCACTGTCGAGATTTGCTTTTTTTTTAATGATGCTGGTGTCATCAGCAAAAGTGGAGCAGGGGTCCCAGTAACACAGATCTGTTTTTGTGTTCAGGATAAATTGTGTGGCATTTTTACATTAATGCACATTTGTTTCTTTGACAGTTGTTTTCATGTAATTCTCAATGTGCACTGCAAACTCCAAAAGGCATGCAGTATTTGAAATATAATAAAGTATTTTACAATATCTTCACAAATGTCTGCTAAACATCCTGTTTTGAACGATGCTGGTGAAGTTATCACAGCCCTGCCTGTGTGCATGCATTCATTATGCCTTATTGTTATTCAAGGGGTCTAAATTCAAAATGCTGCAGAGTACTGACTCACAGGAAGACATTATTAGTTTCTCTTCATTGGTTTCTTGTACAATAGAAAAAGATTCTTCTATTAACTTGTGAGGCTCTCTTGTTCTCAGCATGCTGCCTACTTGAGGTCTCGTGGTTTTCTAATGAGATGAGAGTCAGAGCTCTCAGCAATCAGGACCCTTCATTTGGAACCAGCCCCCAGCTTCAGTTAGCAACATGAGAACAGTCTAACACGCTTCAATCTTTCTATGTGGTCAAGCATATATTCAGCACCATTTTCTCATCAAGCTGCTTTAGTTTAGACCTTTAGTTGCACTCTTTCTCCTCTTGTAACCTTTCTGTTGGATCTCGGACTCTAGAACTGGAAGTTGTTCTGAGCTTCCCGTCGCGATCAGACATGCAGCAGGTGGATTTTTCGACCTTTTGATTTCAGTTCGTCCCATTGTCTTTCTAATTGTCGTACAATAATCAAATCAGTGCATCTTCCAATCTCAAAGCGATAAGTTGTGGAACAAATACAAGGAACTGTGGCAAAAAAACGTTTATTAGATCAGTCTACAAAGTGTTGCGAGAATATATGAAAAAAAAAATTGTGAGTAGAATACCTACGCACAGTAAAGCAATAATACTGATAATAATGCTGTCATGATCTGATTTTACTGTAAATTCACACCTGAAGATCTTTGCCTGAAGCATTCGATACTTTTGCTCTGTGAAACATCATGTGGCGTTTCAGACGCGAGCTAGAAGAGAACTCTTTCCTACAGCGGACGCACTTGTTTCTCTTTGAGTGGCTCAGAAGGTGTTGGGTTAAACTTTCTGCAGGCTTCGGACATTTCCCGCAAACTCCACAGGTGGGTTTGTTGTCCATGGCGTGATTTTGCGCGTGCGCCTTCAGGCTGTACAGGTGAGAGAAAAGCTTCCCACAGACCTTACAGCTGTGGGAACCTGTGGGATTGTGATTGGAAGGCAGCTGGGTTGATCCTTCAGTCTGGCTGTTGCAAACAGTTTCTGCAACGCCGCGTTTTCCAGGAGGGTCTTGACATTTCACACTCGCAGACGTTTGACACTCGGCATCAGTTACCGTCGGCTGACCGCACTTCGTGTAGTTGTGCAGACTTGTGATCTCACTGAGATCTTGAATGAAACTGTCCACGAACACCACGCTGTTGGCCGACACTTCACTGAAGTCCATCTCCAGACTCTGTCCTCCCGTCTGACTATCCGCATTCTGGAACTGCTCACCAGCGACTTGCACTTGTGGATCTGTCGCTGAGGGTGAAGAGGATAAAACAGGACTGAGTTTTACAAAGGTAGCAGTTATTCTGGCTCAGGGCTGTCAAAAATCATTTTACTTCAGGAGAGACAAAGACAAATTCTTTCTCAAAATGCTCCAGTTTGGTAAAACAATAGCATAATTACACCGACTGTGAATGGATCCCTTCGTTTTGAAAACCCAAACAGATTCCTCCATCTGCGGCTTATGTTTGTTACGTTAGACAACATTGTGCTTGACTTGGTTGTTCAAATATTTCCATCAATCTACAAGCTCTGAAGTCCTTCCTTCCGCCATGTCTGCAAAAGCCCGTCATTTCTAAATTTAATGTTTGCGGCCTTCAGCATGCATGTTTTCAGACTCAGTGTCAGTGTGGTTTGGATGCTGCTCTGCGAACAATAAGGCAGCTGACTTTCACTACTGCATTACTGAGCTCTCAGCTCCGCTTTTAACCCTCAGTGTCTTGTGTGTCTGTCACAGATCCCCTTGCAAATTAATTCAAAAGAAATGTTTTGCCATTCTTAAACCTTCCAAAATCAACCCACGTCCCGGAATGAGCCTTCTTGGCATTGTGGAGAATATTGAACACCCCCACTTCATGTTTGTACATCCACTGCAGGTGACGCACTTCAAACAAGGCCATTTTAAACAAGCTACCTCTCTGGACGGTTTGCAGTCAAAGTGACAATGCTCTTGGCCGCACCTTGATTCGATTCCTGCTTAACTTGAAGCATCAGCATGGTGTGCTGCTCCAGCTGCTCCAGCTGCTGTTGATCGATGGGTTCATGATTTGCCTCAGTCTCAGGGGCAGAGGGCTGGCTGGTGTCTAAAGGGAGAAGAACAAATTGTTTTTCAATGTGCCACAAGGCCTGAAGAGTGTTTCTGTTAAATCCATTTCATACTTTGCACCCTCAACAAACAATGTTTCTCAAATAAAGGTCAAGTAAGAAACACATTCAAACATAAATGAGCGGCTAACAAAAAGTGAACAATTTATCCTCACAACAAATAAATGATACTAACAGTGAGCACTGTGTGCTCTTCCATGCAACTGTCATTTATCAATAACAACTCATCTGTTTCCACTGAAAACCAAACAGTTACATAACACGCTGAATGGGAGTGACTCAGATTTATTGACAAACCGCAGCATCGCAGCAGCAGTCGACGACTGCTGAAAACGCATTTAATTAAAAAGAAACTCCGACATACCTTATTTGTAAATTAACACCGTCTTGTGTAATAAGTCATCTATTTTAACTCAAAGAAGTTTGTTCTGTATTACTGTAAAGTGGGCTACAACTGTTGATGGTAATCAAACCGTTTATATGAGAGCTGAGAAGTAAACAGCAACCACTGGTTATGCAATGAGTGTTGACGGCATCAGTTTAGACCAGGGTTCTTTCAGAGGGTGGGAGGACGAGCCCCCTCGTTCACAGAGCCCAGCTCAATCCACCGCTCATCATTGTAAAATTTTACACTTTGTCATGTTTTTCACATTAGAAGATAAGTGTGTTAACAGCTGCACTTATTTCTTACTATCCGGAAAAAAACCCCCCAAGAAAAACACTTCTTGCTGAGTTCTCTGAAAACCACTGGCTTAAACTTGTACTGATATAGAACTAATCAGACGTACTTGTGAACTGACCGCCATCTTTGTGCTGGTGCTGCGTCGCATAACCTGGGAAGTAAAGATAAACAGTGATCGATGTTTTAAACCAGTGAAAGTAACAGTACTGCAGGATTGTTAAGATGCAGTTGAATAAAAACACAAAGGAAAATAAAACATACCGTGCATTTTAGACAGGTGAGCCTCGAAGTTACATGTCCGATAAATGATCTTTTGGCAGCAGGGGCAGTGCCAGTGACTTCTGCCCTGGATCTTATCTTTGCACATGCAGGGTATGACAAACTTCTCTGAAATTAAAAGAAAAAAAAAGGATTACATCCTTTATCAAAAATGGCCTAAAACATTGAAGGACACTGTTTCAACCAGTTGTACATTTGTCATTTGTGTTATTTGCAAATAAGGTAGAGCACTAAAATACTAACTAGCAGAAAAGGAGGAAATGCTGTTTTCTTGGTGTTGGGAAAATGAGCTTCATGGAGTCGTGGATTGATCGTGCAAATCTGTGAACCTGTGACCACTTCAATGAAAATAAAATGATCTCTCTGATTCTCTCTCCCCCTCTCTCTCCCTGGTATAGATGGTCCATTCCACTATGGGAGACTAAAAATCAGAACACCAAATCCCTGAAAGAAGAGGCTGTCTCTGAGGTGGACTAGAGCCGTGATTGAGGGATCGCAGACGGAACCATCAATCGCGCCTGATCCATTGATCTAATCTAATGAGACAACCTGGACTCAATGAGTGCAATCAGTTTCTAATTAGGCATCAATCAAGACAGCTGATCCTTTGATTAATTGAGGTAACCTGAATCCAGTGGGTGCAAGCGGGTTACTTAACCCCAGGCTCCTACAACGTGGAACCAGCTCCCAGTTCTGCTCCTTTCTCTCGTTTCAAAGTAATTTCATTCTAGTACTACGTGCCATGGATGATTGTTCCTCTTGTAGCTTATGTTCTCTGTGTTTATACATGAAATTTATGTAGATACAAGAAACTGTCTGTCCTATCTCCTCTTTCTGTCCCCTCACCCCAACCTCTGAGCCTGGTTCTGCAAAGGTTTCTTCCTGTTAAAAGGGAGTTTTTCCTTTCCACAGTCGCCTATGCTTGCTCATGTGGATCTGTTGGGTCTGCTCTGTAAAAGTGTCTAGAAATGACTATGTTGTGATTGGCACTTTATAAATAAAGCTGAATTGGATTGAATGAGGCATGTGAATTTTATCCTGCGTTTGGGCTGAAAACAGAGTCAGATCTGGCAACCCTGGAGAAGAAGTCGGCTTCATGCTGTAATGTCAACAGTGTGGAAGCTTGTTGAAGTCGGCTGGCGCAGAAGCCGGCAGCCTCGCGGCTTATGCAGCTATGCGATCCGGATCCATGGATCCAGCATATTGAAGCACGTCCACGGAGTATGGTGCACGACACAAAGTACTTTTACACACTGCTGAATTCATCCACAGCTTGCCAGGTGACCAGACTGCTGCGGGGAATACAACGTCTTCTGTCCCTCAACATACCGGAAGACACGAACAGAGAGCTGCAGGAAGACATGCTGGCACTGCTTGGCTCAGTACACATTTACTAAAAAGTGAAGTGAGGAAGTGAGCAGACTTTCTCCACTTCAGGACTCTCACACAGGCATGGGGACACATTCCAGTCAGAAAACCATTAACAGGGTGGATTTTGCTTTACGGAGGACCATTGAACAGTTCTGACAGTTTGACTCCCACGCAAAGCCAAGTTACCTGTTCCTCCTGAGATGAAATGAATGGCCCGTGAGTAATGCCTGTTGAGCAGGTGCGCCTCGTTGGCTGCGAGCTTCTTGATGCAGTAGGGACAGTTCCCATTCGCGTCCTGCACCTTCAGGAGGTCTTCACGAGAGGCGAAGAGACACTTCGACTCTGCAAAACACATCCGCGACCTCAGTGCAAAGCACGTATAACGTCGAGCCGCATGAGAGCCGTTCTTACTGGGCTTCAGAGGTCCGCAGGTCGGAAGAACCTTGGCTTGTTTGTGCGGTGCTGGTCTTCGTGAGGTTTCATCGGGACGGCGGATTATCTTCGGCTCCCTGGCTGCTAAAGACAATATAAATCGGGTTGGAAATCAGTGTTTTGTTTTCTACTTTAATGTTTGAAGATGAGCTGCGCTCACCCTCGGTGGACTTTACGATGATGTCCAGCAGGGAGCGGAGTCTCTGGTTCTCCTCCTTCAGACGGACCGTCTGCTCCTCCAAGTCCGACACGTTTTTCACCACAGCACCCAGGATCTCCGCTGCGGCGGCGTGAAGCCGCTGAGAGATAAACTCCTTCAGCGACTCCATTTGGTCCACTTCTCTGCTGCAGCCGGGGGCTCGTGAAACTCTCCACGGTGAACCGGAAGCAAACAAATGAAAAACCGGAAGTCAAAATTGTACATAGACCAAAATGCATAGACGTATGTGCATAGATTTTAATTGACAAGGGGTTCCATAATGACCATAACACAACAACAACAACAACAACAACAACAGCAATAACAATAATAATAATATTAATAATATGTGGCAAAAATGACAAATTCTATGTAAAAAACGTTTCAAATGTTATTTTTATTCTATTTACACCTTATCTGTAGTGAAAAGGGTTTGAAAAAATGGCACACAAGTAAAATGGCTAAATATGCCCAAAACATGTAAAATACACACACACACACACACACACACACACACACACACACACACAAATGTAAAAGAAAAACATCCAAAATTACTAAAATAACTAGGAAGCAAAAAACAGCTTGAAAATGAAAGGTTGTTTAAAAAAAAAGGTTGATAATGGTTAAACAGTACAAATTTCTAAAACATCTTGGACCACAGTTAAAAACTGTTTAGAAAAAAACGTTTCAAAGCTGAGGATATTTGAACAGTACATAAGTCTTTATGCTTTTAAAAGTAAATCAATGAAAACATGTCCAGCAATAAAATGAAGGGACAACACATCGGAACAGAAGGTGACATTTTTATTTTATATTCCATTAAATGACAGCAAATACAACGCCATAAAGCGTCAGGTGACACATATTTCAAAATGCATATGATTTTCCAACACAGTGCAAACTTTATAAAAAAAATATTTGAGGCTTTTTTTTTTTTCAGTCTGTGTAAGAACAGTTGAGAGATGACGTGATGAAACATTTCAAATGAGAGTTCAAGCATCAGGTAGGCCCAGTGGCCTTCATGGTACAATTCAATAAAACACGCCAAAAGTTGCAATAATCAGCATCAAACAGGATATGATTACAATGGACACACTGTTGAAGAGCAGCTTGCTAAGCTAGCCAGTAAAGTTTCATGTTCATTGAAGAGAACATCTATTTCATTCAAGTATTGAAATCTGGGAAAATCAGCTCTTCAGCAAGGCAAGGCAAGGCAAAAAAAACCCCAAAAAACATTGATTTTATTGGTCCTGTAAGTCAACCTGAAACATTAACAGCATGTGTTCAGTCTGCTTTGGCCTGCTGCTGCTCTGCTGAGGGGATCTGAGAAAACCACTTTCTGCACGACGAAGCGGAGGGGTCGCAGGCATACCCGTACTCGCAGCAGTGCCGACCGTCTGAACAGCACTGGCCCTGAAATCAGCACAAGAAAACACCTCTGATCGACTGCATGTCACTTTACCCCAAACTCCTCTGGATGTTTTGTCAATCAGCTTACCAACATACTACAGCTTCAGGTCTGAAAACAAAATCGAACATTAAACAACTACGGAATTCATACCAGAGGGAAGGGACAGCAGTTCCACTGTCCAGAGGTTCCCCTGCAGCAGGTATGGCCCGGGGAGCAGTAAAACTTGGAATCACAGCGAATGACTCCACCCTCGGGGCCGTTGCTCAAAGCTTCTGTTAGAGCGGTCATTGGTGTCTGTAAAACCGGAAAAACTCAGTGTTTACTCTCTCTACTGGATATTCTGGATATTCTCTGTCACTGCACGTTGGCCTGATTTGTTGTGAAGATCTGAAGTGATTTCATTCACCAGGGCGTGTTCGAAACCACATGACTGGATTTCATACCTAAAAATATCATTCTAAGAAAAAAACACAGATATATTATGATCTTCCCCACCTTGCTGCTCTGGTCCTCTGAGGTTGAAATGAGAGAGGCAGGCACTGAGGATGGAGCTTGTTTGGGCGTGAAAGGATACCACAGGTTTTCCCTCACACAGTGTTGGTAAGAAAAGTCACAGTCGTAGCCGTAGGGACAGCAATGGTAGCCATCCAGACAGCATCTTCCCTACGAGACACACATTATATGCTTCAATCAGTGCAGCATTAATATTTCAGGCCCTGATTTTGTCAGAGTAGAGCCATATTGCGTTATAGTGTGGATGTGAAACTCACAGGAGAGTAGGGACAACAGAACCAGGCACCTTTGGGGTGTCTGCAGCAAGTCGTGCCATCGGGACATTTGTAATAGCTGTCACAGAAGACCGAAGCGTCTTGTCGCTCTGGGACAGGGCTGTCTTTAATCTCCTGGAAGGGAGTCAAGGACAGATCCACTGTGTCTGGCTCCTCTGCAGCCTCTTTCTTCACCATGGGGATGTTCAGCCACGGCTGGTCCTTCTTCTGACACATCTGTGTGACCAGGTTGCAGCGGAATCCTGAGGGGCAGCAGTGTCTCAGGTCGGAGCAGCACACCGCCTGCAGACACACAGAGAAGATGTTTTGTTGTCAATGCAACAGTTATCACAGCGAGTCAGTGTGCGTGAGGATGAGTTACCTTCACATATGGACAGCAGCCATATCCCTGTGTGGTCTTGCAGCAGGTGGAGCTGTCTGAGCACACGTTTCCATCGGGGCAGACGACGTTAGAAAAAGCCGCCCCCCATGCAAGCACCCCAACTAACAACCCAAAGGTGATCTTCAACATCTGGAGAAAAGAGAGAGACAACATATGACAGTTTTACCCTCAAAACTGTCAGTTTCATTTCAAGGATGTCAGTTTCAAGACGCAGCTGAAGAGTTGCACAGGGTTTTTCCCGCTTACCTTCAGCCTAGCGAAGCTTCCTCCGGTACAGTACACTCACACTTCCTGAAAACTGAAACACAAGTGGCTTTATGAAGCCGAAAGAGACACTCCCACTGAAAACCAAACCCAAGAAAAAAAAAAAAAAAACTGAGGAAGTTCATCACCCACTTAGGTCCCGTGACTGTCAGGTTGGTTCACGCATGTTTAGTTTTTTTTTATTATTTTATTTTGTGGAGCTGCTGCAGACCTCCATTGACTGCACCTGAGACCTCTTGGTAATAATTGTACAAGCCCATAAACACATACCTGATCTCTGTATCTAAAGACCAAACATGAAACATTTTACAAGTTCTCACTGGACTTTGATACCCTGACCTACATGGATCACAAGATCTGCCTATAAAGTTTCATTCACAAGTTGAAGTCCTTGTTTCCACATGTTGTTCAGACTTATGCACAGATGTAATCCAAACAATTCAGCTGTGGACTGCTTTTAAGAAATTAGAAGACTTTATAAATGTAAACTAATTTCAATGACACACAAAGCACTGATTTAGGTTTTCAGAAATAAATTAAACTTATATTGATTTGGATGATTGTGATCATGATGTAATTTAAGAATTAAAAAACAAAACACAAATTATAAAATACTGTAAATCTAAGCAGGATCATTGTGCATAGTAATATTCTTAAAGTTTACACTCCAGGCTCTTCTTGAACTTGAAAATTTTCATTATATTTCCTAAAGTATTCCAACTTTTACTCATGCACAAAATTAGGCTAGTGAAACTCAAGTTCCCAATAATTCACAAAATAAAAATAGAAATCACATCTGTCACATTTTCTTCCAACAAAAACACTTTTTTATGCTATAAAAATCTGATTTCCACAAAACAAAGCTTGTAGGCCTTATTCAGTAAAACCACTACATTCCTGTTTGAGGTGCCTAAACGCTGCAGCAGATGTGCACAAAGACACCTGTTGGTCCCTGACTTCAAGTTAAGGCAGAGTTAGATCACAACATTGGGGGACCCTAAATCTAATCTCAGACACTTCAAACAACCTACTGACCCATTTTAAAAGGGTGTGTAGTCAGGAGATCGGAGTGTGTTAACGGTCAACATTGCATAAAATAAACACTTGAATAAAGATTGCTCAACAATTTCTAAACGAACCTCACATACCCTCTGACTTCTGTCTATAAATGAGCTGGATCATTTAGTTTTATATATTTAAGTTCACATCCTGACTTTGATGTCAGTCACTTCTATAAGACTCTTACATGACCATAAATGCGTGAATCATTCTTTCCTCACAACTCATTTCTATATCAGGAAGGTAAAGATTAATAGATGCGACCCTTTCATTTACCATAAGAAATGCATCTGATGAAATGTTAAAATACTGCAGCTTTTACTATAAAAGCAGAACAAAAGTGGGTTTTCAACCTTTTATGTTAAGTAATGACTGACACATGACGCTGTGACACACAGAAAAAAAAAACAGCAAAGGCTAAACAATACTTTATTAACGAATCCCCATAGTTTGTACATTGCAGCATAACAAGTCGTCTAACAAAAACAATCGTCCCTCGTATTAAGATGGACTGTGTAGCTCAGATTTCAGTTCCAACTTCAATATGAGGCTGGTGAGACATCAGGTGGTCGAGTCTACATGCAAATCACAGGCAGCAGCGTTAACAGCCTCGTGAGCGGAGGAAGATGTCGGGTACGAGGCGGAGGAAGCAGCTCTTACAAGGCCAGCATACCGATGGTGGTGGGAGTGAGCGCCGCGCACGCCAAAATCTTCAACATGGTCGGGTTGAGGGGGTGGATTTACCTCAGTTCAGCAGCTGAGGGTGAATTTAAGACTATTGACCCACAAAATGCATGGTGAGAAAAAAAAAAAAAAAAATCGACAGACAAAATGTAGCGGTGGCTTCCACCGGGAGAGGCCGAGCGCCTCTCTTTCCAGTCCGCACGCAGAGCGCCGCCGTCAAAAACCAAAGCTCGGATGGGGAAAGGTTCTTTTGGTAGTCAAAGGCAAAAAGAGTGACTCTACAAGTGAACTGTCGGGAGGTCGGGAGGAGCCGCGGCTGCTAGTTGAGCTCTGAGTCCGACTGGGAGGCCGTCCTCTTTTTCTTTTTCCGGCCGTGTTTTTTGTGCTTCTTTTTCCTCTTCTTCTTGGACTTGTCCTTAAAAAAAAAGGAAAAGAAAAAACAAAGTTGAAATGGTTGAATGAATGAACACTTCTGCTTGGATTTAGAAGTCAGTTAGAGAAAAAACAAAAATCAATGCCACTTGTGTATTGTTAATGCTTGAAGAAGGAAGTCGTATTTCTCACTGTGAATTTCTCTTTTTCCTCACTACTTCTCTTTTTCTTCTTGGCTTCAGTCTGAGGGAGGGGGGGGAAAAAATCAAAGTGTTCAGAGGGTCAATGGTAAAACTAGTCTCCCGTCTATAAAATTCACTCTTTCACAATATTGGAGTTTCTACAAGTGGCTGCAACAGCAATTTGTTAATTTTGTGGCAAGTCTTGAAAATCGGAGTGTCTAACTTGCATTTCCACGTCTCAAAATAAAAAGTTGAACTCAAGTTAAAATTTCAGGTAAATGAAACCTTTAATGCAACTGAACTGGTTTAATGTTACAAAGATCTTTCACTCCAACTGTGAGGCTTGACTTCTGATCTGAACATGAACTGGACAACTGAATCAAGTTTGGTTCAGTGATTAGAAACTGTGCTGTACAGCAAGAACAGTGTTGTTCCTCCAACAATCCAAACAAATCCTTATTTCAACTGATTTTAAACTCTTGCAAGGAGCAAACGTAGACATTTTCCCACAATCGCGTGCGGCGGTTGGAACCGAAAAGACACCGTCACTCCACCAAGGAGCCAACGGACTGTGTCGGGAACTCAGGAAGAACGGCTCCGAAGTGGAGATGCACAAACCAGGGAGCGTCCGCTGATTCATGGAGAAGAAATCTTTAGGTTGCTTGCGTAACGCCGGTTCTCTGAGGAGCACGAGTGAGTGTCTCACACTGGGAGCGTAACCGCATCAGGAGCTGCCGCTGCTTTCTGCTGGCCGTTATTGGCTGTCATCAAGCGTGTCAGTGTCAGGGAGGGTGGAGACCCTCCACTGATAAAAAGGCTTGACGCTGCACTTCCCGCTATTCTTCTCGCTACGAATGAGCAAGGAAGGTCGTCTGGTGAGACACTCGCGCTACTCCGAGAACTGGGGTGATGCAAGTTCTCTTTCATTTTGTTCGTCTCTTGTCTCACGTTGGGAAATCCTGACTCCCGGATGGCTGTGCAGATGTAACAAGTTGTTGGAATCAAGAATCACTGGGGTGGAGCCAAAGGAAGCACCGAATGGGCAAATGTCTTAGCTGCAACATCAAGACTCATTTGAGAGCGGCTTCCCCGAGCGGTTCTTTGTCTAAGACGCAGACAGTTGATCACTTTTCCTTCAGCTTTTCATCCTGTCTATAGATCCTTGAGGCTAGTACATATGCAGCCGCTTCTGCTCCTCTGAGGAGAATGGCGGCAGGTTGGAGCACACGAGGTCAATCGGGGAACATGATCCCAACACCTTAAGCATAAATGCTGGGTTCGGCTGTAAAGTCACTGAGAATTCAGTACACACTTGGTGTGCTGACAGCCTGAATCTAATTTTCACTAAAATAGTTTTACCTTCATATTAAAAGTGTGGGCCCAAATTGGTCAATCAGGTTGTTTCAGCAATCGCAAGGTTGGCAGTTTGATATCTCATCTCCCCCCTGCTCATATGCAGAAGTATCCTTGTCCAAGACATTGAACCCCAAACCGCTCCAATGGACGTTGGGCACCTTGTATCGCAGTGAACGTGACTGACGTTATAAAGAGCTGCTGAGTCAGAGGAAAAGATCTATACAAGTGAAATCCATTTACCGTATCGATACTTTTCCCTGACACTGATATTTAACATTCTCAGACAAGAACGTCTGGCGGGATGAGATTAAATTTTTATGGAATGGACGGTGAACTTTTAAAAGCTTTAAGGAGTTACACAGACGCACGTGCACGCACACAGCCAACTAAAGTGAGTCTATTGTCCGTTTATAGGCTTTGTTGACACTTTCCCCCTATTGTGTTTTGTAGATGAGTTTAAGTGTTAATCCTCAGAAAACGCAGCATCTAACCATACTGAGCAAATTACCCAAACTCCCAATTTATATATAAACAATAATCAGTCAGTACGAGATTGTTTTACACAAAGGTCAGCAGATTCAATGTCTTATTGCAATTATGTTGTATTTATTTGAAGCGTATTGCTTTTGATTGTGCCAACTAAGAAAAGGAAGAACATTATCTAAATTGGACTGACTGTAAATGGCCGTTAATTTACAGTTGGAGAACTATTGAGAATGTACGCACACACACGCACGCACCTTGTATCAGCACTAATGAAGCCTGACAGACATTTCCTTTACATGCAAATAGAGACTGTTACAGAAAAACGGTCACTAAGTTCCCGACAAAACTGAGAAGCTGACATAGCTTAAAGAGGAAATCAAATTTAACCTTTTTCAACTGAATCAACACGTCCCGAAAAAGATTTCAGTACCTCTTCCCCGTCTGTGTCCGCAGACGACTCTGATGAGGAGTCCCTGTGACCTCTGTCGGCCTTCCTCTTCTTCCTACGACCCCGTTCGTCCTGCTGAGAGCAACATTCACATCATCATCATCATCATCAACAACAACAATAAAACGCCAAACATCTGGCATCACATATTCAATCCCACTGAAAAACTTTGCAATCAGATACTGTTCAGTGAAATCACCTTTTCTTTGTCGCCTTCTTCCTTGATTCGTTTCCTTTTCTTTTTTGGAGAGAAAACAAAACATTTTTACTATATTTTCCCAGTTTAATAGTAGTTCAATAAAACAAAAAAAAATTGATACCAGCTTTAAAAAAACAACAACAAACAAACCTTGCTTTCTCCATCGGATTCTTCCTCTGAGGGGTCCGATGCTCTCCGATTAGACGACTTCTTTTTCTTCCGTTTCTTTTTCATGCTCTTCTTTTCTTCCTGAACACACACAAAGCAAAAAAAATGTACGGAAATGTGTGAAGGAGCAGGTTCAAATTGAACGCCGGCTCTTCTAATGGGACACGCCAAACTCTGAGGAGACTCACCTCATCTTCAGACTCAGACGAGGAGCTGCTAGAGGAATCAGAACTCGATGAAGAAGAGGAAGATGAAGAATGCTTGACCAAAACACAATGAAAGCAGGGTTCATGAGACTTGAGAATATTCGCTTGTTTCAAAGACAAATAAATATAATGATTTACAGTGAAAGAGTGTGTGTGTACTGTGTTCTGAATAACAGAGTGGCACCGACCACCAGTAACACACTGGAGGTCTCTCCTCACCCTGCTTGACTTCTTCTTTTCTTTCTTCTTTTTCTAAAAGCAAACAGAGAAACCGTCGTCAGTCCAGATGAAAGATGAAAGGCTGAAGCTTCAGACTAAACACCGAAATCAAACCGGACCTCTTTTTTCTCTTTCTTCTCCTCTTTTTCTTTGTCTGTCACTTTTTTGTCCTTTTCTTTTTCCTTCTCACCGGCACCGAGCAACTTTTCCCTGTTTTTTGCAAGAACTTTCCTCCATTTCTGAAAGAGAACAAACAAATTTCAATTCTTCGCCAAGTCTTTTGCCAACTGTGTGAAGGAGCAAGTGATAAGGCTGCAGGTCACAAGGGTGCAAACAACTCTAAATATAATCAGATTTTAGCGTTTCATCTCACAAAGAAAAAAAAAAACATGACTTTATGTAGAGTACTTGTAAAATATTGATTTTTCATCTTTCTTGACTGCCCTCCTCAAAACATACTTCCAGGTCTTCCCAGAGGTAAAAACACCTGTGTGTAATAGAAACATACTTCATTCATTTTGTCTTCAAAGTCAGCCAGGGAACGAGAACCTTTTTTCTTCTTTTCCAACTGCTCCTTGAGTTCCTCCCTGTTCAAGAGACAACATCAAAAACATGTGACAAAAGGTTACAGAAGAAAAGCAAACTGCAGCCTGTATAAAGCAAACACAGCAGATATTTATGGGTGAAGAAGTCCGTCTTTTGCTAGTGTGAGAAATATTATTCAATGAGCCAGTGCCCCAGTTTACATGGGTGTTTTTTCAATCCGATTGTAAACAATCGTATTAAAGGTGCTGTAGGCAGGATTCTGCATCTCCGCCATCTTGCTTAGGGTTACCTAAGTAAGATGGCGATTTGACCCATCTAAGATGGTGATTTGAAACCCAGCACAGCCAATCCTGTCCTGTTTTCTCTGACATCACGCCCTTACGCAAGTTAAACCCCGTGCAAGAACGTGCGACGAACGCCGCTCGACCAATCACGGTTAGAGCCTCAGGGGCTCTTCTGATTGGTCAAAGATACCTGGAGGTGTCGAGATTCCTTTTCAGCTCAGAACAGAGACAGATGGAAACGCTGCGCCCTCGTGGTAGTGCAATTATGCTACACTCCTAAAGGATTATCAATAGGTACTCTAACATTTAATCCAAAGAAAACACAGAAAAATTAGCATTGACTAGCAAAATCCTGCCTACAGCACCTTTAAACGCGCGTGTATACATGGACGGCACACAAAGCGATCCACGATGAATCCTCGGTTACAAGGGTCCTGGGTGAAGCGGATTATACAGTGTTCTGTGACATGCGCACAAAGTCTCTTGAGGAACTTTCAGGTCTTTAGCTCTGCAGCAGCAGTCCTCAGCGCCGAGCAGAGTGTTTTTATCTGCTGGATATCTGCTCAAATAATGTCCCAACATCTCCATGATACACTGCTCAAGGAGCAGGCGTTCCCCTGGCCGGAGCACCGTCCCGCTGAGCAGCACGTTTCGGTGTGTGCTCCTGGGGGTCTGCTCCGCATGCCGATGTTTCGAATTAACTGGTGCCCGTGTTAACTTGTGACCAATGGATGACTGAAACTTGTACCATATTTTCCGTACATCACATCTCTGAACTGCAAACATCTGCTTCTTCTTCTTTGGAGCAGGTGGTGACCAACAACTTTGGTGCACAGCGCCACCTACTGTGTCTCTTGGTGAATGCACTTCAGTTTACTTCCAGATCACCGTATTCACTTCAGAGATCTGTAAAACCGCAATAGCATGTATTTTGCGACACCGGGCTGCGGTGGAGGAGAGGCGTGTGCGGACCATGAGGAAATATTGGTGAAACTAATGAGTTTTTGGACGATTAAAGCCGTTTTGGGAGCCGGTGCCACGGATGCCCAATTGGCTAACAGTATATGGATGTCTGCAGCTCGACTATGGATCTAACTTTCTCCTGGACCACTTTTCGGATCAGAAAACCCTTCTGAGTGAGTATATTGTTATACATCTTTCTATAAACAACGTGAAAACTGTTTAAACCGAACTTATCCTTTAAATTACCTGACTTAAGTTTCATAGAAGCTGAGTAATACTTCTGCTGCACTTTTACTTTTCTCTTACAGCAGGTAAGATGTGGTTTGAGCTATCCAGTGATGAAGCAGGACAATTATCTACAACACTGCAAACCTTTCAATGCCTACTGTGGCCGTAAGACCCCAAAAAGTGGAGTCAAAAGTCTTGACACTTTCATAATACTGATTTTTTTTTTTTGTTATTTTGCATTTCAGCTGCTTCCTTTTTAGGTTGCAAACACTGATCATGAGATCTGCATTTTGATTTGAAACAGCTGAGGTAAACAACACAACAGAGAATTGAAACACAGGCAGCTGGGTGAAGCTCACCATGTTGGCCGAGGTCTGCTGAGATAATCCTGTATGGTCGGTCCGGAGTTCTGTATCGGCCCTCTGGCTCGGGCGGCAGCAATCGGGTTAATGTAAGCCTGAAACATCAACAGCAGAAATTAATCAATCATAATGATTTCAATATGATAACTGGCTGTTCATTACTGAGACGTGCTGGAACGAAACATTCTTTGGAATGCGTCTTGTATGATTTAATGTTTTTTTTTCTTTTTTGATGACGGACAAATATAAAATTCTAGTGAATGGATACAAACTAAAAATGCATAACTATGATTTTCCGCATATCTAACTGGCTGATGCACTCAGTGCTGTTTGCAAAGAAGATACCGGAAAAACCAACTGTAATGATAACTATAGAACACAAACGTGGAATTCAGAGGAACTGGCTCCTGCTGGGGCCACATGGTGGCTTGGTGGTTAGCACAATGGGGGGGAAGTTGTGATTTGAAATGTGGCCTTTCTGTGTGGAATTTTATTTATTTTTACATTTCTCTGCAGCAGTCCTAAACATGTGATGGAAATTACATATACAAAGTTTATTAACTAACAGTTTTGAAAGGTGTCCTGGTGTGTGTATTGTTGGGTGATCTCTGACAGGACTGAAAGTGTGTCTTTGTTTATAGAGCTATATTTTGTGATAAAACTGGACTTTATATCCCTACAGAGGAAGGACACTTTATAAAACTATGCCATATCTATTTAAATGAGGCTTAGTTTGAGTAAACTTATTTGAGAATCTCATGATCTCCACCTAGTTAACACCATAACGGAAAAGTGCAATGAGATTATAAACTGTTATAATCTTGATGCATCAAGGCTCAATATTAAGATGAGGAACCCATAAATCAAATGTTCACAAGAAAAGTGATTGTGCAAATGTGCAAAACGCTTTCTAAAATTAGAAGCACTCAATGCGCAATGTGAACGCGGACGGAAAACACTTATGAACTTTACATGAAACTACTCATGAGACACGGTACTTCTGAAGTGTGCTGAGTCTTAAAAAAAATTTAAAAAGACAGAAAAGAACTAAACAAAAACAGCTCCTATGATATAACAGGATACAATTCTGCTTCTTTTAACAACTGTAGTAGAAGTACAGTAGCTTTAGTACAAATCAATAACCCAAGTTGAATGACAAAATAGCACCTGGCATGTTATATTTCACAACACAAAACAAATAAAGAATGAATTTGACAATTACATTTCTATTCTATCAGAGAAAATACACAGCCAGACTGCTGTTTGAGATACAGCTCTGTTCCAACTGAATAAAATACACATTGATTTAAATTTACTAAAACCAGGGCTTTTTATTCTTTATAATTTTTTGTTCCAATACTGAGTTGTTCTGAAGACGTCTCACTTGTAAAAAAAACCAAAAAAAACCAAACATACATTGTCAACTGTTTTTCATGTGTTTATGCACAAATTTTTGTAATTGTGTTTGCATTTCGACTTATTAAAGATATAATTTGGTTAATGTTAGAAGTCTCTGCATTACTTTATGATTATAGTATGTTTGTCGTCCCTTTATTTGTTATGATTCATAACAAATCAGGCCAGTATTTTCTGCAGAGGCAATGAAAGATCGAAGATTGAGACAATCTGACAATGGTGTCTCTTAAATTGTTAATGAGTTCATATTCAAAACAATACCTGAAAGTAATCCTGTTTAAACTGACGTTGTTACGAGAGGCACAATACATCACTGGGTGTCACTGGATTCAGTCAACTAAAAGCCAGACTTACTAATATAAGTTATTAACTAATCATATTTAATTGTGTTTCAAAGATGGATTTTAAGAGTAAACGTGTTTGATATCATCCAAACATACCGCGCAACGTCAACATGCAGCCAACACACAAAGCTACGAGGCAAAGCTAGCAATAGCTGCTTCGCGTATTTCTTTAGAATCAAGACTATCCAACAGGAACTAGTGGCATGGAAACGCAATTAAATCAATTGCATTGCATTTAAAAATCTTTTTTTTTAAATCTTTATCTGAGCACTGTGCAGGCCTAGCATCACAGACGCTGTCTACCTGATGCTAACAGCTGCGCTCCAGACAGGCGGATAAAATGTATCGCAGTTAATGGACAGCGCGCCAAATTTCACCACTTTCTCGGTATAAAGTGACATTGCTCACCACTCGATTGTCTCTCTTGCCCATGTCGAGTCAATAACAAGGATAAACCATTAAGAAAGGGAACAACATGAGTGTTGTCTGTTAGCATCGAGCTAGCCACCACAGAGAGCCAGTGACGCTTCGCTGAGGTTCTTCTTCTTCTGCGGATCAGTCTGCAGTTCAAGTCTCGTCCTGGACGCTGCACTGCTGCCCCCTGCTGGCGGACTGTGTCAAACACGTAAATGTACTGGAGATGAGAATGACTCGAGGTATTTAGAAATTAAACTACTCAAACCAACTTTTAAAGAACAAATAAAACAAGAAACGTAATAAACATGAATGCGTGCAAAAATAAACTGAATACTATGTCATCAATGCCATTTTGACTGTTATGTAGCAATTTGTTCTGGGATTATCAGTTGCTCAACATTACACTTATTTAAAAGTATTTGTTTTAAGGCATTTAAGTGTTCAGAGATTAAATAGACTGGACACTGGCTGGTACGGGGTTTCCAAAGGTGGGAGGCCGAGCAGCTGAAGGCTCTGGACCAAAACGGTGGTCATGCGGGCCGGGGAGACAGTGAGGTTGGGAGAAGAGGCAGAGTTAACTTGTCATAAAACGAACAGGAGAAGATACAAGTCCAAATCAACTAAAACCACAAACACACACACATTCAAAACCAAAAAATAAAATAAAATAAATAAGATGCATGGATGCAGCTGTGTGATCATGATGAAAGAACTCAAGACAACAATCATAAAAAGCTGCTTTTTTTATTCAGCTGGTGCAACACAATAATAAGACACCAATGCATTGATACATAAGTATAATGCCAATTTGAGTGATATGACAGATCAAGCTGTGTCGGTTTTTAAACCGGGAAAGTTCAACAGTGGACTTCAGCTGTTACAAGATTGAAATGCATTAAAAACTGGTTAAATCATACGAAAAGCATTCAGTGATTGCATTGGCTATGAGGAGACTAAAACAGTCATTTTCATTGTAAACCTCTCTATACCCAATATGTAGCTTTCATTGCATTGTATGCACCTTTTGAATCAGGCTTGAGTCTCCGACTGAAAATTCACACAGTGTTTAGTTAAGCAGACATTAAACTAATGTATTTCTGTGGTGTTTGCCATTTTGCAATTAAAAGCTGCAGGCAAAAAAAAAAAAAACAGTTTATACAGGCAGTTATCTTTAGACAGTAATAACTACAGTAACATATCACTGATAAATAGAAATGACAGTAGACTAGGATCCGTGACATGATGAGAAACAGCTTGAAGAAAAACCTGAAGAAGTTGTAATGTGATCTTTAAGTAGCCTGGAGATGTGCAAACGGTGCCCGAGAGGTTCGGACGTCCACATAGAGAACCTGAGAAAGTCGGAGAATGTGTTTGTAGGTGTGTATGTGTGTGTGTGCTAATTGCACTACCTGTTAGGGAAAAACAAAAAAAAAACAAAAAACCAGTGTTATAATGTTACTGTTCTGCAAGAACTACTACATACAAAAATACAACTCTGCATAACTTTCTTTAGCTTTGCTGGTAAAAACTGAACCGGAATATAACGGCACATTAAAGTAAAATAAAGATTAAAAACAAAAACCACAAAAAAAAAAAAAAAAATTGTACACAAAATAATTGTGCATTATTTCATTATCAAAACTACTGTAAAATCTGTAGTCACTCTGAATGCAAAGTACAATGAAATAAAATTTTTTAAAAAAAGCACCCCACAGAGCCCACCCCACGTTTTCAAAGGACAAAATACTCTCGCCATACAACGCTCCACTGACCCTCGCTACTCTACGTCTACACGCCTTTTACCACACGTCTATGTGCCGGCAGTGCGCACATCACAGGTCTTCTATCGTTACAGCTAGCGCAAGTTACTGTACAGTACCAATGCCTATCCTTTATACATTCCTCACACTGTCAAACTATTCTTACACAAAACCATACAATAATCATCAGAGTTGCTGTGAAAAGGTGTAAGAATCTTGTATGCCCCAGCATTTAAAAAAATAAAATCAAGTAACAAGCATATAAAACTTGTAAATAAAATTAAACTTAAATACAGAATATTGGTGACACAATACTATACCAAATGTTTTCATTTCGAATAGTGCCAGTGGGACTTTTGCCACCTATTGCAAGCCTGTGCATTACTGTAGCTTCTGGATAGTACAAAACAGTTGGATTTCATAATGATAAAAGCCCAAGATAGCAGACTAAATGTCATCCAAAAAAAAAAGAAGAAAGTCTGTAATACCAAGTAAGTGGCAGGAACATTTCTAACATCTTCCATCATTGTCTCAGCACCGACGGTCCATCCAAGCCTGCAGAAACCATTAGAATCCCGCTACTGGTCTGCAGCTACTCTGGACATCCACAAGGCGGCAGCAATATTATAGGTAAAACTGGAATGATAACGACATGGCAGTGAGTGGCTGGCTGGTGATGCCTGGTAATGTCACGGTGAGTACATGAGTGCGCTTACGTGGACGCATTAAATGTCCGCAGGTGTGTTTCTACTGTTCGTCCACGGAAAAGCAATGAAGGCAGGCGAGATCCACACTGTCCACTCCATCTGCTGAATGGTCCGGGTCCTGGTCTTCCCCCCCCCCCACACACAGTCAAGGAGGCTCTTTCAAGAATAAACACTGGTCATCGAGAGGCTTCGGCTCCACGGCCTCCACAGTCAGTCCGCCCACAACTCAGCCGATCTGAGATGCGAGCCTCTTTGCATTGATACACAAAGTCAATTATCGACAATTCACATCCTAAAAGCAGCATTTACAATCCATCAGTTCATGGAAGGACAAGCTTGTTGTGCATGGTTCAAGGGCTGAGAGCAGCGGCGTCCTCGCTCTCCACGTCGTCATCCTCTCTCTGCGTATTCTGCAGAGCTTCCGACACTGGCTAAAAAAGCAGGAGTCCCCGTCTTGAGCGTTTCCCCGTCTTCCGCTGTTCAATTCAAGAGCAGACTGAAAAATTCTATTGAGTTTTTAAAACGCTGATAAATAAAATTCTGACAAAGAGGCGACGCATCAGACCCCTCAGGACTGTCTGATCCCGACATGTTATCAGCGGAAGCCAAGCGTAGGATCTGAACTGAGTGTGTGTAACTGCAGCAACGATCACCCAGAGAGACTAATGGTTGGAAAGTGTCCGTGTGCGTTTGCCAAAAGAGATACGAGACACTGAAGGCAGGAGGCCAGGATACCAAATTAAAGATTCTTTTCTGGCTGATCAAACCGAGGCCTGGGAGAACCTAACTGAGAAGATCTGCTTTAAAACTGACGTCAGGCAGAAAACACAAGACATTTGGTCAAGTCTCACAGTTTAACAGAGTCTGACTGAACTCCATGAATCTGAACAGAAACTACCATGCTAAGAGGTTTCCAAACAGAAATTCGTCTTGTAAAACCTGTTCTCCTGTACGGATTTAAATTTGATTCTAACATTTTTTTCCTTTTGGTCAGTGGCAAAAAAACTCAATGAATGCACTTTGATTTCTCATTTGAAAAATGGTCGAAGATGGGAAACACCAAAGAGGGTTTTTTTTTTTCTTTTCTACACGCTGTGCTGGATGACTCGCGGTGAAGGATTGCGGTCAGGCAGTCCTCTCCTCCATAGTGGGCTTGTTGCTGGGGATGGGCTGGGCTGCATACACACTCCTGCTGTGGCTGTCCACGCTTTGAAAGTAGGGGTGACTCAGTGCAGCGAAGGCTGATATTCTCCTGGAAGGGTTGAAGGCGAGGAATTGCTGCAGAGGGAAAAGAGAAATGAATGCGACTAGATAAAAGCAATAACGCTATAGTTGTTTTCATGGAGGTGTCAGTTCAGGTGGGTCGGATCAGTAAAATTAACCTAACTAATTTGGAAAGGTGAATTTTTCCTCTAAGATTCTTTGTTTTTTTTTATTCGGAGGTCCATCCCACCCACCATTAACAGGGCCCGTCCTTGCTCGTCCATGTCTGGAACCAGGTCCTCTATTGGTTTTGGCGGCCGAGGGGTGAAGGCACTCTGTGGTAGGGCCACTTCCTGAGGCCAGTCTTCTGCTGAAGGTACGCCAACAACACTGGGGAACGACAACAGCCGTCAGCATCGGCGAATTTTCAAATGTGTCCAACTATAAAAGCGGTTCATGTGTAGCCAAATGTTAACTTGACTTAGCGCTTCACAGTCAACAAGCCAGACATCCAAACTAAATCGAAATGAGCGTGGATTTCATTTCACTGAAAATTAATTCAAGATTCCCAAAAACACAAGCAGGAAGTGAACTGAGCTGCAGCAGAGGCCTGGCAGAGCATCACCGCGGAGAAACCCAGCTTCTGCCGATATCTGAGGGTTCAACACTTCAGGCTGTCGAAACAATGTGTTCTCCAGGTGCTCAAAGTTCCACCCACAGTCCAAAAAAAAACACACATTTGAGGTGAGTTTATGATTTTTTTAATGACTTGGTGTGAATATGAGTATGTGGTGGTCTGTGTCTCTGTCTTTGCCCTGTGATTAAGAGGCGACCTGTCTTTGAATACAGTCAGCTGGGGTTGGCTCATGGTGATGAAAGTGTTTTTCAAAATAAAATGCAGACTCAGAGAAATTTCAGTTTTTTTATATCATTTACATCAACATGAAAAGTTTCATATAGGTATAGCCACTTTCTATCTATATATTCTATTCATCCATAAGTATGTATGCATAACATTTTTTAAATGCTTATTGACATTATGCCCAGTGATGCTAGTGTCTTATTTCAGCTAATATGTCCCAACAGAAACAAACCGAGTTCATTTAAAAAAGTCAATAACTGAGAAGAATGGAACCAATTCCCTTTAAGGAACTTCATTAATTTTCTTGCACAGCCAGGTCTCCAGACTCAGTTTCTTCAATTAACCATTGTCTACAAAAAGATATAAAGAGGCCCAGGCCAGGAAGCAGAAAGAAGCAATTTCAGTTACTTACTCAAAAATCTTCCCCAGCTGATCAACATCTGAGTTTCCTCGAAATAACGGCCTGGGAAAGAGAAATTGGAAACAGATCAGTCTGACTGCTCATGTTAAACATATGTTAATCAGTTTCTTCCAATATACCGTCCCACAAAAACCATGTAGACACAGAAGAAAAGAAAAAAAAGCTAAAATACACCTCAGATGAATGTGGAAAACGCTTCATGCTGTTGTTATTGACCTGCTTTGGATCGCAGTTTTCATGTCAGCATTCACTTTCCCATGGCTCGCTGCGGATCAACAGTCCAAATATATAAGCTTTTGGCCCAAGGCGAAGAGGAATGTGTGACTCTGATGCGAACGTTTGAAGTAGCAGCTCCATCGCATGTAGCTGGGACTGCGGAGCGGCAACAGCACCGCCGCCGAGGACTGGGAGCGAGGGATGAAAGGAGGGCGGAGCGGCGGCGGGGCCGCTGGTGGTTCCTGCGGCTTTGGGCCGTCTTTGGACGCCCGTGGGCAGCCGTGCCGGCCCTGGCACCCGCCGCAAATTCCAGTAGTCATCATCAGCACAAGCCTGCTGGTTACCGCACAGGACAGAAAAAGCCCATTTATCCCGTGTGTGTGTGTGTGTGTGTGTGTGTGTGTGTGTGTATGTGTGTGTAAGTGTGTGTGTGTCTAACTTTGCTCTCTGCAAGTTTCAGTGTGTGCTGGAAACTGGGAGGGGAAGGCGTGTGAAAGAAAAGTTGGATTATTCTAACAGAAAAGCAGTATATGGGAACTAGACCTTCCTGTTATAAACAGGGAGGTGCTGCTCACAAAGAGAGGACTGTCTTCCACCTCGAACAACACCGCAGCCTCAGGATCAAATCATACCGTCTTTCCGAGTGGAAGGGTTAAAAAAAAAAAAAATGTTTGGATGTATTGGGATTGAATTGATTAGTCACCAGCAGATGTCAATGTAATGCAGGCTACTGTTACATTGGTGTCCTTGTGTGCACGTGTGAAGACTAATACACTTCCACTGGCGAGTCACCATGTGCTCCCTGAGTTTTCCCTTCTGCAGGAAGCGTTGCATAGCTCAACACCCACACTTTCCTCCAGACGCAGCCGCCGGGATATTAGTCACACGGGGGAGTTGTGTGCGTTTTTGTAGTGACAGAAAGCTCACATGCTTCAACTCGGAAGTGGAATTAGGATATTAATTTGTTTCAGTTCTTCAGATGCGGTGTCCCGAACTAATAGATGTTTCAGTGCGCTTCTTGAACTCTTGCACCACCGCTTGAGACATCTGACTTCTAAAAAGAGGAGCGCGCCACAGAGGAAGCTTTTCAGGGCAAAAAAGAAAACAAAAAAAAAAAAAAAAGGCAAAGCACTGAACTTTGAAAGCCATTTAAGATCAGACCAAACCAGTTTCTGACTGTTGCAATAAAAAAAGAAAAAAAAAAATCACCTCCAGGAAATTTATCATGCTAAAACAAGTATGGCTGATAATTCTTCAAAGCGCTTTCTACACAGGCCCGGCCACTGGCGTGAACGCACAGTCGACAGTCCAACAGCCGAGAGCGCACCGGCGTGGGCAAACGCGCATGCACCGACATTGTTTCCTAATCTGAGATTTGCACGTGCGCACACACAAGTGGTGACACTGAAAAGGCTGAGCTGGGATCGGCGGCTGAGTCACGCTTCCTTTAGAGTCCCACATTCCGCCACGACAACCTCTGGAATTTGCGTGTGTCTGTGTGTGTGTGTATGTGCGTGCACATGGGCGCTTCATTTTGGCCGAGTGGGAACTGGAGAGAAAACTGAGCGTGCGGCTTTTTTTTTCCATGTGCATGCAAAGGGCAGTGGCGGTGGGGCCGAGTTGGGATGCGCCGTACCTGCGAAGTCGTCAGACACACACACACACACACATGCACACGTGCATGCCAGGGGCGCGCTGCAGAAGAGGATTTATCAATCGAGTTCCAAACTGTGAGAAAATCAACACGGATGTGGAGCCCCTCCAAGGGCCATTAACGCACACAGAGCTCAACCTCGTCGATCGGTGGAATGTCAACAAGCCGTTGCTCTCTCCCTATTCACACAAGCCGTGACTCACCCCGGCACCATCCCAGCCATGCAGATGCAGACTTGTACAATATTTGCTCGAATTCCATTGACAACAGCCATTCTCGTTACAGTACATAGTCGTTAAAAAGGTTTGTTTGACAATGGCATGTCAGATGATGAAAGTGAAGGAGAAGAAGGGGCCGAGGGCCGTAAAGTCTTGCAGTTCCATGAGTCACAAAGGAAATGTTCTCATGTTGGGTTTCTGTACTCCTCTGACCTGCAGCGAGGGGTGAGGTGACTGGGGGGAACCGGGGGGCTCCGACCTGGGGCTGCAACTTACTCTCAATATGATGTGCAGTTTCCTCGAAGTGAGAAACCGTAATGCCGAAGAATGACTAAAACGCAGAGTTAAGGATCGCATCAGCTCAGTTTTTGCACCTTTCCAATTGCTCAGGAGCGTTCAGAACTGCTTTGAAATGTCATTCGTGTCCTTTTCGGCGGTGCACCCTCATTCCAGTCTGACTGCTTGTGAGAAAATGTTCCACAGTTGAACTGTGCGGAGGTCACCTGCTCAACATTCCAAGGAAGGAAGATAAAACGTCTGGAGCAACCACATTGTGTTTCTATGCAGCCTTCAACAAACTGCAAGCTTGCATAAGACAGTTTCTTTTTCTTTTTAAAGAGAGACTGAAGGAACAGCTTTAGATGCATCTTTATTTTTATGCCCTTGCTTTTAAATGGCCTACTGCGGTTATTGCCATAGTTCCATTTTAATCTTGATTCCTTCTGTAAGAGCTTTAATGTTGGCTTTTACCTCACTTGTCATATTAATATGTAATTTTATTCTCATTGATCTCTTTCAATTTCTACCTTTAGAATATACTCAAGTCGTACAAATAGTGAAAAAAAACTCTTTAATTTGAGTACAACCAAAGAGGATGTAGTAGTTCCTAAGGCTATATATTGATTTTTTCTGAAAATGTTAAAATAAACACTAGCTATTATCAAAGGCTTTGTATAGAAGAAGACGATTGTAATCAGAATCAAGTTCATCCATGCATGTTGTGCAGTTTTCGTCAGTTACTTTCTCCCAGGTGCCCTTTAATCTCTGACAGGTGGCCTTTTAAAAAGCCATCCTAATCACCTACCAAGAGAGAGAGGGAGAGAGAGCATGTGTTCAGTTCATGGCCATATCAAAGGGCTCTGCCTCGCCTTCCACCTCAAGGGGAAGTTGGACGGTTGCCAGATAAACACACGTCTATGTACATACAAGCTTTTTTTTTTTACGGCTCAAAATGTCAGGGTGACAGAAGCTTCCGAACAAACAAAGCTCTCTGTCATCAGGTCTGCAGACTCTCAGTCAAACAGCCACATAAGGTTTCAGTGTTTCTCATAATCTGATCTGATCGCAGGTTGAATTCCCACCTGCATGTTTGACCAGTGCAAAGATGTTAAATCACGGAGAAGCTCTTCAATGTTTTCACTTTTCCAGCCGGACACATCTAGACGGCTCCTCAATGCGCCACGTTTTGCAGTTTTGAACAGCAAACAACTGATAAACTGTAAAAACATCAAAACAGTGGTAAGAATTTAAGGCACATAAATCTACTGCAAGTACACAACTTCCCAATTTTTTTTTCTTTTTTTTTTTTGCAATAGGTCGATCTTGAAGCAACAGACCCATATGGGACAAGTGTGAACGCACAAAAAAAAAATGTGGGTGCAAACAAGCTCAGAGTGCCGGCGACTTTACCATGACCACTGGTAACCTGGACTTAATGCCACAGATCCAGAGGAAATGAATATAGAGAACAATGTACCAGACAGTGCTGATTAACAACAATTTACCGAGCAACGTGCACAAACAATCACAAAATTCCATATAAACACTGATCTCAGTTTTGGTTTGTCCCGAGTTGAATAGGACTGACATTCTAAAACATGCAATTCTTAATATTTTTACATTAATGTAGTTTCTCATCAAAACTGAAAGTTCTTTTATCATGTTAGGTTCTGGCATAAGAAAGAATACTGCTGCTGGGATTTCAATGAAAATACTTTAATTCACACAAGCTGAGGGCTACGTCACGCATTCTGCTTTCCTTCACATTATTATTTTTTTGCTTGGCTTTGGATCGGACAACAGACCAGTTTAAACACTAACGTGAAGCATCGACATTCATTCCTTTGCTCGTCTTCAGCCTGGTATGCACCATGAGCGCCTGAGCGTTCCCACCGAGCGCAGAGCGGGGGTGGGTGTGTGAGCGGCGGTGCATGGTGGTGAAGACGGTTGGGGAAGGAAGCTGGGCTGCTCCTGCTGGCACCCAGCCCTACCTCAAACTGTTCTTATCTACTATGGTGCACATAATTATAGGCTGGCAAGACCTCAGTTTGCCGTCGATTAAATGAGATATTTCCACGCACACTGCAGCACATAACTCTTCCCCATATTTCTTAACAGTCATATTAAAATGATATATTCACTCATATCAAGCTATGCTTATGACTTCTTTTCCCCTTTCTATTAACAGGCAATGAGAGCTTTTATTTTTTTTTCTAATTTAAAAAAAAAAAAAAAAGTGGTCCATTATTAGATCAGTTCTCCAGAGCGCCAAGTTCGTTAGACCACAAACTGTCAACTACCTTCACCAAGAAGCAGAATCTTGGCTCACATGCGGCAACCACAGCAGGCCGCCTGCGCTACTGTAATGGCTTGATAAGGCAACTGAAATGTGATTGCTCACTGCTCACAGCACATCTGACAGGTGCCATTTTGTGAAGAGTCATTTCAAGAGAAGGGCGATTGAACAAGTAAGAAACAGGAGAGAGAAAAAAAAAAAGATGAGTGTATGTAGTAATCTTTAGCTCTCATCACAGCACACACCTCAGGGTCCGACACCGCTGGACGCCAGCCGAGGCACGTCTTCACGTTGGAGCAACTTTGGCTTAATATTCATGCAAAAGGTGAAACTCAACCTCATGGCTGAGGCGAGATAACAGATGGAGTTTAGAGATACAGCTTTACGTCTAGACCTAAAGTCACAAGGGTGGGAGCATGTGAAAGAGTGTGTGGAGCACACATCCTTTACATCCCTGTAGGTCACTGATCATTATCAGCTGCGTCAACTGTAAAGGCTGCAAAACAATCGGCACGTTTCAGACTACAGCTTAAAACTGCTCCTGTACTCCTTATTGAGATCAACAGTTGCCAGTCAGTAAGTAACTAAGCATCATTCATCTGCAACCTTTAGAGAAAATAAAACAACAAGCATAAAATGTTATATGTCATGAACCATTTAAACGAATGTTATTCGTGATCAACACATGAAAAATGATCTGTAGGTCAAACACATTTCTGATGCCAGTGTGGCTGTATTGTTAGTTTGCTGGATGGATAATCATATTCAACTGAGGAAGAGGAAGGTTTGAACACGCTTTCATTTTCAGCTGTGAAGCAGTTAAGAATTTAAGTTTAACTTAAATTTGTTTCCTCTATTTGATAGTCAAAATTGGGAATTATTTATACCTTAAATGGGTGGAACAGTGATGCTGCGGTGAGCATTATCGTCTCACATTAAGGTTGAGATTGCATGTTCTTCCTGTTTTTGAGTGGGTTTGACTCCAGTCCTCAGCATCATGCACTGGAGCCCCCACGCCAAAAAAAAAAAAAAAAAAAACCCATATAACATTTGAGTTTTGGTCTCACCTTCTCCTGAACATCTCGGCGAAGATGCAGCCCACGCTCCACAGGTCCACCGGCGTGGCGTAACTGGACTGGAGCAGTACTTCAGGAGCTCTGTACCACAGCGTCACAACCTGCAACACACACACACACACACACACACACACACACACACACACACACACACACACACACACACACACACACACACGCCACAGACGTCATCACACAGGGTCACAGCTTCCTGCCTCCATCTCGGGCTTACGCAAGACATGAAATCATATCTGGAAGGCCGTGTCTGCGCGATCCCACACTGCGGTGCCCTTGTTACAGTCTTTCCAAAGACATCATGAAAAGTACAGTGGATGAGCTCGCCCAGTTGGATAATAATGAACACTGTGTTTCATTTCACAGGCCTGGAAAACGCTGCGCACATGAAGCGATAACAGGACGACTTCAACTGATATCAACTATTCAGTAACTATACTGTGTCGTACTTAGAATTTAAAAATAAATAATAATAAAAAAAAAAATCCATCCCGCTCCCACCTGTGGTGCAGCAGCAGCCATTTTGTGCCACTTCACACTAAGCATGTTTTCCAAATTTGTCGCGGTGACTCCGCAGGGACCTCTGAGTGTGTGTGTATGTGCGGCCATAGCCTGCAGGAAGGCAGCAGCATTGTTAACAGCTACAGTAGGGAAAGCCTCCAGACAAAACTCAGTGACCCTTAGTAACAGAGTGGACTGGTTCCAGGTGCTTTCCTACACTCCAGATTTTTCCAGCAGCTTTTGGCTGCAGTTCCCCCGTTCGGGCGCTGAGCAGCGCTTATCAGAGTTTTAAGGTGAAAGTTTAGGCATAATGAGTGTCGTATGGACGTCGGATCGGATCAGCTGGTGCTTGCTTTCTGTTGGAGGAACCGACGCCTGATGTTTCAGTGGTCCGGTAGTTACAGAGCAACCACAGGATGAAGACCACCAAATGTCACCGATCTAAGAGTGCTTATTCACTCTCTGTGAACACTTGAGTCAGCAGGCAGGCAGCGTCACGGCCTGCTGCATTTCAGTATGACATACTCAGAGCAATTAATTGAATCTGACTCATTCAGCATGTGCGTCACTTTTCCTACAGGACTGCAGAGGCTCGGCTTATCTGAAAGTCAAAGGGAAAGATGGCTGGCGCTTAGATCCAATACTGTCATCCACAATGAAACATGACAGTGAGGTTGGTGTTAAATTTTGCATTCGGGGTTCCAGAAGTTATCTCCGTATGAAAAATCAGACTGCTACCTGCAGACTTCCCCCCGATCCTCCAGTGTATTTGTGCATGCATGCTCATTTACGTCAAATAAACTGAAAACCCTTCAACACAGTAAACGGTAACGCTGAAAGAATATCCGCATTCAACAACACAAAGCCAGATGTTTCCAAAATAAAAAAGTCTGCCTTTTACGTCACTACATACGTACTCACTCTAAAAGAAACTCAATAAGCCAATGGATCTTCTAAACCAGAATTTTTCAATTTCATAAGTGCATGTAAACAACTCAGATCTGACCATTACATTAATCTAATTTGTCTCAGTTAAATTGTTCTGATCATGTAAACAAGCTCAATGCTGAAGCTCGTGTCTGAGCTATTACTGCAATTTACTACCATCTTACTTTTATAACCAAAAAAAAAAAACCCCTGGGATAGGAATTTCAAGCAAAAGAGACTTTATTCATAACTGTAGCCTGAGACGAAAATCTTGAATGAGACTGAAGTCGAAACGTGGAAGAGTCAATAGTCATTGATAAAAGAGGAATAAAAAGTCGGGTCACATTTTTTTCCAGTAAACTGAATGGCCCTATTAATAGAGCCGGGGGCTGCGTTTTGCAGATGTGTGATGCGTTCTCATCTCTGCTTCCTGCTTCAGCTGAAATAGAGCGGAAGTTGAGGCTTGTTGGCTGAGATGCAATGCCATGTGACCAGAAGTGAGACATGAGCTGAGAATGAACAGACTGACTGTTTAGGCCACAGAAGATTTTTTAGAACGGCGAAACCTCAAAGAAAATTATGAATGGGAGCCGCACAGCTGCCTCTGTACTCGGGCTGCATGTAGTTTCAATTACTATACAGGAAAACTGAGGAATACGATTTCTTTATGAGGGGATTTTGAAAACCTTCCTTACTTGTTTTTGAATGTGCTACAGTCCTGTCACATTCTCAATCCGACAACCATCGAACAAATTAACGTGTGTGGATGCATGACTGAAAAATAAACACCATCCAACTACTTAACTGTAACCCGTCTCTAATGAATGTGTTCGCCTAAAATCAAATGATGTCAGTGACATGAGTCCCAATGGGTTAGCATGAAGTGTTCAGGTACTTGCCAGGACAGAAAAGCACAGCCGGGTATACGCACGCACACACATGCACGCACGCGAGCACGCACACACGCACACAGCCTTCTAGGAAGAACCACACATCTCGAGCTCGGAGTATATCCGCCTCACTGCAACGCAGTTATTCGAAAACCCAGCCACAACTGCAGATTAAGGCACATACATCATTCGCACACACGCACACACAGGAAGGTATACGTACCAGGGTTTATTTCAATCTGAAATTACACTCCGAGGGCTCTCTCGGTGCCGTGTTTTTGTAGCTGTGTGTCTTTGGCAAGGTAGCGTCTCATTCTGTCGCGGGGAAGAATAAGTGTACCATTTTTGTATGTTTTCATTTTATTTTTATTCTGAACAAACTAGAGCTAACAATGCTTTTGCTGCGTGTCTGAAACACTCAACCCACTCTTGGTTTGATTAAATAAAGATTTTTTTGTGTGGCTGCAACAATAAAGAAAGTCTTATCATTGTATGTTATTTATATTCTAATTATCTCAAAATATCTGTCTGCTTGCCTTTAAAGTAATTCTGATTCACAGCTGTGGGGTACTTGTTTTACTTGCCAAGCCTACCATCACCGCTGCCTCTCCCCTTTTTTTTTTTTTTTCCCCCTCCTTTGCCTTCAATTGCTTCCAAAAACTCGTGTTTCTTCTCTATAAATTCCCCCGTTCTCTGTTTCGCCAAGCCTCTGAGTCTGTAAAGCACATATGCCTGAAATGCAGTAAAGCCAGCGCTTACACTTTGGGAGAGCCTATAATATCCATGAATGGAATATGATCACACACACGCACAGTTTCACACACTCCATAAAAAAACGCTGGAGTGTGTTCTCCTAAATATCTCTAAATTATCATCCTAACAAAAGGCTCAGTGCTCACGGCGACGGCCTAAACACACAACCTAATGGCTGTTTTCACAGAAATGATTATAGCAACATGTATGAAAAACCAAAAGGACGTTCCAAGATTGCAATTCTTAATCTCTTTTTTTTTTTTGTCCTTTCCGCTCCTCTTTTCCGACCACGTTTGCATTCCTTCTTCCCGAGTCTCGTTCTCAGTCTTCTCATTCTCTGCACAGACAGAAACCCACATATACAGTACGCCGGGCAGCGAGAGAAAGTGACTCAGCCAGAAACTTTGTGATACAGTGTTTTTGCTTTCAGGTCAGCTGGTTTGCATTTCCAGTCCATCTCGGTGTCTTTCTGAAGCCGTTCTTCCTTTCTGCATGGCAACAGCGAAGCCAGAGGAGGTCAAATAAAGCCGAGAGAGAGAGAGAGAGAAAAAAAGAGAGGGAGTTTGACTGAGAGACAGAGAGAGTGTGTGAGGCTGACTCCAGATTAAAGGACAACATTCTGGGAATTCCTTTCTGCTGAGAGCATCCTCCCCCTCACCACCACCTCCACCAGCCGCCTCCTCAGCCCCGAGCTGCTGCTGCTGCTCGCTCCTCCCCGTCACCCTTCGGGGAGGAAATGGCTTCTCCTGCCCCAGAGGACCTCCAGACCTCCTAGGCCAGACCTCCAGGCCCGCTCGCCTTGCAACATCCGGACCAGCGTTGCCAGTGCACAAACAGCGGGCCGCTGTGACAATAGGGAGCATGCATGTGAGCGTGGGGGCGTTTGGTTTGTGCTATGTGGGAGTATTTGCACGTGACTGTGAGAGCACCTGCTTTTGACTGGATGAATGTGCTTCAGTGTGTGTGTGTGTGTGTGTGTGTGTGTGTGTGTGTGTGTGTGTGTGTGTGTGTGAACTGGCGTGCGCGTCTGCAAATACATCCATGTTATCTCTAGCATGTGTTTGCTGTTTAAAAGGAGAAGTTTCGGATCTGAGCTTCATTTTGGGAGATTAGAAAAAAAAAAACATTTTTATCACAGATCGTTGTATTCCAGTTTATAGGAAAGTTGCGGAGCTGTTGGTCACGCCGTCCCTCGTCTTGCATTCCGCTCGCACCGGCTTGAGTGACAAGTTTCCCAGCCTGAGCGATCTTCAGATGGGCGACCAATAGCAGTGACCTGATGTCATGAGGAGGACTGAGGCCGGGGCTTAAGGCCGCAGCCCGGAGCCTCTGGGGTTGATGGGGCTTGGCTGGGGGCCCATGTTTACATTCCCTCTCACTGAGGAAGCCCAGGATAAAAGAGCAGCACTGCGCGCACACACACACACACGCACGCGAAATAGCTGCTGTAATTTAGAAGAGTGCGATTGGAAGTTTCAGTTTGCAGCAGTGATTGAATAAATTTGAATGAAGAGCAGCAAAGATAATTGTGTCTCACAACTATTCTTTCCTAACGTCTATTTCATTGCACTCATGAAGACAATCCTTCGCTAATTACAGTCGTTTCAAGAAGATCCCAAAGGTAAACTGGACAAAGGATTCAGAGCATAAAGATAAGCAGAACAAAAGTCATAATAATAACCATAAAGCGATGTACTGTGAATACAGTGGAGCTGAGGCTGCGATGTTGTGTCTCCAGAGAGGCCCCAGTCGAAGCTCCAGCAGTCAGCCATGTTGTAAACACCATTATTTCACTCCCGCCTCACTTTCCCTCTTTCTTTCTCTTGTTCTGTGAAAAGGACAATTTACAGTCCCGACTAAACCGCTGCCCCGGGCCAAGAAAGGAAATAAGAAAGGAAAGAAGATTTAGTAGATGGATTGGGGGGGGGGGAAGGTAGACTGAGACAGAGAGGCTGCGGGAGGGTGAGAGAAAACTTCAGGGCTACAGAGAAAAGTGCAAGAGCAGCACACAAACTGTATACAGTAAAACTGGGAAGAAGAAGAAGAAGAAGAAAAAAAAAAAAAAGGGCACTGCAACTGTTGCCAAAGTATGCACAGCGTACAGGAATGCAGCACGGGGCCCTTGGCGAATGAAACAAAGACAGCACAGTCAGTGGCTCTCTCTCCTCGGTGCTACCACATCCGCACATCATTAGCTGGAAAATTCTTGATATATGCTGTAATTTTTTCTGCCCCCCCCTCCCAACCCCCCAACCCCCCAAAACTCCACTCCTGTTCCTCTTCCCACTGCTGGTACTCGCTCAGCTTTTATATCCAGGTGACCATGTGTGCACACGTTAAAGGCAAACATGCCAATCAGTGCCCCCTTTTCCCCACCTGGAGCTCTGCCAAGACATTGGCAACAATTAATATGCTGGAGTGAACTGCCGAAGTGTGTGTGTGTGTGTGTGTGTGTGTGTGTGTGTGTGTGTGTGTGTGTGTGTGCAGCTCTATTGGACATACTGATAGGTGGTCCATGCACGAAAAAAAATATTAAAAATAAATAAACCTACAAAACCTGCAGTGTGCATGTGAGGGCATGCATATGCGTGTGTTTTCATATCAAAGCGCTCTTCTGGATTTGTTGTGTTCATTCTAAATAGTTGTCCAACTGTAAATTTCATGTTCTTCCTTTATTAATTAATGCAAACAAAAGTAATGTGCAAATAGCTTTTTAATAATGGAGTTGCAAAACGACACTGCTGAAACTGCTGACCTTTGTGTAAAACAGTCTCATACTGACCGATTCATTGAGTAAACTCAGCTGTTCCTGGGTCATAAATTGGGAGTTTGGGTAATTTTTCCATCATGTTTTGATGCTATGTTTTTTCTGGAGATTACTAAAACTTAGGCAGTACGAGTGCTGTGACTGTAAAGATAAGGTCAAGAATTAAAAAAAATAAATAGTGGAATTACAGCAGTTTGCAGCTTTGTAATGCACTACTTTCATACACTGGCAGTGTGTGTGTGTGTGTGTGTGTGTGTGTTTGCTTATGTCAAACTGGGGCCAGCCCCTTTGCTCCGGCCGGCTGCAGTCAAAGCACAGAGGATGACTTTTCCTTTTTTTCCCATGTGGAGCCGTTTGAGGAGATATCTAAACATTCCCAGAGTGCGCTGCACGTGCTCTCCTTCGTGCAGTGCAAAGGGTTTTTCCCCCCCTCCCTACCGCTGCCTGCCTGCCTGCCTGCTTTTCTTTCTCTCCGTCTGTTCATCCAGAGGAGAACTGCATTGTCTGGCAAAGAGGGAGAGAAAAAGACAAAAAGCACAAGATATGACTGTCCAGTTCTTCCTTTCCTATCACAGAAACATTAAGAGAGCCACGTTAAATTTACAGTGATGATGCATTTATGAAGCTTAAATGCAAATGTAGCATTAAAAAGGGTCTAAAATGCACACAAAAGATCATAAATATGTACAAAAACTCCTATATTAACAACTATCAAAATTGAAAAAAAATTGATCCTGATTGCCAATAGTGAAAAACTCATTGATGTAATATAAACTCATGTAAATCTGATTTTTTTTGTTTGTTTTGAAAAAGCACTGGATATCACAAGCCTTTTTTCCAAAGCAGGATCCCACATGATCCTCTTCTCATTCCTATTCATTACTGATATTTGCAGCGGTGTCAGTCTGGTTTAGGCTTGGGGGTCTTTTCTTTGTGGAGTTTGCAGAGTTTTCCTGTGCATACTGGGGTTTCGTCCAGCATGTTCCCTGTCATCTGCGATCACCCTGCCGCCCTGAGTTGGATATGGCAATATAAGAGATGGATTGATATTATTTGCTCTTTGTAAAAAAAAAAAAAAAGAGGTTTCCTTTTGTTGCAAAAGCGGCAAACTGTTAAAAAAAAAGTTGCAAGCAGAGCTTCAGTATAATTGTTTTACTTGCATAAATTCCACATAAACTATAGTTTTGACATATAAAGTTCAAGTTTGGTTATTCTAGTTTTCAAGGTTGAATATGTTACAAGGTGCTCTGCAAATCTTAAAAGTCACTCCTTTGATGGCAAAGAAAGAAAATGTTGAATATTACCATAGTGGAAATTTAAATCAAGACTGAATAAAGTCTGACTGAAGTTGAAAGTCTTCTCATTGTAAAAGCCGGCCTGCTGTTTCAGCGCAGGCAGGAAATCTGGTTTCAATTTGTTTAATGTCGTCTGAGATATGGGTGTCTTATTCTGGTAAGAGCAGTGGGAGGGCCGCAGGCAGCGGGGGGAATGAGGGGAAAGAAATGGGGAAAATACTTTTGATCAGGTAACGGCATCACTCCTCTGCACGGCACCAGCAACGTTCAAATCGCTTCATTTGATGGTGTGAATGTTCAGCCTCATCTGGGCCGAGACTTAACAAGGATTTAACTTGAAGAATCACAAAACTCCCCTTCGGTTATCCCGTCACTCAATAATGGACTTCAGACGAGCTTAAAAAGGAGACAGAAACATTTCCAGCAATAACAGCCTTATCTTGTCATCTCCTGTAAACGGTGGCAGCGCTGCACTTTATTTTCACTTCAATCCTAAAAAAAACACAAAAGGATTAAAGACAAGTGTTAAAAAAAAAAAAAAAAAGGTCTGTCGGCATTCCTCCGGAGTTTCCTCAACCTTGTTTGTCAGGCAACAACATGCACATGACATGTATCACAGTGTCAACTAATGGCATTCATGGGACCCTCCAGTCTGTTTGCCAGTGTGTGGTCAGGTGAGGTGACTGTGGCTGCGTTTCACAAACATCTCAGCTCTAACGCCACTTCTGGATTAGGGACAAGTGATTCCTGTAGAGAGCTTCTAAATGAAGGGTTTTTTTTTTCCTCAGGCTGATAGCTATGCAGTGGATAACATATTACCAGAGCTGTTTATTGTGGAATATAACTGCACGAACGTGAAGATAAAGTTCAATGTGTTTGGCAAGGAGTGCTTCTACTTTTAATAACAAATTGAACCACCTGAATATGTGTTAGAGGTGCATTAGACTTTTTAAATACCGTCTGTTATAGCCGAGTTATTTCTGCAGAGCTGTTGGTAGCGGTTAAATTTCACTGATTCACTAAGCAGAAACTGAAAACTGAAAAAGACGCCTAGAGCAACAGCGACTTTAAGCTGATTGATTTTAAACCTTCTAAAAACTAAGAATTACTTCGATTTCATGGCTGTGAAATTGTCAAAAACAAAAGCAAAAAGTGCCGTTTCCAAGACATCTTAAAATTTCACTGCCTTGCTGTGAGTTTTGATGGTTTTATATTTTTCACATATCAGGGTTAAACAAAAGGCTTTTAATTTTTAAATCGAACCATTGCCATCCAACAGGCCCTTTTTTCTTAAAGATAAATTATCTATCCATTTCTAATTCAGGCACTAAGTAGAAAAACTGCATTGACTGATTTCTGTAACATCGCAGCTGCTTGAGACTCTATGATTGTATTTGTACCAAAAAAAACTGGAGCATTTGTTTCAAATTCTAGCAGCATACAAAGAAATAGTTTTCCCTAAAGCAGTTTGGCAGGAACGGAGTTCGAGTTAGACGAACAGCGGGGAAAGAAGAAGAAGAAGAAGAAGAAGAAAAAAAAAAAGATCCCACTGCACTCCCTTCTGGTATGTCAGATTAACCCATCAGCTTTTCCCATCTGCCCGTCACTCACGGCAGTACAATGCGCCTCCAGCCAGACCAGGGTCATTAAAAAACCATCAACAAAGCAACGGTCCCCCAGGGACTGCCAGGGGCAGCCTAATCTGGACCCCCGTACCAACCCAATGGGTGGTCTCCCTCCCTCTGCCTGGTTTTCTCCTGCCTCCCTTTTCCTCCTCTCATGTGCGACGTGATCAGTGGGTGATGCCGACAGGGCCATCAGTCACACGCAGCCACGCATGCACCCAGAGTCCATCACACATTTTGAAACACACACACACACACACACTGACTGCATATTTTGTCAATGACATATTAACAACCCCGACGTGTTGCTAGGTGAGAAAGCAAATTCATCACAAAAAAACAAGAAGTTGAAGCCCTGCTGGTAAATCATCAGCAGAAAGTACAAGAGTGCGACTTTCAGTTATAGCGGCGCCGGGGAGAGAAAAGCGGACCGAGGGGACTCTCTGACAACATCATGCAAATGCTCACTTCAGCCCTCTCCTCGCCGCCGCCGTACTAAATGAATCACTTGGAAAACGAGACAAGCACCTTGTTTGCTTAAGCAACAGCAGTTCTCCAAAGTCCATCTGTCTGCCAGTAACGGCGGCATTAAGTGACTAAACGAGCAACTGCTGGTCTGTTGGGCAAAGGGGAAGATCCTCTTAGACATTGTGTGTATTTGTGTCCATGTGCGCGGCGTGCACTGTAGATTATCTGCTTTTATTAGCGAGAGGAAACAATGAATGGATGAATGGAGATTGTGTGTGTCGGGGCTGATAGGGGGATTCCAGACACAGGAACGTTCATGTGGAACCGAAGATCCCGTGCTCACGTTGCAACGCTCCGCTTCGGAGCATGCGCGCGCGCGCACACACACACACACACACACACACACACACACACCATCCGTGTCATTTCTGTGGCCCAATCTGCATAGGCGAGGAAGGAAATGAGTGCGTGATGAGTGTGTGTGCAAACAGATTCATGCTCGGCACCACTGAACGGATAGTTTCGAGGACTTGACATCTGTCACTAAGAAGAGTGAATTCCCCTTTTTGAGGAGTTCACCCCGACAAAAAAAAAAAAACAGTCCCCGTGTAGTCATAAGAGAAGCGCAATATTCACTCGCATGAATCCTCCCCATGAAAAAACCCACATATACTGAATAATGAGTAGCAATATGTACGCTTTATGAAGAGGTACATTTCCCACTGCAGGTTAGTGCGGTTAACATCAATCAGGGTTGTGAACTCATAAAAAACCAAGAAAAAGTTTTCATTTAGCATGCAAATTACCTGAGAATAAAAGACTGAGAGATGGCAGACTGTTATCACACATTTAGTCAGTCAGACAGATGACTCATGGGGGCATTTTTTTTTAAATGTTACCAGGTTACGTCAACATTTAACAGTGTTCGTGAATTTCTGTGAATTGGCATCAAAACACAATGTTTCTCTTTACAGTAATGATGAGTATGTTTTCTTATGAACTGCAGTCTGTCTTTGGTTTTTCGGCAGAAGATTGGTGTTTAATCATGCTGAAAAGTTGAAAGAGCAACCGAATTAGCTCCATCATGTTTGTCCAAATAAACACAGGAAAGGGATTTTTTTTTTTTTTTTTTTTAATATAATTGTCTAATTTAAGCTGATTCTGTGCAAAAGCGGAGACAGCCCAGTTTTATGTGAGCTGAATTTAAAGGTCAAACCTAAACCTCAAGAACCAAAGAGAGGCCTTCACCATGATTCGGTGAAACGATCCCGGAGCGAAGGAAGCCACCGAGCGAGATGCGTGCGAGCAGGCTGTTGTGGAGAAGCACCTGCTTCTGCAGGCCGTGTTCTCAGATGTGTTTCTATCAGGATGCTGAGAAGCAAACTGAAGTTTGCATTCTTCCCTTTGAGAAAGTTTTTATTTATTTTAATTGACGGACCAGACCTGGGTTCCCAGGAGTGTTTTTCAGACGCGCCATAACAACCGCCGCTGTCCACCGACTCTTTTCTCTGTGTTTTCCAATCGCGCCGAAGCCTCTTTCACAAGCCGAAACATTTGACCGTTGCAGGTGAAGAAACTGGGTGGTAGTTCCACTCCTGCAGTCTAACCCACAAGTACATGCAAATGGTTTTGAAATCACAACTATAAAAAAAAAATGAATTCCCACTTTCACAACCTCAGATATGTAACAGTGACGATGACTGAACAGATTCAAGATGCTCAGGCAGGACAAGCGGATTTGAAAATGTGCAAACAGCCGTCAGCGCACAGGTGAAGTGGATCAAGACCCTTTAAATAAAGACTCACACAAAAAAAGGCAGAGGGGCTTCTGTTGCTGCCTACCTTGATCTTAAAAAGTCACATCTCTCCTTACTTCAAGCTCTTCCAAAGACTCCTTTCAGTCCTTCTCGCTTCATATTATCTGGTCATCAGAGCCTGGAGCGCAACAGTCGGACATCAAAGTGCCGGCAGTGGAAAAGGGAGGGGCGTCTGTCTCTCCTTGTCTGTTCCGTCCCTGTCTGCGACGGCCACAGAGGGATTCCTGAGACAGGCCACGGGGGCCCTTGGCTCTCACTTTACACAGAGAACTCCTATCATTTGGCGGCGGCTCTGCCGAGCTGCCCGCCGATGCCCCGTAAGTGCCCGCTACAACACATTAGAGGCTTTTCATCTAACTCTCTGGAGATGGGAGGGGAGTTCAAGGCCCGGTGTGTGTGTGTGTGTGTGTGTGTGTGTGTGTGTGTGTGTGTGTGTGTGTGTGTGTGTGTGTGTGTGTGTGTGTGTGTGCGCGTCTATCAAAAACCTTGATGGAAATTGACTCAGAGTTTCCACTCATGTAAAATGTTATTTTATTGAGCACACCAGCTAAATTATGCAGACAGCTTGGATTAGAGTAAAAGGCTATCACGCATTATCTGCTCACAATGTTGATAACGTGTCTGTAAAACAAAAACTGGAGAATCACGAAGCAAGATAAACACAAAAGTAGACAGGCGTAGTGTTTTTTTTTGTGTGTGTAGAAATCCAACACGACGTCAGATCATGAGTGCAGAGATTGTTTTCAGTCACTCTGTCAGGTAAAGAAACCTTCGAATGAGACCTGCTTTGTTGGAGATACATGAGAAAATGTAACTTACCACAGAGGTGAGCGCCATCTGGAAGCTGTAAATACGAGCGAGACCAAAGTCGGCCAACTTGATCTGCCCTCCGCTGGTGACCAGGATGTTTTGGGGCTTCAGGTCACGGTGAACCACGCGGTGCGAGTGCAGGAAGTCCAACCCCTGAAGCAGCTGGTACATCATATCCTGAAAGAAAGCAGAGCACAACTGTTGGAAACACAGTCCAAGTGCAGAGAGGGAAGCTCGGGACTGGCTGGTCGTCGTTCCAGATCATTTGAGCACAGACCACCTACCTTTATGACCTGTGAGGGGACCTCAGCGTACTATATTCTATCCATGCACCTCGGCATCATCATTGCACGTCATTGACTTTCTGCATCTCTGCCATCTCAGTCCTCTCTTGTGGAGCAAAGGTTTCTGGTATATAGCACCTGGCCAGTCTGCAATATGTTAATCTTTGCCATGTGTCACTTACTTGGTCTGAGTTTTTTCTCCCTTTCTGACAGCATAAACCCAACCTGTTGACGTAGACGACCAAGACCTCTGATTTTCCCTTACCATCATCAGTACTGGGCATTGTTTGAGTTTTTACAGTAATTTACTGGAGCACTCGACTCGGTGCTGTGAGAAAAATATATTGGCCGGTAAATGGACGTTTTCTTCTGTTCGGCAGTCTCAGAGTGCTTTATCTGTGAGTTGAAGTCACTCCTTAGCTCACACTAATGGCGGCGGCTGCCATGCAAGGTGCTCGATCCTCACTGGAAGCAAATTGAAACATACGAACGGGGCAAAGAGCGGCCTGAATTTTCGACTCGGTGGAAAACGACCTGCTAAAGGCAACTGTTTCATTTATAGCATTTTATTCATGAGGCATCCTGTGTGCTGTATGAAATTAAACTGAAATTCTGTCTCACAGTGAGAAGATCATGGGTTCAAGTGAGGACAAGGCACTGGCGGGTCTGGGTTTCTCCAGGTACTCCAGGTTCCTCCTTTAGTTTAAAAACTCGCAAACAAGGTTTAATGATAAGCTGCATGTAGGTGTGACTAGGATTAGGTGACTTGTCCAGAATGAATCTTGCCTTTCCTCTATAATTGACTCGGATTGGCTTCAGTAGCCCACGACCGTGAAGTGGAAAAAGGAGAAGCTGCATGGATTCATATGATTTAATAAAAAAGTAATTTAAGGTTAATTTGAGCAAGGAGTCCAAACTGCATGCCAGAAGTTTAATGAAAATATTTCTGATGCAGTCCTGAACGATTCCGTCTGATCTGGTGAACTGAAACAAATCAGCCTCCATAAACTGCCGATGACAGACAAGGAGATAAAGCTGAAACCTTCACATCTATTCCTCTGTCAAACCTCATGGAAGAAATTCGCAGTGTTAAAAACTGTAACACTGCAGTGTGGAAGGAGTTAACTCGCCTGTGTCCATCCTTGTCGACTGTGGCAGATGTTTGATAACTGACACACACACACACACACACACACACACACACACACACACACACACACACACACACACACACACACACACACACACACACACACACACACACACACACACACACACACACACACACACACACACACACACACACACACACACACACACACACACACACACACACACACACACACACACACACACTAGAGGCAGAAAGAGGCCCCAGCTTTGTAAAAGCGCTGATCTCTGTTGCTCAGCAGCTGTCCTGCTCAAGTTAATTGGCGCTCGCTCTCTTTTTATGCCCAATAGCTGATCCCAGAAATGGCCGAAGGCAGAGCATCTACAACACACAAGCAGATGCAGACCGGCGCGAACAGGAAGAAACTATGTCACAACCGGCTTGGACTTGTTCTTTAAAACTGAAACTCTTAAAACAGGTTCAACACCTGTAAACAAATAAACCATTAAAAGGGATTTTAGTCTGAACAGAGCTACGATTTGGACCGTTTGATTTATTACAGTCAAATTAAAGCTATTATAAGTTCATTTATGAAAATAAGATAATTTGTACGTCTTTTGTCTGAGGAAAAAAAAACAAACAATGGAAAACACAGTTCAATGCCTCTGATGCCGAATGTCTCAAATCCAAACCTGTTCTACGAGATATCTACTCACAACACACTCTCACACTAAAAACAACTCCCCGAAACCCACCGCCAAGACCTCACAAGTGACATGGACCCAAGCCCGCAGCTCTATTCACTGGCCCACCAGCTGGTGAGTGAGTCAAAGGGGTCTGCACACTCAAGCAGAAAACATTAGCAAACGGCGTGGGGCTGGCTGCTGCGCCGGCCATTGAGGAGGAGACAGGGCACCCCACACAATGCTGTGGAGACGGGGTGTAATGTGGGTGTGTGTTTGTATACACAAACAAACTCAGTCCACCCCCCCCCCACGGGTTTGTGTAAAGGTAATATCGGTGTACTGACATTTCCCGTTTTTTTTGCTTGCGCGTGTGTGTGTGTGTGTGTGTGCCCCTCGGTGCATCAGTGTGTGTATGTGGAAGCACGCACATGTGTGTGGGTGCCCTCTGACCAAGGACAGGCAGGATGCATAAACAGACCTTCCTTTCTGCATCTCCATTCAGCCATGACCTGCGGAGAAGGCCAGCAGACAGACAGGGCCATAGGACAGAGGCAGGCAGTTGGTTATTGTGTGAGTGTGTGTGTGTGTGTTTGTGTATGTGTGTGTGTGTGTCAGGGCTGACACAATAGCATGCCCCCCTCCCATCGGTTCCTCTCTGCTTTAAATAGCCATTTCACCGTGCTTCCTTTCACCAGCATTTCCTAGTAAACACTAATTATCTCAGAAGTGTGACTCCTGGACAAACACACAAACAAATGTGGCCTCCTTGGCCTTGAAAGTACATTTAGCCATCATCAGTATCGCTTGCATTCACAACTCGGCAACTCAGCAATGACAAGATCTCAACGATCCTCCACAAAACCACTTTCATTGCAGCCGACAGGAAAATATTAAGGCGCACGCATGAAAACCAGGAAACTGTGATACCTGCACGGAGTTTAAAGATACATATTGCGTGGGCGGCAATGTGATCCACCTTCCTTGGCCGCAGTAAAGAGACATTAAAAAGTTGCTCAATCAACAAGTGTCTTCATCTGGCTGCACTTCAACGGAAAGCCTCACAAAAAAAAAAAAAAAAAAAAAAAAAACTTGGCAAGGAGGAAATAAAAAAAAAAAAATCACACAAAAAAGCAACAGATCTGACCCTGAAAAAACTGGAGCGCCATGGAAAAAAAAAAAAAGTAGTCAGCCCACTGCAAGGAGCCGTCAAAACATGGCTTTCTGAGTGCGCCTCCTTTTCTAATGCAAATACACCAGAGGCGGCCATATTGTTTATTGTAACTAGGCACAATATGGGACATCTGCCGGTTAGCGTTAGTGTAATTCCCTCCCCATGCTTCATTAACCTCCCCCTTCATGGGCCCACAGAATGGAGCTGTGGAAGCCTGGATGATGGCGGTGGAGGAGGGTGGGTGAGACCCAAGCGATGGCCCAGCTAAGGAGCACTGAAGCTGGGGCAACCCGGCTGCTTGATGTCCTTCCAGCTCATTTGATTCCTGGAGGAGGGCCTCTTTCATCAATGACCATGTGGTGGGTCTGAGTGGGTGGTGGAGGGTGGGAGGGCTGAAGTGGACAGGCTGAGTCCAGGGTGGGGTGACCGCTGCAGGGGGCTGGTTGGATTCAGGGAAAAGTATGTCTGCTCCTTTTGCTTTAGTAAGACTGATGATACTCGGATAATCCTTTAATCAGAAGCATACAGGTGGGAAACTGCTGGACAGGGACACACAATATGGTGTCGTCTGCTTTGGGGGGCAGGGGGTCACCTTTGGGTTACTGTGCAGTGTCTGCTGTGCCAGGACTAACGGGGGGTCGGTGCCCATTCAGAGCTGTCTGTCTGTTCCCTGGAGACGTCGGCGGTGGAGATGTTCTTCAGTCTTAACGGTCAGCGATTCCTCCCTAAAAAGTCTCCAGAGCGGAAATCCACTTCGTTCAACTTTAATATGGAAGCCACTCTCAAATTATAGATTGTTTGACCTCCATCTCTTCTTTCTCACCTTTAGTTGTAAAATAAATCAAGCTCATTACACAAATGACTTCAAGGAAAGACGCCAAAAAGAGGGGAAACATCTGAAACATTTCTCAGTACTTGTTGCCTTCAGCCATGGTTGGAAAAGCTGTTTGTAAAAAGTATCACATCGGCCCCAATCTGGAGTTTAACTCTCAGAAAGTACGATGGAAAAGCTTGAGACAGCAATGCACATGTGGCTGATAAACAAACTAACTGAAAAGGAGATTCATGTATATCACTTGAACAAGTTTGAAATATCAATGTGTATGTTCATCGTCTTTGAAAAGAAAATGCTGCCTGGTGCAGAATTAAAAAAAAAACACTTTATTAATCACTGGGGGAAATTCCTCTTATAGAAGAAGTCTTTCCAGAAAACTTGATGGAAAGTTTTTTAAAAATGTTAAATGCACAGAGGCAAATATGACTTGTATGTGTTCTCAAGATGAGACACTACTGTCGTCACAATAAGCTGCAATAATCATTAGAAACAACCCACTCTTGCTTCTAAAAATGACACCTGTGACAATTTGAGGAAAAAGTCCAGAATGAGTCACGAAATCTGTTTCATCAAGACATCAGTGGTGACAGAGATTTAATAAAGAGACTTAAATAATTCTGTGTATATACTTAGAGCGTCAGAACACAACTTTAAATAGAGGCAGGAATTGTAGTAAAAGTCCCAAATAAGTCATTTTATGATATAAAAAGAGGGCGTTTTCACACTTTATAGAAATGTGGAAAAACTGAGTATGAGTTTAACAAAAAAAAAAATTTTTACATAGTAACAAGTCAAAACTCTTTACTGGATATTTATAAATACATATCCATCTTCAGTAATTTCCATCTCCTTCGACTTCCTTTAATATCTTAAAGCCAATCAAAAAATATTTCAGTGGAAGATATTTTTACAGATTAAATAGTTTTCATGTCTGTAATGAGTATTGAAAAAAAAAAACTGGCAGTGATACCACTGAAGATATTTTTCTCGATTCCAAACTGGAGACTATAAAAATACGTTCCTCTAATTCACTGAAATTATACTGCTCTGCAAGTGTTTTCATACTGTGATGACATATTTAGTCTAGAAACTACACAAACACATTATTTAAAGAGAACTGTGCAAAAAAATAGAACGACAATGTAAAACTATGAGGAAGAAATCTGACTGGTATTAAACTCTGCAGCACAGACCAATGAAACCACTCACTACACTTATATTACATTTAAAAGTGCATACAGAGTAAGTAAAATTGACATTTTGAAAGTTGGCCTACTGTGATTAAAAGTGGATATCCTCTGCATATACACAGAGCAGCTGGTCTGGAATGAGACGAGGAGATCTGTGTATCTGACAGAATATATAAAGAGGTAAACAGTCCCTATAAACAGTAGCTAAACATGATGAAAATTAGTCCTGTTTGTTGTTCTAGAGACACACTCGCTCGCTTTTGACTCTCATTGCGTTCTGTGATCAATTAAATGGCTCAGTCGAGCTATAAAGGTAGAGCGGTTCATCTGCACATGCAAACGTTCTAACTGTCATTAAGAGCTTTGTGCAGAGTCAAGAAGAGTAATGAGTCCAGTGGAGCAGCGCTGCGGACCCCGCCGAGCCCCCACCTCAACCCCACACAGCACATGAAGAGAAAGACGGATGTGAGTCAGCTTCGGTCTGCGGTTTGAATCCTGAGATATTTGGAACATCTTGTCAGGAAGAAAAAAAAAAAAGCATCGAAACACACGGATAATTATTGCCAAATCGTTTATATTTATAACTGTAAAGTGTCCCTCTAGTACTTGTGTGGCGTGTTTGCAGCTCGCTGACAGATTCATAGAAACTTGCAGCGCCACACGCCGTATCGGCTTCAGCAGAAAGGGCCTGGGAAAGCCTCAGGTGTGATCTACCTGACCCGTCTACGCTTGCACTGCATCCCCCAGCTCCACACACAGACACACACAAAAAAAAAAAAACCAGGCCCCGGGGGTCAAACGTTATTCGCTACTGCAGAGCAACGACTTCTCCGTTTCAAATTTGACACTACAAACTCTGAGGCCCCTCCGTCCAAAAATAGAGATATTCTCTTCCCGATATTGTTGGAGGTGCATCTGCAGACCTTGGGGCGAAACACGATAAAGAGGACTTTATAAAGGAGACCGTGTGGGAAAAATTAAATGAAAAGAGGAGCGTTTCAGAGGAAAAGGAGTTGACGACACATCCACTTCCGACTTTTCGGCGAGGTGTAAGGCGACACTCTGAGGATTTATTTAATGAATTACAGAAAGTGATAGTGGTGGTGACTGTTGCACTTTAACCTGATAGAGAAAAGGCCCTTACTGTGGGGCACAGATGATTAAGATCGGATTGAAATGGTTTTTTAAGCATTGAGAGAAGACTTTTCTAAACTGGTTAAGTCCGTCTGCATTGCTGGGTGATGTCGGAGGGCAGAGTGAAAATAGAGAAGGCAGCGAGCCTCTAATTTGGAGCCCATCTGCCACATGTGCCGCCCTTCAAAAACACCCCGGTATTTCTGATGTCGAAGGGAATCTTCGTCTTCTGCGTCTCTACGGAAATTAACTCAGACGGGGACGTAATATATCTAATTAAATTCAAAGTGTTTTTTGAACCTGTCTTAGAATTTCAATTTGAGTGCTTACTGATGTTTGAATACTCAATGGTAAAAAAAAAATAAATAAATAAAAAAAAAATAAAAAAGACATTCGCCTTCTTGATAATTACCTTGATGGTCTCGGGTGGTACTCCGGGATCTGGGGCCTTCTCCAGGTAGGTGGTCAGGTCCTGATCCACATGCTCAAAGACCAGAGTGAGTTTGGTTTCTCGGTCAGTCCGTGAGACTGTGCACACATCAAACAGCCTGCAACAGGAGAACAGGTGGGCCGGATCAATACCATTGATTTTAATGGAGTCCACTGTACTCAGCCCGCTGCTGCGGAGCAGGGCCCGTCTGGACGTCAACAACATGTCTGTGTGCTCCTTAAATACAAGAAATAGTAACACATGTGCTTCCTGCAGTGCAGAATCCCAAACATTTTGCCTACAGATTGAGTTCATTGCTTTGCTCCCGACTCATGGCATTAACACCGGGAATTGGCGAGTGTGTTTTTTTATTGTGACAGGTCAACATGTCAGGGCAAAGAAGGGTCTAATATGGTCGGAAAAAGTATTTTCTGAAGTCCAGTTTAACAAAGTTGTATCGTTGTTCAGCAATCATCACTTTTATGGCAAAAACCCATTAGTTTGAAGTCAACAACCTGAATCCAGACTCTCTGCGGGATCCATTCTATCTGGACAACACCAACTCAAGTGACACACTGAGAGAAAGCACCAATTTTATGCAAAGCTTTTAAAAAATTTAACACCATCCAGTCCGCAGCGGCGGCGTTTATGGCTGGGTTTTGCTAAGCAACCGGCGAAGGCCAAGAATCCAGATTATGCCGGTAGACCTGCCAAAGCAAGCTTTGATGAAAAGCTGGAAAAAAACAAAAAAAAAAAAGCTGTCCAGTATGTCCTCTTCAAAGAGCTGGGGACTACAAGCAGCATTCCTCCAGCAGCACTATGACAACTCCTGATACTCTGTGGGAAGTCTGGTGGAGGCTGCAGAGACAGCATCTCCCATCAAAACACCACACACTCCCGTGACGAGGCTCCAGTAATCCGTCGCCTTCACTTTGCTGAGCTTTGTGCGAGCTCTTTAAAACATATGGAAATTACTGGCACGGTGCAAGGAAAATCTTGTAAAAATGCCAATTTAAATGTTTGATTATGTTAAAAGATGTCGAAAAAAGTTAGTGTAGTAAGTTGACAAACTATTCAGTCGGACAACACGGGACAAATTCAACCACTTTCCTTAAAAAAAAAAGTTTCTTGGGCCTCAAAATGTCACAGTTTAAATACAAAGCATGCATACTGCGACCTAAGGGGCCACGGGGATCACTGTTTTTTTAATCATTACATTCACGAGGGAGTATCGTCACTCCGTTACAACAACATCCTAAACAATTTTCCCTACTTGTGCCATTAAAACTCCATCGAGCTAATCTGCATAAGCCATTTAAAATGGGAGCATGAAAAGAACGACTAAATCTCGCTGGAAACCCTTTTATTTCTCTCCAACGAGGCGTCATGTGTCCATGCCAACACCCTTGTAATCAGCGGACTTGGATATGGCGCCGTCGGCGGAGTGAGTGAGGGGCGATTCGTTCAAGGTATTAGTCCTGTGCATGATGTCAGAGAATAGACGGCGCCCTCCTACTGAAGCGTTCGGGTTAAACGCCCCTCACAGCTCGATTGTTGGACTACAATGGGGGCTCTCAGCAGACACTGAACATATGGAATGAATAATGGGCCTCATTACAAACATCCAGGGGTTGCCTGGAGTCACACAGAAGGCCCACAATGCACTTTTCCTGGCCTGAGCTGCTCAGCCGATGCTAGCTGGCTAAAGGGGAGGATAGTTTATTTTTCTTCTTTTTAACAGTTCAAAAAGCCAATGATCTGCGCTGTAAATGACTTGATGCCACAAATGCGTCCATGCATTGCACTAATTTATGCTTTCACAGGAGTGCATATTAATGGTTTTGGGGAATTATTGTGAGAGGCACAAGGCCACTGGTGATTCCTCTGAAGCGTTCACTGAGAGCTTCCCAACATCCCAAAGCACTCAATAGTCCATGATAAAACAAGCACAAGGTCAGACCTTGGCTGGGGCCAGATCATGACGCACCAGCTACTGCCAATTCATCTCAAAACTGAAAGAAAATGACATGTGCAAAAGAGCAGACTGAAAAAAGACTAAACAAACACGGCTATAAAAGGCTCGTTTTTTTTTTTTTGTTTTTTTAACATTAATATCATCCATTGTTATAATGTGCCATGTGAACAGCAAGCAGATGAGCCAAAAATGACCGGCATTAGATACCAAACACATCAGATGACGGATAGTTCTGAACTGATTAGAAAAAAAAATGTAAAGTCGTTTTAAGATATTTAAAAAAAGTGTTTGAGAAATAATGTTAAAGGATTTCTGTATTGAACTGAGCAATCGTTCTAGTTAGCAAACATAGAATAGAAATACTTCATATGGTCAGTGCAGGCGCATTTAACAAGAAAAACAAAAACGTTTTAAATTGTACATTTGCAGTTTTATTCAAGTTGACTGTTGCAGAAAACAGCACTTTGATGAGTTTTGGTCCAGTGATACATGTTACTCCATTACTTCATGAAATTATATGCATTCTCTCTGTTATAGGACATGCACTGAAACCTGAGTAAGCTCTTTGATAGCAAAAAACTAATTGACCTGCTGGAAGTAACATTGCTCTGTGCCACTAACTATTTGGTTGTCTGGTTTATTCATAAAGAAAGACTCAACAATTAATTCAAACGCCATACAGGACATAATGGCCACCTTACACAAATACTGAATCCTAAACCTTATATTGAACATTGACGATGGACTTTCACTAGTAGGCTAAAGAAGCATTTTATTGTATCTATACAGGGATTTATAAGTCTAGTTTCCAAAACATGTGACTACAGATTGACAAATTTTAAAACTACAATTTAGACAACAGTATATTCATTATGGCTGTAGGATAAATTGCAATTTTATCATCAGCACGATAACAACCTCTGCAATACGCATAATCCACAAGACTGACGGAATAGGTTGTGTTTCCTTGCCCTCTACATTTATGTGCAACATATTTGACTGATCCCGACTGCACTAGATTGTGTTGACAACATATTGTATTTCACTTCATTATGTCAACATTGCATCATACCTGGTGCCAACAAACTAGGAGTCACAAGCACCAAAAAAAGGCCTAAAAACAACAAAGTCATCAAACTGCTTCACTTCAGAAACACCGCTGGCAGGAAACTGTACACAGATCAAAGATGAGAAAGACCACCATTATCTGGAAGTATTAATCCCAAAAACAAAAACATATTTTACCCACCGGTAAGTGTTTATTTATCACAAGTCATATCATGATAGAAATATTTCACACAATCACATTTAACCAATATCATGCAGCGGTAGTTTTCATACAGCCAAGGCTGGAGAACACCACAAACAGAAATTGATTTCATATAATTAATAACTGAAACTGATGCATTCCAAATACTTTGCAGACCATTGAAATCTGGATGCTACGTGAATGCACAGCAGAGTTCATGTTCTCAAATGTGAAGGCATCTTGACCAAAACAATGACAAGCTTCCAAACAATAAATATATAACCAGTTTTCATTTAATCTGCAAGACAGTATTCTTCTGAAGTGGATACGAAGGTGGGGCACAACACCCTGTTAGTATGTGTGAAGCTTGCAAATGTCAATGAAATTTTAAGATGAGAAACTTTGTAGAAATCCAGTGCAGACTTGGGAGAGCCATTAATTTTGGAGGCTCCTGCTATTGCACCGGGGGTAAATGCACTGGGATATTTTGGTAAAACAGAGGTCAGACAGAGGTTCTACACAAGGGGCATCAAACATTCAGACTGTGGGGTTAAACAGATCTATAGGAGAGAAGACTAACACGCAAGACTTAATAGAAGATTGCAACAATATTCAGTAATGCATCAGCGAAAACTTGTCGAATCCAAAATGTTCATGATTATTGGCACCAAAGCCATGATTATGTGAAAGTGATTTTGTGAAAATGTGGTAGCTGACAGCATATTGCTGCATTATCCTCAAAGAAATACAAAATATTGAATAAATGAAAGTACAACATCAGCTTGTATTCATATTTTTTGTCTTTTTTTGCAACTGTCAGTAATAAATGTTATTTTGGGATCATTTTACAGGCTGTATGTGGCTCCTAAACTAAATAAAAACTGAAATGGGGAAATAGGTTAGAACGCGCTGTTCTGAAGGGTGTCATGCTTTTGCATCACATCATCAATGTGACTGAAAAGAGCCAATAATGTTGAGCGAAGCCAAGACTTTCAAATCAAACGGGAAGCCAAAACCAGAAGACAACTATGACAGTGGAGATCGAAATGATCCAACAGGTGAGCGAGTGCCTGCTGGCTACAGATAGCAGAAAAAGTCATTCTGTTCTTGTGCAATCCATATTTATATCCTATCAGCAGGAAAGTGTGAAAGGATCAAAACATGCAGATAAGTGTGAGTGCAGACCTGCCTTAGAGGTCATGTGAGGCTGCATTGTTGACACCAGAAAACCATCAATAAGGAAGTTGTGTGTTTGCCTGGTCTCATCGGTACAGTTTCTTTCACTTTCTCACCCAAAACCCCCCTCCCCTCTCCAAACACCTCTCCCCACCTTTCACTTACCTGACAACATTGGGGTGCTCGAAGGCTTCCAGCTGCCTCAGTACCGCCACCTCCCGGATGGTGGAGAGAGGCATCCCCTCTTCCTCCGTCTGGACTCGAACTCTTTTTAGGGCTACAAAGCGTCCCCCGTTCTTCAGGTCTCTCGCCTTGTACACCTTCCCGTAGGCTCCTTCTCCAATCTCGGCCACGGGCTCATATTGAGTACCAATAGTTTCTCTGTCCATTTTTGCAGATTTACCCCCCCCTCCTCGTCTCTGTGTTGAAAATACTGCGGGGAATCCCGGGCGAGGGTGGCGAGCCAAGAGTTTCTCACAAAGCCATATTCACAGAAAAAAGTCGGCACATGCAATGCCTAGATGACAGGGAGACACAGATGGAGGAAGACACCATCTTTGTCAGATTCGGTCAAAGAGGGTTCCAGGTAGGCAACAACATGACTGTCATCATGTTTAATTCCGACTATTAACAGAGAGCCGCTGCTGCGTCCCGACTTCCACTCCTCCTCCTCCTATTACGCACTGCAACGCATGTCCTCCTACCTCTTTAACACAATGTAGCACAAAATAAATCAAATTAAAACACATTTACACTCTTATTCAACCGCGTTTGTGTCACATCAACTTTCTCCCGCATTCAGAACGCATGACCGCAAACGCGGCGCGGGTGAATTAAGACACCGCACTGTTTTTTTTATTTTAAAAAAACGTAAATAAACTGCAAGACAACATGTTAAAACAGAAGGTAACGCTCAAACAGCGTGTTATTCAGTGTTAGAAACATGACGGTCTGCTTTCTCTGACCTGTTTTCTGTCTTTCTGTTAGAGGAGACGCAAACTTGCTGAGCACGTGGCTGCATTGTCTGAACTTCCTACAGCAACAGTCCATTTAAAAACACACTAAAACCCGTCTCACATGCCCCAAACCGCTCCGAATGTGTGGAACGATGCACAAATCGAGTTTTAAGCGTGTTTTTATCAGCCTGGATGGCACCCCTTAATTTTTTCTAATTTTTTAAAATTTAGTGCGTGAGGCAGAATAAAATGGCCTATATTCTAACAAATCGGGGGAAATTACTCGTGTGCGTGTTTGCAGCGACACTGGATTTTTAAAGCAACATTTCCAGGCTCATAAAGACACTTTTTTTTGTTTATATCAATTATGCATAAATACCCCCCCCTTGTTTTTTTTTCTCCTCCTTTCCTCTTATCCTTTACCTTTGCTTGTGTTGTCAATAAAGTGTCGTAACGTCGGCAGCATGCCCGATCAGTTGCTGATGAGCAGCAGGCACTGGCGTCTCGGATAAAAACTCCTCCATCAGACGCATCCCCGGACACTGTCCTCCATGCGGGGGCCACACAGGTAGTTGACGGTGCAGAGCTCTAACCCCCCATCCCTCAGACTACCGCACCAGCCCGGCCGGAGACACTCCAGCGAAGGGAGGAGGAGGAGAAGGAGGAGGAGGAGGAGGGCAGGACGAAAACTTGCGCACACACTCTCACTGCAACTTGTGTGTGTGGAGGGGGGTGTCGGGTGAGGAGGGTAGGGAGATAGGGGGTGGGTGGAGGAGGTGGTGGTAGTGGTGGTGGTGCTGGTGAGGGGGGGGGGGGTCATAGGACAAAAGCAAACGCGTGATATAGCCCTCCAAAACCACGCTCCTCTTTGGATTTTCTCCTTTCTTTCTTTCTTTCTTCTTCCATATATCCGCGGAGAGGCCAATGCGGCGGCAGCCCCGCTCGGCCGTGTGAGCTCCGTCTCCGCCTGGCTTTCCCACGCCGGCTGAATGTGGCCTGACCCCCTTCAGAGAGGTTTGACACGGAGCGGGGACATTTCCGCATTCCTCCCCGACTACAAAGGCTCGCCGCCTCCTTTTTGCTCTCCCTCGGCCTCCTCGGTGCTTTTACCATTCATAGTCCTCCCGCGGGTTTTGTCTCCCGTGTTAAAACCGGGAGCGCCGCGGGGGTCGGGGAGGGGAGAGAGGGGAGGTTTATTGGATGGACGGCCACACTATCTATCTCCCCCGCAAGAACCATTGAGGACCTGCAGCGGCAACAATGCGCCAGCGGGAATGCAATGTGACAAGCTCGCCCTAGATGGTCCCGAGGGGTCAGGTTCAAGGCCCGGTGGCTTGATCTGTGGCCGGGAGGAGGGGGGGTCCTCCTCCTCCTCCTCCTCCTCTGCTGGGGTGGTCGTTTGCAGGGCTGCGCGCCCCCACGACAGGCGTTAAACTGGCACTTTTATGGGATCCACGCAAGAGGGGAAAACTGTTGAGAGCATCTTCCTCCTGGTCCTACTTGGAGATACTTTTGATCCTTTTTTTTTTTTCAAATGATGTCACTTATAAATATGGATTATACTCATCGAGTTCCATGCAAAACTGTGCATAAAGTGTCCAGAAATTACATTTAATGGTTTGATTTTAACTTAAAAACATACATTTTAAAATGTAATTAGCAAAACTTTTTAAAACTAAAAAAATTATCTTACTTTTTTAAAACTTTTCTTTGGTTTTGGTGAATGATGCTCCTTTTGGACAAATAAACAGGTAAATACAAAATGTTAATGTGTTATGTTTATTCAGGCTTTTAATCAGTGATAAAGGAAAGCTGTTGGTAGAGAAGATGTGGAATTTTTTAATGACATATTTCTTCTTAACATACAAAATTATCAAACTAATATGAAACATGAGCACAATTATAGTTAAACTTTCATTTTAAAATATAGTTAAAAGTATACAAAACAAAGAATGTTTTCTTAAAGTATTCCTCACTGATACTTTACATGAGGCTCTTTCTTGCCATAAATGGTTAAATGTATAACATGTCCTGTTTCTTCAGACTCTAATCAATCAGTCCACCAAATGAGAGTCAGTGGCAAAAAAAAAAAAAAAAAGGGTGCATAAATATCATGGGAGCTTCATTGCTCATCCCACAAATGCATGTTTCCAACAAATGTGACACAATTTAAAGGGAAATAATTAGATTTCAAACAGAATATGATTTATTTGCAAAAGGATTGTTTTAAGAGAAAAATAACCAACCAAGTACATTTTCCTCACTGTTTTATTGAGTTTATGTTGTGGATATGTGCAGGCTGTTTTTTTTTAAATGTTGTCCAATTATTTCCCCATTATTATAATTGTTTGTCTTGAATTTAGTCCATGCTATGCTCTTTTTATCCACATTCTTTATTTTGTTATTTGTGGTGACTGAATTTGCTTGTGTACTGTTAATATCTGTTGTGGGGACTTTTTTTTTTAATTGCAATGACTTTCTGCCTCCTTATGTCCCGATAATTTACCTGTCAAAAAATTATGTATTTTAAAAATTTGTTTTAACATTATTCACATTCTGGCCAAGTTTTTTTTTTCCCCCTTCTTTTCTCTTTCACTGAGGACACGGTTTAGACATGACAAGACTTGATGTCAGATTATCCCAATGAATAGCCAATTACAGGCGTGTAACCAAGCCCCATTATCATAACTTCATTGGGAGGCGTGCATTAGAAACACACACAAGATCAGAAGAAGGTCAATCCTCCGGAGCTGGGATTTCCATGCAAACTTGTCTTCCATGCTGTTTGCAGAATCCATTGATTTCTATTGAAAAGGTGAAACTGTGGGGGACGATGACATGGAAGTATCTCCAACAATCTCCCCTGCCCAACTTTATATAGGCAAGCCCACATTTAAACCATTTACATCACAAAACACACAAAGCAGACAATGTGTCTCAGACCAATTACTGTAAATGGGAACGTTTACATTTTTTCATCATCATTGTTCCTGTGAAATCGGCTCTGAGAGCCATCGCCCACAGTGAATATATTAGCAAACATCTGATCCGATTGAGGAACAAACCAATTAGGTCTGTTATATGAGAGAGAATGAGAAACCTGAGGCATTCACACACATTGTGAAACGGCGTGACTGTTTTATATAAACTCCCTCAGCAGCCATAGATTACTCAATATGTGATTTGTAAACTTTCTTCAGACTTTCACAGCCTGTGACTGCCACGTTCACCTTGACGGCGCTCATCCTAGACACTCATTTTTGTAAAGTATGCAAGAACAGGATGGTCCAATTAGGAACATCCTGTTCTGGGAATGCCATGTTCAGGATATAAAGTATTGTTTAATCTTTGGCTTTTTCAATGCGAAAAGCAGTGAGCACAATGGCGCAGTGTGAATTAAAAAAAAACAAACTGCCAAAAAAGTATTCAAAACAACAATATGCACAAGATAGAGCTTTTATTTTTTTTGTTTTTAAATGACCTAGTTTTTGGCGACTTGATTTAGCTGAGAAACATTTTTTCTTCTTCTTAAGTTTGTGATTGAGCGTAATGATAGATTTTCTGCTGAATTCTCATGAAGCAGTAACAATAAGTAGACAATAAACAAATGTATTGTGATTTAAAGCAAACAATGAAAATGAGTGTCTGATGTCGTGTTTTTGATTTGAATGTTCATGTTTGGTTAAAGGAAGTGCTAAAATGTTTCAGTAAAGTTGAAAGTAAATGCTCTGTGGATACAAAAGTGAAAGTATTGTGAATTACTTGTAATGAATTACTTTTAAAAAGAAAAGAAAACACTTTAAATGTCCTTGTGACTGGGGGGATTATGGGTAAATTTATCAGGTTTTCATTTTTGATGATAATTTTGTGCACAGTTTAAATGAGCTTCAAAAAGCTGATTGTGATTTCTTAGAAGAGTTTAGTTTTGTGGTTCCTTACCTTGACTTTCACTCATTTTACTCATTATTAAAATTACTTCTTTTATTCCTAACTTCAGGCATTTATTTAAATGAAACTTATTGAGGCTTTCACTGTGTATCAGAATTTATAAAGGTCTAAAATACAATAGAATTAAATTGTTTTTTATAGTGCTGTCAGTTTTGATGGCATTTTTGCGATTAATCCTGATTAATTCATGGAGGGCTGACAATGATTCATTTTTTTTAAACTGTGAATAATTGCATCATTTGACAACTTGTGATCAAGCTTCAAATGAAGAATCTAATCATCATAATTCACCTATACTGAACAGGGATGAAAAACAGGGGAAAAAATGTTCCAATGACAGTAAAATGAGTTTGATCATCTTTTTCCTTTCTTTGAACCATTTAATTGACATTTAAAAAAAAAAATCACTGCCAACCCTCCACGAATTAATCACGATTAATCGTGATAAAAACTGAAAGCACTAATTTGTTAAAGTCATTATAGGATACAATCTAATGATGGAGAGAGCCTGTCCTCCAGAACTGCTGTATTTACCTTTATAACAAACAAAGAGAAATCACATTGAGAAAGAAAAATACAATCTAGACAGCGCTGAGAAGATGTTGCACATTTTGTAAAGTCTGTAATACTGTGATCCAAGCATGTTTGACTTTAAGGGTGATGAAGGTTCTTTGGAAGAAACAAGATAATCCAGCCACATGCAGTTTTTGTTAGTTAGTTAGTTAGTTAGTTAGTTTTTGTTGTTTGTTTCAGGGATAATATGCTAAAAAGGAATTTAAATTCAACAGTGGCATGATCAAAGAGAAAATAGAAGAAATACAACTTTTCATAACCCACCTGACAGTGTGTATGTTCATAATGAAATGGCAGAAATGAGTTGAACTTAGTTGTAGTCAACAAGTGAACTAATTGACTATCAGATGGTCTCAAGTGATGATTTTATCAATATCGGACAGTTCAGGCAGTGAGCCTCTGTGTCCTCTGTGCTGGAATTTTTTTGATAATTCAGTTGGATGAAAGTCAAACAGCACACAATGTTTGGTGTATTGTAAAAGTTTATACATAGTTTTTTTTTTTGAGTATCTTTCAAAACATTGGGGGAGAAAATGAGCCAAAGGAGGAAGGACACTGACAGAACATGAAATTAATATAGCCAGAGGGTGAGTCGACGAATTTTGGAGATATTTTTGGACTTGAATCATTTTATGTTGCTTTAAAATAAAGTTCCTCAGCATTAAATTTTCCCTCTGGCTCCTGCATGCACGATAAATGTTAAAAAAAGAAAAGAAAGAAAAACCAAAGATAGCATCAAATATTTGTTTGATCAGTTTTTATTGAGTCCTTTTGACTAACTTTAGGACTCAATCTTTAGTTTGATCAAAATTTTAGCTGTCACAACTGTTACAAACAACATGCAAACTCTAAGACATGTAAATAAATACTGAATGCTTGAGGTTTTTCTGTCAGTTAACTCACCCATACAACCAAGAAATATTTGCTTTCTCTTGTTTTGTTCTTGACTTGTGAAAATATTTCCCGCAGGTTCCCTGATGGTCACAGACTAATGGCTGAAGAAATGCTTGTTTGATATAAATCTTTGTTTTGTTTCTCTTTTTTGCTGATGCTTTGAAAAAAATCATTATAAATAGGAAATAAATGTGAAAGAAACTAGCTCCAGCCCAACACTTTAAATAGAACTGGACCATCATACTTGCAGGCTTTTACATAATTGTGATTCCATCTTTTCACCTTTTTCAGACGTCCACTGGTCATTCTAATGGATCGTAACAGCAGCTGACAAAGCTGTGAAATACAGGAAAAATTATGAAAGTAGAGAAAGTTCAGCATTCAGCCCAAAAATGACTTGCAGGAGGAGAATTTGGAGTTAATCAGGTGAGTTTACTTTCAGTATACACAAGGAATGGCAGCTTTACTTGCATTTATAAAACACATTTATTAAACCTTTTCTCATCTGCTGGTGAAGTGACTCTAAATCAGAGATGCTCTTTATCCACTACAGGAAAAACAAATGCTTCAGCTGACGAGAGACCATGCAGAGTTACAAAAGTCATGTTTTAACACTTGATCATAAAAAGATCAATGCGATGAGTTGAATGATTGCATGGAGATCAGTTTAATATAAACTATTTAAAACATAAAAGTAATGAGAGAATGCTGGATTTCTGTTCATCACAGTAGCTTGGCATGTTATTTAGCCTATTAATTCAACCAACACCTCAAATGTTCCAGGTAATAGGTACTTGGAATATATATTTAAATGATTTTGAGAAGCAGATTGATCCTTTTGCAGGAGGATGAACCAAAACTCGGATGTTGTAGAAAGTTTAAAACCTTCAAGGAAAACCACATCAGTTCTCACCACATGCACGCCATTATCATGCAAGTTTGAAAAATGAAATCATTCCTCTGGAAGTATGTGCAATATGTTTGCAATATGGGGGGAAAAAAATGAGGAAAATTGCGAGTTGTAAACAACGAACTGAGAAAAGTAGCTAAGATACAAATAAATGGTTCAGTAACAAACTGCTGCTCCGAATCTGACTCAGAGGTGTAAAAGAATATGCATTATGTTTGTGAGTCTGAGTGTGCTTGCCAATATGCCAGTGTGTGTGTGTGTGTGTGTGTGTGTGTGTGTGTGTGTGTGTGTGTGTGTGTGTGTGTGTGTGTGTGTGTGTGTGTGTGTGTGTGTGTGTGTGTGTGTGTGTGTGTGTGTGTGTGTGTGTAGCAGCTGCTGATCAGCCCAGCCAAGAGAGAATTACGACCTCTCCCGTGGGGGACAAGAGAGGCCAACAAGGGACAGGTGACTCCCAGTCTCTCCCAGATCTTCTTACACCTACAGCTCCCCACACACACACACACACACACACACTGTGGAGGACGCTCGGCGAGACAGACTGGAAGAGTGGGAGAGGGACCGATTGTGGGTCGGTCCTACGTCCAAGCCTAAATGGAGGGGGCTGTCCACCCCCACAAGGCACAGGCTGCAGTGATAATTACCTGAAGTCTTTGGGCTCACAGCTGTCACACCTGGGGAGAAAACCGATAGGATGTGTGATATCAGATGCCCTTTTAAGTTCCCCGATCCCATTGTCGGGATTTACAAGCGTCACTTAGTTTGCAGTGATTCATGTGAGTCAGGTCCTACCCACCCATCGGCGGCTTAATAATTTAGGTGGTGTGTAAAGACAGAGGCAGAGACGAAGAGACAATCCCACCCTGTTCTGTTTCTGACTTGAGTCCCTTCTTCTTCTCTTCTCATCTAGGGAAGTCTTCAGTGTGTGTGTGTGTGTGCGCGGTGAAAGTAAAGCCCCTTCTTTCCTCCTCGCCTGTCCTCCTCTTCTCCCCGGCACCGGCCCCCAGACACAAGCCTCTTTCTGTTGGGGCATCGCCATGGCAACCAAGCCACTAACTTGAGGAGGCGACATAAAAACCTGCTCTTTTTAGGGGGGACACAGGAACACCTGCCACCTCCGCCGATGGGGAGGGCCCCGGGGCCGGACTGAGAGACACGTGCAGACACACTCACATACAAATTCATGTGGCCACAAGTGCGCGCACACACACACACACACACACACACACACACACACACACACACAAGGGGTTCGTGTAACATTCAAATGAGACCTCCAGCTAACATCTGCTCCCTCTTAGGAACTAACTTATCTTCCAATAACATCTCAGGTTGTTTAGCAGGTTTCTTAACACATTTTAGGGTAAAAAAAAAAAAGAAAAAAAAAGAGAAAAGAAGTCAATAAAAATAAAGACCCCTTTGTTTGTTAGACACATGGTTTCAGGCTAAGAAATGCAATTTTTATTTGAGCATCTCAGTCTAAGCTGCTTTGTGTCTTTTTTTCACCATAATTAATGGTAATGCTTCGAATCGAGTCCCTCGAGGACTACTGTGCAGCTGCTGAACTCATCCATCTAACACTCACTGCACCTTTTACATTAGTGCATGCAACATATGTCCAATACACATTAACTCGCCTGGATTTCAGCCAGTCGTTTCGTTGCTGTGGCGTATCGATCTGAACTTAGAGCTTCATCATACAGCATGAACTCCTTGGGGAGTTTTTTTTTTTTTTTTTTTTTTAATCTTTTATTGTCAACTAGATAGAAAGAAGACATTCTCATGTCTGTTACGTGACCTTTTAAGCAAATAGCACTCGTCCGTTTATTAACCAGCACGAGCTGACACGAGGACAAAATGGCCTGAAGCCCTTTGTTTCAGAATCGTCATAAATCCAGCTGATGTCAGTTTGCCGTCATTTTTCTGAAGGCCGACGGGCGAAACTTCATCAAACCGACAGCAGTTTAAAGCTCCATTAAAAGGCCGACCCATTAAAAGGCCCCAATCAACAAGTGTCAGTTTGGGGTCAGCCGGCAGGTCGAGGCTTCCTGCGTCCCCCTGTTGCAGGCGGAATATTCTGGAGAGACTGGCCAGTGAACCTCTGGTGCCTGGCTGCTGTTCATTAAGAGTATTAATGATTAACTGAGAGTGCTATTGTCCCCTCGGGCCCAGCTGTCCCTCCTCTGCCGTTGATCCACTCCGATGCCTCTGGGCCACGAAACGGGCTCCATTCATGTGCTAAAGTGACAGCTGCTCCTCACATTCCACAGAAAATTAACTGCAGACACCGGAAAACAAGCCAGGAGTGAATAAATAACATTTGACAGATTTCTTTTGTCTCCTTTTTTTTGAAGAGATGGATTGCTGATTAAGCATGGGATAGGAAGGATTATTTCAAGCATGTGTGATGATAGTTAAAGAAGCGGAAGATATGAGCGCAGATAATGTTTGCTTTGCGTGCACGTGGTCACCCGGAGGATGTGCGGCAGATAAACTCAGAAACGTTAACTTGTGAGATAAAAGCTATAAACTTGCGGCAAGAGGCAGATCAAAAGTGAAAATGCAGAATCCGAGTTGTATTCAGTGGTTTTCAGAGCAAGCAAAAGTAATTTGTTCCTGCAGAAGCATAACTCTATTTTGCATTGTGTCTTTGCCTTTTGCTGAGAGTAAGGGAAATGAATGAATAAGGAAATTTATGCAAATTCTAATTGCAAAAAATTATGAATATTTAAATTCGTAAAAGTTTCTGTGAACTCTTCACTTGTTTCTTGTGTCCTGTGCTCAAACTCTTTTCTCCACTCTGCTAAATAAACCTTAGATTTGTTGATCTCTTCTGAACCACTATTCAGCTAACAGCAACACCGCAATAACACTGCACATGATTAAAACTTCCTGAGAGAGAGAGAGAGAGAGAGAGAGAGAGAGAGAGAGAGAGAGAGAGAGAGAGAGAGAGAGAGAGAGAGAGAGAGAGAGAGAGAACTGAAAGTGGTGGAAATTCCATTTATCAATGGTCTTTTTTTGGATATAAATTCTAATGAAACAACCACTGCTTTTTAAAGAAGTAACTGGTTACTGAAGTTCTGAGTAAATGAGTTTCATTTACAACATACAGCACTCAGTCCACTTACTTACCAGCTTCTAGAGCTATATTCACCGACAGTATATACAAATAGTGATGTGCAAGGTAATTTCCATCCATTAGGACCAATTTACGGCTCAGTGTCGTCGTGATGACAAGGAGAATTTATCACCAACATTGCTATTTCATTGATAATTTGTCAAATTTGAGATTAGAAACTGGGTTGATTGTAGAGTTTTCACGTGGAAATGAAACCTGGACATGATTTATGATGAACTGTGCATCTACAGTATGCATTGTTTAGTCTGCTGCGAGCTCAGGACTCCTATTGGAGTTTGGTATTCTGGCATCCTTCGCAGCAAAAAACGTAACAGCGCTGTAAACAACATCAGCGGTCCAGTCGTGTGTCATCCTGAGAGCTGGGTGTGTGTGCAAGTGTTTTACAACATCTGTAAAGGAATCATAGTTGTTTTTATCTGGCCGACTTTAAATTGCCTTTGAGAAGCACCGCGGGTGTTTCACTGATATCTGCAGTTCTCATATTGTAAAGACCTGTTGTTCTTTCACCTGGCAACGATTATCCAGCCCTGTCTGTAATAAGCTGAGTGGTCACAGATACAGCCTGCTGTGGGAGTGCAGGTCTCTGTTATTAGGGGGCATATGGCCTTACTGTCCTGCTTCATTGTATTTGCACCAACAGTCGTTGGATACAGGTGGGATCTAATTACAGGTAACGTGATGGTTGTGTTCCAGATCACTTTCAATTAGAGGCTCTCATGCACAGAGTTCCTTCTCTTTGTGTTTGTGGTTTTTACACCAGTAAACACATGTTTTACATTCCAACTCTTGTTTTGTTTGAATTTCTACACGGATAAGGCAAAATAGAAGATAGAAAAAGAACAGACCCAGAGTTACCAGCTGGGCATGACCATATACCCTTTTTCAACCCAAAATAAAAACAGTCAGTTCAGCAGTGTCTCTGGCATATTCAAGAAAAATACATAAATAAATACAAACAACAAGATATGAGTGGAGTGAGTGAATAGAAGCACAAGCAACATGTCCAGCAACAAGACACAAACAATGTCGGGAATCTTTAGTCTGATTTTTTTTTTTTTTAACCAACTGACACTAAATCTCTTTGCAGTGTTCCTATAATGTTGGACTGAATCGTATGTATGTGTCGTTAACATCACCAGCTTTGAGAGCACTTTTATTTAACCCCCCAGTTCTGGCCGGGGAGTTAGCATGCTAGCATGTTAGCATGTTCTCTCTGTGCTTGCACTGCTTTTCTCCGGACACTGTACATAAAAATGCAGCTTGATATTTTACACAGAACATATTTGACACTGCCAAGACAACACAAGAAGAACAGGGATGTCTTTGCCATGCGCCAGAGGTACAAGATAACTAAATGGAATCTCATTCATGTGATCGGGTTCTCACCAGGAAGACTTCTGGAAATTGGTTATAGCTACTGCTTCTGGTATTATAGACTGGATTTCTGAAAAGCACTGGCTGAACAAACTTTAATCATGTTGCACGCCAGAGAAAATACTGTACAAACTCAATTTATTCATTTGATATGCCCAAACATTCATAAGAAATAGGAAACGTTCAGGGCTGCCCTTGCTAGAACCTGGTTTGGAGCTCAGATTGGACCAGAGGGCTGAGTTTAGAGACTACATCCTCTAAATGTTTGCATGTTTTTCCTGTGCATTCCTCTGGGACACTCCACTTTTGAATTTGAGGTGAGCTGATGACCATTAATTGCCTACAGGTGTGAACATGTAGGAGGGTCTGACTGTCTTTTGTTGTTGTTCTGTGAAGAACACAGTGGATCCTGCCTTGGCTTAAAAGGCAATTGGGAGAAGTACAAATTCTTATAGAAAAAGGATGAATGATTGAAAAGTTAAACATAGTTTGGCTGTAATTGTTGTCCAAATTTTAGAAAGTTATTTTAAACACATTCAATAGAAAACCAAATGAGTTAACTCGTGGGAGCTGCAGACCTGGGCCTCTGGTTTAGCTTCTGAACAGTTCAAACTCTGCCGTCATATCAGAAAATTACAAATGAAACAAAACGCTCTCCTTATCATTCTACCTTTAATGACAGCGGAGGCTGTCAATCAAAGTAATAAAACGTTCTCTTTATGAATTCAGAATTGCTCGGATTGCTTTCCACTTCGGAACACCTCAAAGAGCCTCCAATTCACGCGTCACTGTAACTTGTTTGGCTTCACACTTTGCACTGGTTGCGTCACTGCTGTGGGTGGTTATGGGTAGCACATCCAAATACCTTCCCACCAGGAACGGCCTTTAACTGCCTTTACGCTGCGTGGCTGAGATAAGTACCGTCCAGCTGTTCATCCTCACTTATCACCACATCTTCTCATTTTTGACAGGAAGTATGTAATCTCATACCTTGAATACGTGTCTGTGGAAAACATCTGAGTGTGATACCTTGAGGGAGGTGGGTGAGGATACCAGATGTGGGGCATTAGGCTGATGTATGTTGTTGGGGAACAGTACATTAGCACACTTGAGTCGCCACCGGCCGGCTTGTGTTGTGATGGTAAACATTAGCACCTTCCATGAGTCCCCCTTTGTAATTGCCTGAGGTGTGAACGTATTTAAGGTTGCGCTGGTGCTTTAACTGCAACTTTCCACACCAAAACACAAAACTGTGCTTTCAGGAACAGCATACTGTGTGCTTGTCCTTGACTTCATGTCACAGTATATTACTTTTTCCTCTCAAGTGATTTGAGGTTGTTACTGAACTACTGGAACTGACCAAATAATGCAAAAAGATCCTTTTTCTTTTCCACTTTGAATTTTTATCTCATCCTGCACTAAGCGAAGAGGACAAGCACAGACCTGAGCGACAGGAACACTGACTTCCAGCCCGGGATCCCGGTCTGTCTTAACAGCCAGCAGTTTACTGCTGGAGAGAACATAGAAGTGGCTGTGTCTATTCAACTCGGTTTGCATGCACGTGCACCCACCCACACACACATACACACCCACCCACCCACACACACATACACACCCACCCACACACACACACACACACATACACACATGCTCATACACACACCAGTTTGCTTTGGTGCACGTGCGATGTCAACCGAATGATGAGTGTGCACTTTCATTTCTCTGGTTTGATAAATATATACATTGCACTGCACAGATATTTCACTTGGTCATGTCTGGAGGAAATGCATTTCATGTCAGGTCAGTGCATGGACTTACTTTGTGCTTTCCAGCATGACACAAGCTTAAAGAAAATGTGTGTTTTAAGTAAGAATCTTTGATTTTTAATCTCTCTTTGGAGCTCAAGTCTTGAGAGCAGGAAACAAGATAATATATCTGTGCGTGTATGGGTGTCAACTATGTAAACGTAACTGTTGAGAAACGTTTTTATCAGTGCTACACCTGCTCATGAAAGATACCGCGCCTCATGAGCTGCAGTCAATGAGAGGCTGAAACACCCAGCGTGTAATTTCTGCAAGTTTCTCAGTCAAAATAAACTCAAAAAATTAGTTTGATGATGTGTAGGAGTGAGCGATGAACGCTAAATTGTAGAACCATCATAACAACAAGACCTCCAGCCTTGCAATGTTGGTGTACTCCTGAGCTTTCCTGACTTTTTTTTTTTTTATGTGCGAACTGCAGAATACATATGTTTGTGTTTACCGTCACACTACAGAGCGTCCGTGAAGGCTGGGGTTTAAAACCAAATTGTTTTGTGTTATTTGTTTAGCACACATACTTGGGATCTGCACAAAGCCACAGACTGAAATAAGGATTGAACCCCTGCTCTGACAGTTGCCTTTAGAGAAGCAGTCAGTTTTCATAACCACTGTTCCTGTTCTTGAAGCTGGCATATTTTGGGGCCACTTTGGCATTTGCCAAGTTGCTTCAAGTATAAAGAGGGTGCTATTTAGATATGTTTAAAATAAACTGTTTTTTTTTAATTTGCAACATTGCGCACTATTCATGGTAACAGCATATATATCTATATCATATGTCAGTGGAGAAAAGACAAACGCGTCCTGGATTAGAAATGCTGAGGACAATCTCTGCCCACAGAGGTAAGTCTGATTCTGCGTGTGGCCTGTCTGCATCTTCAGCCAGTTAAAACGTCCACATAGTGATGAAACTAAACTACGAAAAATCAGAAGAACAGGAGCAAATTAGCTCAGTGTTTTAGAAGGCATACATTAAATAACAGAGGAAACAAACACCATGATGCCAGGGTAAAGACGACTGAAAGAAACATGGAAAAAGTCACAAGAGAAGCAAGCAGTACCATTGGGAAATAATAATGCATGCACACTGCTTAAAAATGCTATTTTGTCCCCATAGGTTTATTGTTGAGTCTTGCGCGGTGGGTGTGTTTTGAGCACACAAAGCTGAGTCTTTGACTGGAAGCAGAAGAGGATCTGGGTTGCAGGCAGCAGGATTTGACATCGGCTTATTTCCTGTCATTGACTGCGGGTCACATGGTGAGTGCGTGGGCGCAAGATAGTGGAATGCGTTAGTGGGGTGAGGCTCTTGCCACCACACACACACACACACACACACACACACACACACGCGCGCGCGCACTGCAACCGGATACATACTGCTGTAGAGGAAGAAGACATAGCTTGTAGGTTCTAGAAGTTTGCCTCTATGTGTCTAATCTTTATCTACATGTATGTATGCTGAAGGCACACACACACACACACACACACACACACACACACACAGTGCTGAGATAGTTTAGACTTTTTACCAGTTTAATTTACGCGACATACTCAGTTCATGAAGAAAAGGTGGAGCACGAGCTGCTGCAGTCAGTCCAGACTGAGAGAATGGTTCATTGGTACAGCAGTAAAAACAAATGATGTTCACAAATGAGCTCCAGGAGAAAGCATGTGCTTGAATACACCCACAGACATAAACATGCACACACACTATGCAGTATGTGTGTGTCCAACAGTCTGCATTTCTGGATGAGCAGACATCCTGCCCCTTTTCATAGTTCCTTCACAGTTTCACCTAATTCCATTCTGTCTTTCATTTTTTTTTCCAATTTAGCCAAAGAATGACATTTTATCTACCAGTGTCAGCCTCACACTGTATATCCCTGAGGTGGAATGGCATGGCCAAGCTTGGATGCAGGGCAGGGAGAAGGAGGTGGTGGCTGGCAGAGGAGAGGAGTGTGGGGGAGTTAAATATTGATTGACCTGAGGATGATTGCCTCGTCTCTCCCTCCCCTCTCCTAGTGCCAGCAGACTCTTTAAAAACAGAGCCACTCCCGGGAAGAGGTAGAGGACATCGGGAAGATGTCAGGAGATGACAGACGTGCTGGCCGAGGGATTTGTGTTTTGGACTGGAGGGTGACCTGGAAAGGGCTCTCCAGTGTGTGTTTTTTTTTTTTGGGTGACCCACTGACTCGGCGGCGGAGCTGTCGGAGACGCAGACCCAACTGCTGGAGTGTCTGCCGTCCCGGTTGGAGATAACACTGGGGGTGCGAGCCGTTGCTCTGCTTGCCGTCCCCACCCTCCGCAGGATGATCCCTGGTTGTTCAACGAGGGATTCGAGACAACAGGCGGCTCCCCATCTTGGCCCGGGAGGCACTGATGGCAGAGCAGAGCCTGTCGCCCGTCAGTCCAGTGTTTCTTTCGAGTCTGGGCGCTGCTTGGACGCTTCCCAGAGGACTACCACCACCAGTTCTGGGAGGGTCCACCTCACAGCTCCTCCAGAAGGGCCCATGACGAATGCAGCGGCGAAGGTGAGTCAGCCAGCTTTGCTGTGCGAGCCTGTGACAGCTGTGTTGGTGAGGATTGGCCTTACAGCTGTGCCAAGAGGGTCCACGATGGCGTCAGCGGCAGCCGGTCGCACACCTGTGTCGAGGGGTATGGGCATCGACAACCGCGAAGGCTCGCCGCACAGCTGCTCCGAGGGGGTTGACGACGACGGCCACGTCGGACATGGCCCTCCTCACAGCTTCACTGAGGGGGTCCTGCCTGCAAGAGGGGCTACGAGGCCGGCCCGCATGCAGCTGGTGGGGTGAGGGTGGGGACGGCGAGCAGAGCAACGGGTCGCACCCCAAGCGTGCTCTCCGACCGGGACTGCAGACGCTCCAGCAGTTCGGTACGCATCTCCGACGGCTCCGCCAGCGAGTTCAGAAACCACTGGTTTTCCGCCGCCACCTCCACCATCAGATGGGCCAGAGTCTCCCCTGGCCGCACAGGCTGCGTCTCTTTCATGTTGCCTCATGATACACAGATTCACTGTGACAGCTCTCTGCCTGTCATGGGTGGGTGCCGCAGCATGGAGGACACCAGCCTTAAGTTTTCATTTTTGTCTTTGGGTCACTAAAACAAAACACTGACTGGACAGCCCTTCCCAGGTTCATCCTGCAGTCCAGAACACAAATCCCTCAGCCCGCACATCTGCCCAATGTCCACCACCTCCCTCCTGGAGTGGTTCGGTTTTTTTTTAAAGAGTCTGCTGGCACTGCGAGAGGGGAGGACGAGACAAATCAATCATCCTCAGGTGACTTCAATCTCTAATTTACTCTCCAAACTCCTCTTCACAGCCAGCCACCACCTCCCTCTCTCTGCGCTGTGTCCGAGGCTTTTATCGTGAACTCGTCTTCAAAATAGGACGTTGCGTTGGAAATATATGCATATAGGTGCGCGTTTGTGACATCGTGTGTGTGCTCACATTGAACTTCAACATCCTCTCTGATGAAACGGAGGGGGCCTCTTGTATTACACCATTGTTTTTCACTGTATTAACTCTTTTTTTTTTTAATCACAGTGACTGAGGAAATACCATACGTATAGGCACCTACTGCCCCTGCAAAGCCAGTGACACCTCATGTGGCCCCACTGCAACCACACACACATGCATACACACATGCACATGGACGCTTGTGCGCCAGTAGAGCAGCCTTGATGTGGGCTGGTGTGCTGTGTCTGCTCTGAGTGTCTGCAGCTGGAAACCAAGGCTGCTGGAAGAAGAGAGGAGAGTAAAGATAAATGGACAAGAATGAAGCAAAACTAGAGCAGGAACAAATCAAGTACAAAATTTCATTGTAAAGAAAAAACCGAGGAAGTACAATAAAAGAGAGAAACGTTACCCCTTTGTTGTTGTCATTTGTTACTCCTGATCCAAAAAGAAAACCAGGAAAATCATTTAGTACCACAAGGAAGAATGCAGAGAAAGGGATAATGTGATCAGTGGGTGGAGGAACAGTAGGAGGCTGCAGGAGGCAACCAGTCCAGAGGGGTAGAGCTGTGGTGAAATGTGGCAGTCAAGGACTGGGAGGCTGAAAATGGAAAATGTGACATGTTTTAACGCAGCAAGAGGCCCCCCATTTGAGGCTGTGTGGGTGTGTGTGGGTGTGTTGTTCAGCTGGTGAGTTCTGGTTTTGTAAAGGTGGTCCAAAAAAGGCCAAACCAGGCTCTCCGATACATGGATCTGCTTCATGAAAGTATATTTTATTGATTCCCTTGGAGAATTTAACTCATCCTATTCATAGTTAACCTTAACTACATATACTAGGCACAGAGGGCTGCTGCAGAGTGATGCCCGGGGAGCTGGTGGGGGTCAAGGGTCTTGCTCAGGGAGTCACAGCAGGAACCTGTAGTGAGTGGGAGCCTTAAAATGCAAATCTCCAATCTCAAGTCTGCTTCTCTAACCTCTGTGGATGTACAGAAGTGACGTCTGTTGAAGATGATCATTCACGTTGTGATCATTTTGACCATTTTGACCATTTGTCTCCTGCAGTTCCCGTCTACTTCTACAAAGATGAGTGTCAGCCAAATGAACCTGACTTAGCCTTCAGATACACTTCCTTTTTCACTGTTCTTTTAAACGCCCAATCATCTAATCAGATGGTTTTACATTGTTTTGAATGAAAACACAATTCCATGTATGTCTTATTCAGTGTCATAATTAGCATTAGTCAATTATGCTGATTATGAGCGATCCAAGAAATATGCACCAGAGACATTTTGAAGTATAAACTTTATCATTCCATCATTTTAAAGACATTTTGGCATCGTAGATCTGACAAATCATTCTCTAATGCAAACACAGAAAACGGCCCTGAACCTAGAGTTGAACCAGGGATATTCTCACTGTTAGGTGACAGTGCTAAACCATCAACACTTAATTATGTGTGTTTGTGAATTTTTTTATTTTGTTCCGGCAAAATCCTCCCTTTCTGTTTGGATTGCTATGCAGAAGTGTATTATCATATTGGAACAGACTTAACCTACAAACAGAAACATAGAAATATAAAACATACTTTTTGAAGGGGAATGTCTGGCCTGGCGTAATCAAAAATATCAAAGAAAAAGAAAAGTAACGTAAAGTCAAGTGAAAGAATGTTTCACACTGGGCTCACAATGAGGGTGAAGATGGAAGATGGATTGATTGATGATGATAATGATAACAATGATAAAAAACAGTGTTCTTTTCATTGTCTTTCTAATGTTTGATTGACTAGTTTTCAGTAAACGAGTGAATCCTTCAAAAGATATATGAAAAATATTAAAAATACCTGAGACAGACAGACAAAGCTGCCTCATTAAACTGCATGTAGAAGATCAAAATCTAGTTTTTTTTTTTTCAATTCAAATAAAATTATCATTTATTATCCCAGCGTCAATACAACAAGACAGAAAGTAAACATGAAGCCCTTTTTAAATTGCTGGACAGGTGATTTTGCATTCATTGACACGTTTCAGCCAGTTTATGGTGCATTGACTCCATCTAAAGGTGAAAAGGAAACTTGCAAGATGAGGACAAATAAGTGCTCCGGTCGACAATGAGAAAGCAGAAAAGTTTGAGGTAAAACCCCATTTTTTTTAACCGTGTGTAGAGACATTTATGATTTCATAATATAATTTGCCTGATATCCATGCAGCAGCCGTTTCCTGATCAAAGTTGAATTTGTACAACGTGAATCAAAACAGGGCTTGATAACTCCTTGAGATGTGAATCCATGTCAAATTTGTCAGATCATGTGTTCTGATCAACAAAAACTCTATTTGTATGAAAATAGAGCATGAGGACTTTAGTCTGAAGCATTAATCATTGGACTTGGTTCTCCCAGTAAAAAGAAATCCCATGATGAAGCGCAAACTAGTAAGTGGGAAAAAAATAAAAAATAAATAAAAAAATCAGCGTCTTTAATGGTGCCACCACCAAACTAGGCACTTATTTATGCAGCTTACAATAGCTTGATTCATCCAGGGTGCAGTTCAGTTCTAAGTCAACCACAGCCTTTCTGAGGACGTGCACACACACACACACACAGAGAAAAACTCCTGCATGGAACACTTGGCAAATTCTGTACACTGAATAAACTGTGAGGACATAATCATTCTGGAAATCAATTAGCTCCACCAAGTTGTTGATTTCTTTTAACCATCCTTTCGTGGATGATTATATTGAGGGATCTTGAGGAGAGACAGTCCCAGACCGATTCCCTTCAGCTGACTCTATGTCCCACAATAAATACAGCTTGTTCCTCACACTAGAAGTAAATGCGAACTTTTTATCTGATTCATTGGAATAATTTTTCTCCTTCAAAAGCCTACTCGAGGAAAGAAAAAGCCGTGTGAAATTGTTCTCACATTATCCGTCCATCCATCTTCTGCCCTGCTTCATTCGTCTTCGGGTCATGAGTGGCTCCAGTTGGCTGAATTCAGGCGAAAGCGGGGTACATCCTGGAAAAACCACCAATCCAACAGAGGGAAGACACAAAGAGACACCTGCCCATATTTAAACACACCTATGGGCAATTTTATGAGCCGAGAGTGCTACTACCACTTCATGACATGCGGTCAAGGCATCTCTCTGATATTGATACAGGTCTATATCCTGCAGGCACTGACATTCCTCAGTCAGTTTCACTCCATCAGCAGCGTCTCGGCCTGTTTTTTTGTTCTATTAGTGGAAAACTGACAAAATCACTGAAGACAGAGGAGCTGATTGCCCCCTGAAAGCTCTGTAACATACCCGGACTCCTGTATTAACGGTCAAAAGCTTTGTTTCGCAGCCTGGAGGTCCGAGCCCGTCGACAGCTGGTGTGTCATAATGTAAAGAAACACTTTCCATTCAACTCTCCTTTTACAGTTTCGCATCTCAGTTTCTCTTTGACGCAGTGAAACGCTCGCCCTCGGGGCTGTATGTACGATGACGATACTGCGCTGTGCCTCTGCCAGGTGGACCTCTTCTTACTCCTGGTGTCACATGGGAGGAGTCTGTAACTGAGTGCAGTAAAGCAAGCTCCTCTCATTTCCCTGGCAAATGTTGTCGCCACAACCAGTCACATTTCTCTCCTCCTCCTCCTCCTCCTCACTGTCCTCCTCCTCCTCCTCCTTCTTCACCACCACCACCTCTTTCTCTGCTCGTCCTCTCCTCCGTCTCACATCCTCACACTCACTGTTTTGCCCGTCCGAAGTGCCACAGATCCTCCAGAGGGTAAGATGCCATGGAGGCCACGGGGAGGACGGCGCTGTACATCTGCTCTGTTCTCTTCGCCCTGACAGGTGAGTGATGCTCTGCTGGAGTTGACAGTGCAGTTTCGACGCAGTCGGGCTGCTATCTCGGCTCGGCGGCGAGGCAAAACTGAGGGATGAGTCAAGGAAGTTTGACTGCGGTGGGCAGGATATGACTGTCTGAGTAAATCTCTCATCTTTAAAGGGTGCAGTTTTTTAGAAGAACATATGAAAGTGGGTTGAAAAATTGTCTTTTTTTTTTTTGCTGGCACAAAAAGTCTTGTGTTTGCAGTTTAGATGTTAAAGTTTTCTTTCTATAAAATGTTTCTAAGCTACGATTGTTCCAGAAATACCCTGTCTCCTCTCTTTTTTTTCCTTTTCCAGTGAAGTCTTGTGCTTCTTCTCTCTCTCTGGTTGTTTTGCATGTTCTTTCCATAGTCACCACTGCGTGACTTCACAGAATTAGCTCCTCTGCTGTTGTTTGCTGGAAGTAAAGGCACACAGACAGTATCAGTGGAAAGCAGAAGTGACATGAACCACAAGCTCCCTGACTCAGTGTAACATGTACGTGCGCTCAGAGCAGAAGATCATTGTCACAGAAAAGTGGCTCAAAAGTGGACTAAACCCCCTGCTCGGATGTTTCTACCATCAGCCCTCCTGAGAGGAGCACACTTTGTCTTATCTGAAAACGAAAAGGAGATGTTGGTATTGGGACACGCACCCGCTGACTTTATTTAGTGTCCAAACAGCTTGGAAATGTGTGAGGGTGATAAGAAGCAGGTGCTTGTGGGTCTCCACATGCGGCTGTTTGAGTCCGCGCGTTTGTGTGTGTGTGTGTGTGTGTGTGTGTGTGTGTGTGTGTGTGTGTGGGCATAGCGACCGAACGCAAGATGACCCATTGTCACAGTAATCTCCTCTCCATCAACACAACAATATCCATAGTGTTTGGGGGACAACAGTGAAGGAGCGGGCTTCTCCCTCTGCCTCTTCGCCCCGGATCTCAGCTGGTGTAAACACAGGCACACGCCTGCTACCGACAACACACACGCTCGCACACAGAAGCGCCTGGCCGGAGGGCCGGCTCGTCGTCTGGAACGCGCTGCGTCCGCGATGGTCGTACTATTTAGGACATAACACCAGACGCACAGTGGATCTATTGTGATCAACAACATTGAGGCTGAGTCTCCATAGACCTGCCTGACAAGTATGCATGCGAGGAATAACATGGATCACTTTTTTTGAGTCAAGATTCTGCTTTTCCACACTTTTTGTTAATCAAAAAAAAAAAAAAAAAAAAGCAAAAAGGAAAAAAAACAACACAACAGTTTGTCATGACTATTATCCTGTCAATCTGTGCATCTGAAGCAGAAAGGGAGAAGTTTCGGAGACAGAAGTGAGAAGAAGGAGATTACTATGAACGAGAAACTGTGAGGTTTTAGTAAGTTTGTTTCACAGTAGCGCTGCCTACTCACATGCTGCCGCTTAACTCAACCTGGCATCCGCACAGACGCCATCGCTTCGCCTCACTTTTTAACTTTCAAATGTCAAACGAGCATGGGTCACCGCTCGGAAGAAAGATGCTTTTCAGACTGGAATAAACTCAGAAAGTTAAAAACTACTAACTAACAGATGGTGTTCTTATAATTTTTTGGTCAAATTCACTGAGAGCATTAGGTTCAGATCTCTGCTTGACATGAAAAAAACATTGAAAACTTGCTGCGTCTTTTGTTTTTGGTTCCTGTAGCCAGTGAACAAACTTCCCTGGCAACCAGGCACAGGATAAACAGACCGCAAGGTGCAACAGATCAACAATCGTAGTTACCTCGGACGGCCCAAACGTTTGTTCAGAGACGAGCGCGGATCAAAGAGACGCCTCATTCCTGCCTGACAACAACTCTCCGTAGGGAGCTGGGTCAATATTAACTCACTACACTTTCAGGACCTGGACAGCTTGAAGACTAGGATACAGATTATGTGATTAGTCTGTCAAAACAGGTGTGACTTTATTTATCAAATGAAGTCGTCTACTGGACACACACTATTGGTTTGTTGGACTGGGAATAGTTTTTATGTATTTTATCAGTGTTAAAAATGACTTTTCAAAACATGAACTCTCCTACTTTTGACAGTAATGCACCAGTATCTGATTATTATCAATAATGCAATTCCAATAATAATGGAATAATGAATAATAATAGCTTCAGTGGGTTTATTACTCTTTATATTTGTCATGTCTTTTCGCACCATCGTAAGACATGTCTGCATGTTGGCGGTTAATTATTCATTCGTTCAAGAGCAGGTGTCATGTTCAATGCCTAAGAATTAACCCCCCAACCCCCGCTTGAGGGCTTGTATTTGAGAATTTCAGTCATTAATAAAGACTGACTCAGACAGACCGAATCGATGTTTTTGTGCCACCATCTGACTTCCAGTTAAGCGTGTAAGTTCAGCTGAGCCTAATGAGTGACTCAGTCTTTCCGCTGCCCCACACAGTGCTGACAGCTGATGTGTCACAACAATTCATCTCTGATAACAGACACAACTAAAAGTAGAGCACAATTAACTTTTGAAAGTAATTCTTTTTTTTGTTGGTTTATGTAGTTAAAAAGTGAATTCTAAAATAATTTTAATTTCTTTTATTCCCCCTGTACTCAACACTAATTAATATTAATTTCAGCCCTGATGAAACAGCATGTGAGATCCATTGCTGTCTCAGTTTGTGTGCTTGCTCTTTTGGTTATATTCAAATTCAGTGTTTCTGTGTTTTTGTGATTTCCTTTTTAGTTTGTGGTTTAGAATCTTAGTAAAACATGCTGTATCACGGGAAATATCGGGAATTCTTCAAAAACACAATACGTGGAGTAGCTCAAAGGAGCAAGGAGAGATGGCTGTGCTGTGAATAATATGGCCACTGCCAAGGATCAATGGGCTTTGCCTCGAGATGACAAGACTTCATTGTGAGAATGCAAATTGATAATAGCAACTTTTCGTTGTTGTCAAAACCCATTATTGTCTTGGGAAAACCTACACTCTTTAGTTCGTCCCTACCCTACACTCATTTTTTTCTGCAGTAATTGCTCCTATTCAGTGCAACACAATAGAAATCAACATAAGGGTCATAATGCCCGATTATTTTTCACATGTTGCAGATATTTGATCTATTTTCCACATCACAGTGGAGTGGTGAAGTGTCTAATAATGTATGTGAAATACTGTAGATCTATGGAGTAATAATTTGAAATGATGCTTTGTCACGCAAAGTTAGTTACTGTAATAAGCAGAGTGGAACATTTAGCAGCTCAGAATTATTCACCACAGAAATTGGCAGAGATTAAGAAGAGTGAAATGAGACAGCTCCAAATGGATATGAGATCCTCTCTCCATCAGAGATGTTTATACAGTTTGTAAAACTGCCACCGAAAAGGCATTCCAGTTAAAAAAAAAATCAGATATTATCCTCTCGCAATCATGTAGTGATTCGTCTGAAGAACTAGGAGATGTTGGACTGGAGTTAACGTTTTCCTTTTCATCTGCCCATTCCGTCAAAACACATGAAACACACAAAACATGACCCTGCTACGTGCCCGGGTTTAAAGGAGGCTACAAGCAAAATGAAGGCAAATGTTATCCATGATCAGACTATATTTCGATGGAAACTAAAGTAAAGCTGTGGGAAACTGAAAGTGCAGCAGTAATGGTGACTGCAGAGCAGTGTAATGCTGAGCACCCCTGCACCAAGCTGGTTGGAGTTTGATAAGTTTTCCCACGTTTCCCCATGTGCATGGGCTTTCTTTGGCCAATTAGATTTTCTCCCATGGTCCAAAAAAGGTTCTCTGGTCACGCTCTCTTGCCCGAAGGTGCAAAAATGACAGTTAGTCCTGTGATGAGCTGCTGATCTGTTCGGGAACTGGCTGCAACCACTGAGATGCTGACTTGGAGTAAACCATATAGAAGATGAAGGAACGGACTGTAAAATGATATTGAAGCATTTTTTTTTTCCTGAATCAAGCTTTTAAACTTCTCTGTATGAACTCTGATGTTGAGGAGACCTCACAGTGGCTGCACATTAACTCTGTTTCTTCAACATTTTTCTCTGTCCTCTTCAGAGGTCAGCTCAGAATACATACACATGCCCGCTCTGGTTCATCACGGCATTGAAGGCGACCCGCTCTTCCTCTTCGTGGAGACTCACTTTCCGCTGGACGACGCTGAGATCCAGGGCACCTGGTCTCACACCAAGCTCAGCGGCAGCAGGACCACGCTGGTGACGTTCACCAAAGACACTGCCATCACCGACATGATGTACCGCAACCACGTCCTCTTCAGAGAGCCCAACGTCTCCCTGCTGATCCAGAACCTGAACCAGGGTGACGAGGGGACTTATCATCTGAGCCTCAACATCGAGTTTCACAATAAAACCGGACAGGTGATCAAGGAGGAGAGAAGCGTTCGTGTTACAGTGGACGGTGAGTTTTCATCTTTTACAGATCGGGTCAAGAGTTTAATGATATTTATTAGAGAGGGCATCACATTGCCTGTGTTTGTCTTGTTTCCTCTCAGCCCCCGTGTCGACTCCAGTCATAGAAAAGAGCCCGTCGTACGCGGTCGTTGAGGATAAGGCCAACGTAACGTGGACTTGCTCTGTTGAGAGAGGAACAAGAGTCGTCTTCCAGTGGCTCAGGGACAATGTCCCGCTGGTTCCCAGCGACAGATACCACTTCTCCCGGGACAACTCCACGCTGTTAATCAGCCCCGTGAAAAAAGAGGATAAGGGAACATATCGATGCGTGGCCAGCAACCCCGTCAGCCCCGGAGAGGACAGCAGGGCTCTGGAGCTCAATGTCTACTGTGAGTAGCGAAATCGCTCCATTTCTTATCTGTCCTCCCAGAAGTGTCGCTGTCTCGCTGTTCAGAGCGAACAGAGTTCAGGATCAGACCAACAGACAATTACAAACCTGCATCGATCAAAGCAGGTCAGATGAAACAAACACACTTGGCGTCAGACCAGCAATCATGAGCGTTTGAGGAAATGTTATTCCATGGTGATTTCTGGTCTGAGCCTCTTCTTCCTCTTATACGTCAAATTTAATTCCACCGGTTAAATCTGAAAACATGTTTTTATCAGTGATGATATTAACTGACATTGATTGTTAGCTGACATTTAAGAGGAAAGCACTAGAATAGAGAAAATGGTCATGTCAAAGGAGCTGCAATACATATATTTTAATCTTTATTACTTATTACTTTATTTGACCTTTAACCAGTTGGATTCTGTGATTTCTCACACTACAGTTTCATTTGGCATTTATCTACCTTACCTCATATTTAGTTGGATTTATTATCAAAGTTGTTGGTAGTAGATTTTTGTAACTGCAATGAAAATCATACCAGCAACTCACAGAATACACACACTCCCCCCCCCTCCCTTCGCTCACGTGCACTAGATTTATTAGGAAGTATGTAAATCTGTGAGATCAGCCGACAGACAGCTGAAAAACACGTGGCTCCTGTGAGATGTTATTTGCATAAGCGCTGACTTATCTGACAGAGCTCGTCTGTTCCGCCATGGAGGGCGTAGATGCACTGATAAAGCTCACTGCTCTTTTGTTGGGTTGAAACTGAAAACCAGCTAATAACTAACCGGTTCTTGGGAAATCGGTTGAATGCGTGGTAGCTGTAGCTAAGAAACAGATTCTGCTTGAGGAACAGAAATCTGTAAAAAAAAAAATATTCTGGAGTTTGCATGTTCTCCCTGTGCAGATTCTTCAGATACGTGGTTGCTGGATTAATTGGTGTTTTCAATTTGAACAGAGTTGTGAATGTGTGATGGACTCTCTCTGCTTTTGCCCTGTAATTGCCTGGCGACCTGCCCGGCCTGTACCCTGCCCCTCTCCCATCGTGGTGTGGGACTGGCTCCAGCCCCCCTGCGAGATTGCGTTGTCATAGAAACTGGATCGATGGATGGATCTTAGTACGCACACAAAGTGAAATTACAACGTTTTGTTCCCGCAGCCAGGAAAGAATCAGTCACTTCATTAGCATTTCTTTTTGCTGAAGGCTTTTGTTTCAAGGAGGCATTCAGTTTGTGACAAATTATGATTACGGCGTGACATTATGAGTGGAATTGTAGCTTCACAGAAAAATAATGTATCTTACATGAAGTTACGTAAGAACTTTTCTGTCACTCGCTTGATATTTGGAGGAGTTTGTGCTGGATCGCTGTTACTGTGCTGGAAAAGCCAGAAAACTCTTTATTTTTATTTCTTCTTAATGGTGAGTAGCGCGGTGTCTCTGTTGGACGTTGTGTGCCAGCACACATTCAGTGATGCTCTCATCCACCCGCACAGTCCCACACACTGACAGCTCTAATATGGCCTGGTGGTACAGTGGCCTGATTGTGTGAGATTTCACTGATCGCCGATGGTATTGACTTTAAAAAAAAAAATCGGTGTTCATGGAAACCTCAAATAATATTTACATATTGAGAAAACTGGATCAACCAGATCGCCCAGGGAGAACATGAGAACAAATTTCTCTACACTACACTAAAAGCTTTCCCGGCCTGCTGTCGCCCCGCGCAGATGGCCCGTACAACCTGGAGGTGAGCTCCGTCCAGGGCCTGCGCACGGGGGAGGTGTTCACCATCAACCCCGGGGAGCTGGTCTTCTTCGAATGCCAGGCCGACTCCAACCCCCCCAACAGCTACGTCTGGATCTCCAAGAGGCGCAACGCCAGCCAGGTCATCAACGAGGGCCCGCGGCTGGAAGTGCGCTCCTACAGGCTGGCCCAGGCCGAGCAGTACCTGTGCCGCGCGTTCAACAACGCCACGCAGAAGCAGGACGAGGCGCAGTTCACTCTGGTGGTGGCCAGCCTCGGAACAGGTGGGCAGAGGGTGGAACGTGGCTGAAGGGAGCAGAGCGTGGGCTGGGTTTTCGAGAGTCTTTTGAGATAAACACTGTGTAAACAGTTTGCCGTGCCAAAAAAAAAAAACAAAAAAAAAACCAATGGAGTTTGGTGGGCTTTTTGAGAAATACGTGTAGCCAAAATGACAAAACACTGGGCTGGCTTTGAGGAGAGTTGGGCAGATAAACTACTGCAGCTGGAGCGAAACAGCTGAGAGGAAAAAAAAAAAAAAAAGGTTATAAGATGAAATATACATGGATATTATAAAACGGAGGTTTTATCTTTGTTGCTAGGATCCAACGTCTGCTGCCTGTATTAAAGTTCACTGGCTGGGAAAGTCAACAGTGGAGAACAGCTGTTGTATTTGTTTGTTGACTAAGTTTTATAGCGTGCGGAGTTCGCCTGTGTGCTGATCTTCAAAATAGATAGGTTGTCTTGGAGATACCGAGAAAGGCACATTATAATTCCTACTGATGCCGAACATGATTTAAAACGCTGTTTACTGAGTCAACACAAGCCTCTTAATTCATCATTATTTTATGGACATCAAAATCTCTCATGAACTTATCTAAAGAATCTTCTCATGACTGCAGCGTTTTACAATCATGCTACGTATTTAAATACATGAATGAAATTCACAAGGATATTTACTTGTGAAGATATTTTTATTATTAGTAAAAACTGTAATTTACGTGAAAGTCCACACCAGTCCTTTGAAGACTGTAGAAATAGTTAACATTATTAAATTGGAATTGGTTATTTCTAATATTCAGTTACTCAAAATGTGCATAGCTTGATGTATGCGCCGCTCATATCAAACCCTTCTTTCTCTTGTTTCCTAACACGGAAAGAGAAGCACATCCAGGCGGGTGGCTCGGTGTCTTGGCTGGCCGTCATCACTGTCTGCTCTTTGTTTGTCATCGGCTGCATGCTGCTCTTCTTTCTCAGGAGAAACTGCCATCCTAAGAGAGGTCAGACAGCATCCTCCTTTCATTTTTGCTTTGTCATGTTGTTTTTCTGCTGCGTATCGGTGGTTTCAAGTCCCTTTCTTTGAGGGTCACCATTCTGAGTGACCTCTGGGTTTCTGTGATATTAAATCTCTGAATAATGCTGCTCTGTGTGTGTCGGAGCTCCTTTCATGAATGAAACCCAGCGGCCCTCCAGGAAAAAGGATGCAACACCACAACCAAGACAAATGTTTGATTTGTCTGAAGATTTGAATCCAGGCATTCAAACGCCATGATTTTAAAGTCGATAAGATATTTTGACGCTCCAAGCGCCTGCATCGTGGAACTAATCAGAAATATAAATAATTTGGAACATTTTTCAATGTCTTCATCTGTTCATCTGAGAACACTTCTTTCTTCCTGTCTTTATTGTTTTCTCAACAGTGCTTTTGGGCATTTACAACAGGTAAGAGGCTTAAATATGAAAAGAAAATGTGAATTTATAGAAGTAGCCTCTATCCACCTGTGAGCTTTGAGTAACTTCTGTCTTTGGTTCTTATTGACAGACCGTTTACAGAGCAGAAAAGACCACATCGTTCAGGTAAAATATGATTTTTAAGTGCTTATGTTTTCTTCAGCATGACTTAGATAATGCAATGTTCCCCTGTGTTTTCAGTGGTCTTGAATAATGCTTCATTAGGCAGAAGGACAGGGGGTTTTCACAGTGTAGTTCCTGATTTTCTTTTATTTTGCTTCCCACATCATAAAATGCTGTCTGTTATGGCTGCTGGGATTCATAAGCAAAGAAAAAGCAGAAGAAGAAGAAGAAGAAGAAGAGGAAAAAGAAACTCTTCTTGTACTAGTTAGATGACTTAAATGTGAAGTTTTAGTGAAATCCCCCCAAATAGATTTTAATTTCGGGAACTGTTAGGCTTACAAGTGAGCACTACACCTTTTTTTAAACTAATTTAAATGGTCTCCATTACACTTTTGGTAAATTCCACTCGAAATGTGTTTCAGAGAAATAATCTGTTTCCATCTATTTATTTCTTTTCATCAAGACTTATATGATTTAAGTCTTTAAAATAGGGCAAGTAAACATGTCACAAGTTAAATGAAACATTAGAACCTCAGCTACACAAATCATCAACCCATTTGCCAGGTTAAGGATATTGAGTCCACTTCGTACCACATGGACAAATTATGTAGCAAATTAAAGCATAATCTTCACAGATGATGAGATTATAATAGTAAATAATCTTACTCTTGCTCCCTCCCCAAATCTCTGCAATGTATGCCACCGTAGGCTTTATTTCCTAAAGTAAACAAACTGGAGATAGTTGGAACTTCAAGCAGAAAAGTAAGCTAAGATTATCATCTTGACAGTAGCTGTAACTTTCATTGTTCTGTATTATACTCCATACTGATGTAAAGCTTGACAAAATAAAGACAAAATGATGTGCCAGCAGGCCACGAGGATGCCACAGAAGACTTTGGAATCTACGAGTTTGTCTCCATACCTGGGAAATCTGAATCTGCACAGGTAATTCAAAAAACTGAGAATATAAACACATCAAGAAGCATCCATGTTTTTTTTTTCTTAATTTCCATTTCTGACTGTCCCACAGGCCTCGTGCAGGTCTCTGGCTCGCCTCGAGTCACTTCAGGACATGCACACCACCATTTACGATGTGATCCGGCACGTTCCCGAAACCCCGAGTCAAAGTCTGCTGAAGTAACCTGCAGCGTTGGTTTTGCCTGGAGACTCGCGTGAGCTTTATTCTCTTGGGTCTGTGTTACCAGAGTGTCAAGCACTGATTTTTGGTGGCCCAGCTTTTTTTTTTTGCACAACAAGGGATGAAGGAGATCTGTGTGAACACACAACCCGATCATGCACTGCTGTCGTTAAGCCTAAGACAGACTTTAAACGTCTTCTGCTGACATTACTGTGAGATGACAATGTATGTATGTGTGTTTCAATTTGTCATGTGAACGTTTGACTGAAGATAGAACTGTCTTGCTTTTTGCAAAATTATCTTTTGGTTTAAACTAAACGAGCCTGTTCAACCATGCAATTTGTGAGGAAGACCAACAAGATGCTCAAAATACAATACTTTGTTTATTATTTTGTTATGTATTATTTTCAGCGCTAATTTATCATTAATAACTTTCTATTGTAATATTCCTAAAAGTATGTTTTGTGAGAAGTGTTGCCATGAATGTTTCCTTCTTGTATGAAATTTATTCAGGTCAATTGTAAATAATGTACACATGGATCATTTTGCTAAATCTACATACTGTACCTTATTTTCAATCATTTTGTTTCGGTTTTGTCTATTTATTCCTCTTGCGTTCCTCTTTTCCCATTTCCCTAAATGTAGCTTTTTTTTTTTCCTGCTCACAGAAGTCATTGTGAAATGCTCGACCATGAAAAATCATAAAGAAACAGTAAATATTTGTACAGTTTGCATTCACATGTTTGTTTTGTACTTTATTAAAGATATAACTGTTTACTATTTCCCTCTTTTAAAAATATGCTTTTGTTGCCGCCAACCAAACCGAGACAATAATGTCTTTATCTCTGTAGCGTTTTTTACGCATTTATATTGCTCTCTGTGTTTGCCGATCTTCATAGGAAGGTGATAAGAAGCAATGACTGGAAATGAACACTTGTTCATTCACACACCCTCACAAAAAAAAAGAAGAGAAAGGACGAAAAGCAAAAGCCAGCAAAGCTGTCAGTTGTTCTGTTGCTTCACAGTCAGTCTTTGTCTGATGTCTTGGCTGCGATCGCTCCTCTGAACTAGTTGAATTTGCAGAGACGGTCGCAGAGCGGCCCGTTGCTCGCCGGCCCGTTGTATCGGTATGCCGTGTACCTGGCGTGATGAAGACAGGCAGCGACAGACGGATGGTTCAGCATGTGGCGGAGTGCCCTCCACCCGCTCCTGCTGACATCTTGTCACGAGTGGAGAAAAGCATGCACGCGCTACACAGCACATGAATATTCTACCCATCTATAGGCTCCTCTGCGTATTTTCAAAGATGAATCTACCATTAGACGATGTAGGGTTTCTTAGTTTTGATGGTTATGAACAGGATTGGTTTAATGTTGGATACCAGTTAAATTTCCAAGGTCGACTCTAAGAGATAGCCAATGAGGATGCTCGTTATTTTTTAGGCTTGTGTGCACGTGTATGTGTGACACGGCTGTGAAGACAAAAGTGATGCAAACAAAGTCATAGATGGCAAAGTTTTTAGGAGAACAGATGAAAATCATTGTGATTGAAAAAGTAATTAAGGATTATCAGGGATTAATCTCTTTTACTTTCCCTAACCTTCGGATGACTTTTTTTTCCTGAGAGAGGTATTTGTTTCTGGTATGATGCAACTCAAGACCAACATCCTGCTGCCTCCTCATTATGTCTGTTCCATGCCAAGTGCTTCGGTCAATGTCACAACAAATGCAATACAAAAAAGATAACTAAATTCCTTTGATGAAAACCTGAAACGATTATTACTTGATGTACTGAAAACAGTTTCAAAATCCTTTTGCGAATAAATCCCACAAGAGAGAAAACAATATATTATCAAATGTATATTATAGACATGTTGTGATGACCTTAAAAATAATTGCAAATATTCTGTGACTCTTTAATTCATAAATTACATGTGAAAAGAAAAGATGATCTTCGCATATTGCATTATAAAGTGTGGCTCATCATAACGCTCCCCTGCATAACAACAAGTAGTTTATTAAATCCAGCTCTAAATATAGCCTCTGAACTGACCAACTGTGTGTGCCTTGTCTTTGTGGTGGCATCTCCGGGTAGGGGTTGCCATCTGTTCCGTCTCAGTGTATGCTTTAAGGGAGGATCCACACTGTGGATGAGTACCTAACAAACAACAGCGGAGCAAATTCACCTGAGGAGAGCGACCTCACCTTTCATTTGACTGGGAAATCGCCCGAGGCATCATTAACCAGGAACTAGAGCTCGCGCTACCTGCTGTCTGCTGCATGCTGTCTGCTTTTAACCAAGAGCTGCTTGACATAACACCTAAAGGGGCAATTACAGAGCAAGAGGAATTTGTCTGGCAGCAACGTTTTTGTAATTATTTGGAACAGTTCACGGTCCAGAGATAGGTCTAATTGCTTGCTTGGCAGAGATTGAACTGCATGACGCTGCTTTCACATCATGGCCTGGCTACTCTTGCTCATTGAAGTAAATATTAAACAGTCAGACACAGAAATAGGACCAAAATTCAATGAAAGAAAAGGACAACAGCAAACACTCGATACAGACTGTGTGAGGAATCAAACTTTATAAACCTCAGGGCACTTTATACACAAACATTTTTCTCTTCTGCTTCTTTTACTGCGTTCTGTGTGTTCATATGTGTTCATGTGTTCATTCTATGTGTTCATTGCATTGCATATATTCAAGTGTAGATGAATTCAGAGGGGTTTTTTGTTGTTTGTTAAAAAAAAACATTTGTTTTTTGTCGGTGTTGCTTCAGTGTATTGACATCTATCTATCTATCTATCTATCTATCTATCTATCTATCTATCTATCTATCTATCTATCTATCTATCCACCCATATCTGCCTCCTCTCTCTCTCTCTGTCTCTCTCTCTGTCTCTCTCTCTCTCTTTCTCTCTCTTTCTCTCTCTCTCTCTCTCTCTCTCTCTCTCTCTCTCTGTCTCTCTCTCTCTCCCTCTCTGTGTCTTGTGCGTCTTTTGTCTCTTATTAACTTACTACCACCCAGTGGTGTGTGGCAGTGCTACACTTATCACACTGTAACCAAATCACAACGCTTCATATAATTTTTTACAAGATATTTGTATTTTTCTCTCTGTTGAACAACAAATTGTCTCAGTGTCACATCTACCCTCCGTGTATGAAGATGTAGTACTTTGTAAGCTAAAGCAGGTTAGAGCGCACACACGACAAAACTACATTTCCCAGAATGCTTCACTCGCTCCGTGCCTGCCGTACCCGTCACGTGACAGTCAACCATGGCTTCCTTCTCGTAGTGATGGAGCCGCACAGTTGACAACAACACAAAACTGAGACTTCAGCCAGGCTGTTTGCCCCCGGAGAGGAGTTGGACTCACGATGCAGAAGATCAAGTCTCTTATGGCCCGTCAGGTGAGCACACCGCGCGCGCAGAGTCCGAGCTGCGGACGGTCTTTTTTCTGACAGCTGCAGGCAGCTAGCACGGCAGCTAACGGAGCTAAGTGGCTAACTTGACAGCTCATCGTGTGGCTCGTTAAAGGGCACATTCAGGCGTCAGTTTGTCAAACAAAGGACCTCGTTATGTCGCGGTGTTTTCCTTTCTCTGATGCCCAGTTCGCCTGTTTGGATAACCACAGAAGCATGACCCCACGTTGAGGACTGGGCGGTCAGGGAAGTGTGTAGTTTGCACATGTAGTGATATTTCACAACATTCCTCCCACACTAATCTCACCGTCCGTTCCGCTTTCTGCTGTGAGCTCTATGGAGCCAATAAACGGCAAACTGTGGGACATCGGGATCAGGCTACAAATAAAAAAAAAACACACATCCAGACTATATATTATGTATGAGGTGTGACCTGGACGTTATTTTGACAGGGCCTGAAAAGCCCCCAGGAGAGCATGGCAGACTTGAGTCCTGTGGAGAACCTGAGGATCCCCAGCAAGGTAACACTCTTAATAAGGCTGGCATTGCTGATGAGTGGGGGGCATGATTCTTCTTCAAAACATCTTCTCTCAAAACCTTTCACTGCTTCTCAGTGTCCTGCAATCTGATCTGTTCTCACAGTCATTGTTGTGCTTGTTGAGTATTTAGTAAATAGCTACCTGTCCTCAGTTTGTTTGGTTTTCTTTGTGCAATAGTAATCCACCTCTTATGATGAAATCATGCACTGTAAATCCAACATCTTTTTCAGGCATCATGCAGGTTTGAGGTTTATGAAATCCAGAAATCTTAAATATGAATTTCAGAATGTTTTGACTTTTTTTTAAGCCTGGTTCAATCATAAAATTTGAGCTACTTTACTCATTTATGCCAGTAAGATAGAACTGGAAGCAATGCCACATACCTTACATGTCATTTGCTGGGCTTCATGTCCTTGATTGCAACTTTTGTCATTTTATGGTTTCAATAGTCGTTGACATAAACATCATAAAATGTCAGCTCTTCAATTTGCAGAAAATGTCTTGTTAATTTGAACAAAATCTCAGCATTTCTTAATGTACTGTTGCTTTTTGAATTTACACCTTGATGCAGCTTTTTGCTAAATTTGAAGTGCTCAAAGCAGTATTATTGAAATTGATGAAGCAGGCTGGATAAGTCAGAAGTGATCTGATTCTGAACTTGCTCAGTGATATATATGCTCCTTTGCGTTCTCCACTATTCACAACATTAAATGGACAATCATGACCTTAGTTAAGTGACACCTGGTGTCTATTATAGATGCTAATGTACAGAAATGGAAGAAAATCATTTCATTTACTTGAATGAATGGAAACATCAATCTTCACTGAACTGTGTGAGGTACAGCCTGCTGTAATAACATCTTCCTATTTCAACATGATCGCCTTCGAAAATGTAATTAGTCATCCTTTTTTCACAGGAAGAATTTGTCATTATTCACTTGTACAAATGCAATTTGTCAAGAGCAGGCGGAGCGAGACCGCAGATTGGCTCCATGTAATGTATCGCCGCTTACTTAACTGACACCTCAATGCACTGCTAGTTCTTTGCTTTGCTGCGACTTTGCTCCGCAGTGATGACCTTCTGTTGAAGTAGCTGAGTACCATTTGGAAGGTGACCAACTCCATTTATTTTCAGTGGGAGCTGATATCAGCCGGGGCGATTGAACTAGACATTTCATTTCTGCCACCCTGAACACTCGGCTATTACATTTGACATTGTTTTGTTTCGGTTCGCACCTTAATCTGGCGCGAACATAAGTTGTACTGTGAATTAGAGCTGCTATCATATCGTGACTGATTTATTATGGCGCAAATGTTGTTTTGTCTTGGTTTTTGAATGATAATGGTAATGCTAGTTATGATAAATGATTTTTTTGCATTGCACTTTTGCAAGATGAGACACACTTAGGTGTGAAGATAGAATGGAAAAATAACTAAATAGGAACATCAGCATGCCTCATGTACTCAGACTGAATATCATTTACATCCCATAATCTGAAATGATGCAGCTTACGTTTTGAGTTCCACTAATCATGTTAATAATGAATATTTAACAACTATCATCTAAAAGCCTGTAACGGTGGAAAAGTCCCATTTAATTATTGTTGCTATGGCGATAATGATATCATCCGTGTCAGTCCGCCTGACAGAACAGTTATTTATGGCACGAGTTAGGCTACATAGGGCACCCACTAAATTACAGGGAAATGGAAAGTTTCTATCCAGGAGTGTTGTGAAAGGCTTTTTTTGTTTACTTTTGTGACTTTGAATAGTCAGAACAAATGAACAGCGTAGAGCGTGTGTGTGGTGTTTATATACTGCCATTCTGTTTAAGTTCTGCTATTCTATTGCTACACCATATACAGTTTTGAATACTGATGTCCTACAGTTTCTGTAATTTGAAAGAAAGCTCCCTAAATATAACTTACTTCTTGTTTGAAAACAAATAAATGATCGATTTATATGGTCAGTAGCTCTTTACAGGTTTAGGACTGTTATTTAACCATTCTTTTTGGAATTACCTGTATTTACAAAGAAGCATAAACCCTTGTAATTTTGGTTTTTGCTGCGATATTTCTGGTAATCAACTGGGATTTAGTATTTTACTCAGCTCTAGTTAGATTTTGTGAGATTATTTTTCTTTTGGCATGATTGTCTGTGGCATCATGGGTAACTGCTGCAGGATTTAGGAACACTGTTAAAGACAGAGCTAAGATAGAAATCCTTCTCTTTGTCCGTTCATCCATGAGTCATGAATGACCATAAAGACAGTCTCTTCTGAAAAACCCATAGCAGATTTGAATTCATTATTAAAACAAGGCCACTGCTCGTGTTGCTTTACAATGTTAATAATGTTATTCTTCTAATACTTGGAGGATATTTCCATCATGTTCCTGCTGTGTTTTTCAGTTGATACTCGGTGACAGCAGACCTGCAGTGTCGAAAAACATGCAGCGACAGAGATCAGTCCCAGATAAGATAAGCTGTCATTTATTCTCCAGGTGTAATTAGATCTTGAATGAGAGCAGGTGGGAGTGTCTGGTGATGAATGTGTTTATTTTCACAGGGTTTTATTTTTTTTCCTCCTGGCTTCACGATCGGTATCGGGCGACGTGGTCAAACTGGATCTGCTGTAATCAGACACTCTTTTTGGTTAAAGCCTTGAAATGTTGCCCCCTTTGGTGAAGTTGGACCCCAGAAAGGCTTTGAGTCTTAGATCACACCTGCCGTCTCTGGATGCAGCATCATGATGTGATAGATTAGGAAAAACAAAATAGGGCCAACAGCGAGTTAGTATGGATGTGTGTTTGTGTGCATTTCCCATAAATCCACTCTGCTGCATGTAGTGCAAACACCTGCCGACTCGGCGAGCGGGCCAAAACACAGGGCATCATTGTTTGACGATATTACGCTTTGCCTCCACTTCCTTTGATGTTGGGCCTCTCAGCTTACAGGAGAATCAGACGGGCCCTCACATGGGCCTGCCTCTGTAAACCCACAGTCCCCGTTGATTAAAGTTGAATAATCCTCTCAGTGTGTCATTACGGCAGCTGCAGACCGCATGATTTACTTTACATCCCCGCTCGGTGTCGGACAGGGAGATCAAGGTGCCTTGCTGCCTGTATTGTCATGACTCTGATACCGAGTGAAAGTGTTGGTTGTGTTTCCGTGATTCACGCATTCAGCATCCTCCGCTCGCTGTCAGCAACATCTGGCTCGTGAGCGTCGTCACGTCACGGTGTGATCCCTCGACGGTTTGATAGTGATTGACTAATGAGCAGCGACAGGATAAACAAACACTGTCGAGCCCGTAGTTCTCAGTTTAGCTTTTTAATAACTGTCTGAAGAAACAATTAACTCAACAGGAAGTTAAGATCTCCGAGTCCTTTTTTCACCTTCTCTGAAAGTAACTTTGTGAATTATGGAAATGAATAAATTTTAAGTTGTTTGACCTTCTGATCATGAAGCAGGAAATCTAACCACCGTCATGAAGCCCTGTGACTGTGCGGTGCAGACCCTCACTTAATGCAGTGACTGTTTCCCACCAGCAGGAGTCACTCTTAATTTGCTCAAGGCATTTAAAATAAAATTCCACTTTGGACCTGCTTAAGGGAATACATTAGATTACAGAAGCAGAGTGCACCACCTTCATAATACTGTGTTATTCTCATAAATTACAGTCCTGGCTAAATTACCTGGTTCCCTCTGGTGCACAGTGTGTAATTTCTGGTGGCGGTTTAATACCCTGTCATTGGTCCACAATAGACATTGTCACTCACTTTGGCAGGTCTTAGAACACGGCTGAAGAGCCCAATCAGGGCAGGTATTGTGTGGTAATGTGTTCAGAGGCCTGATGACGCAGCCATACGTTAAACCATTTGCATGGGATCACAGGCACAGGGTACTCATGCGTTGGATTGAAAGATTTAAAGGAAGGCAGCATTATTACGTGCTAAACCAGCAGCTGTCAACAGCGCTTTGGTCTTGATTGTGCTGTTAGGCATGATTGTATCCTAATGTCCCAACAGACAACGGTGCTAAACCCCTTGTTTAACAGCAGGCGAGAGTATACTCCCAATTAGACTCGCATTCATATTCAGGAGGCTCTGATTTGTTCCTCTAATGAATGAATCCATAGTGGAAATAATTGGCCCTCCTCTTGTCTCCTCTCTTTCTCTGCCTGCGTCTCACAGGATTTTCCATGAACCTCCTATTGTTTATTAACTCTTTTTGTTTTACGGAGGCTGCTGTGCTGTGTTGTCTGGTTGCTCCACGTCACCGCGCTTGATTTTTTTTTCCACTCCAGACGGATATCCTCTTTGATTCTCTGATAAAGCTTGTTAAACCGTCCCGCTCCCGGGATGCAAATAGATTTCTAATTTCCGCAACGAGACGAGGATTTCATGAAACTGCGCAGCTGGAGAGGGCGAAGGGTGGTTTGTTTTGTCCCTCATCCCTCAAAGTGAAATTTGATCAAAGCCTTACCGCGGCTTGTTTTTTGGGGTTTTTTTTTTTTTCCCACACAGGACACGGTTTTTGTTTTGAGCCGGCACAGCGGCGGGGACGGCGGGGGATTATTTAACCCGAGGTGGCCCCAGAAAGATTCATTCACTTAAAGACGTTTGGAGTTTTCCACGTCACAGCGAGCGGGAGTATTTGGAGAGGAGAGGGGGAAGAAGCCGTGCAGCCACACAGTGGAGATGAAATGCTCTGACAGAGCCTCACAGGAGACACACACCACTGTATGTTGTGATGCTCACTCGTCTGTCTTCCTCTCTTTGCTGTAACTTTCCCAACCAATGAGTCATCCGGCTCACCCCCCTCCCCTCCTCTTCCTCTCCTTTTTTTTTTTTTTTTTTTCTTTTCCACTCACTCTCATTTGAGCTGATTTCCCACCCACCTTTTTGATAGCGGAGCGTGATCTCCTACCTCCAGCCCTCCTTTTCAATCTCACGCGCTCTCCCACACATTTCCCCAGGGGAGGAGGGGCTGCTGCTGCTGCTGCTGCTTCTTGCTCCTTTCCCTGATTCCAACATAGCAATGTGCACACTTGCCTGAAACGCTGTGCCTGGTGGATGCACGCACAAGCTCTGGCAATAAGCACATTTTTAATGCTTCATTTCAGCGTTCCCAATCGCCTCGTCCACTCATTATATATGGCATTAATGGGATTGCGTGCATGTAATTGAATTAGATGAAGCTATATTTCACTGTGTGAACCGAGCAGTCACTCACAGCGGCGCAGCCTCATATAAACGTCGCTCAGCAAGACACACCGTCACCCACAGTCGCAGATTTACTTACTTGGATGGCACACTTCATTGCCCTGATGCACGCCCCTCGCCGATAGCCGGCAGAATATTTGTGGTTAGGCAGGTGTGTAACAAGGTTTCCTTGATCAGTGTCTGCTATCTGGCGAGGGTGTTTATTTAATGCGGTGTGAATGCATACGGGGCCGTAAAGACTCCATTTATCCCATCATCCTCCATCTATCCCCGGGTTGCTTCCTTCCTAAGCTCGTGTCCTATTTTTAGTGCCGGTGTGCTTTTAATGTGCTGATGCCTCAATGTACTGATCCCACACACGCTAAAAGTTTGAATCAGCATTAACGCTCCGAATGTTTAGTGTTTTGAGTCATGTCCTGGCTGATATGTTGGAATAATTGGGATTTAGGTCGTCCGTGTACCTACATGTTGTTTCAGTAAAATTGGAATAACAGGGAGGGATTTTAGCCGGAGTCTCCTTTCTTTTGTACTTTCTCTTCTTTGGCAACTTTTCTCTAAATGATGCAGAATTCCAATCAGCCCCCTCACCTTTGTATTGACATGTGATTCTGTCTCAGCTCATTAGGGCAGGCAGGAGGGAGTGTGGGCTTAAAGCCCTTCATCTAAAAGACTCACTGCAGCAATAAGCCTCGGCGGATGCACAGCATGTTAATCAATGATGCTCTGATGTTGTGCAGAGAATCTCAGAAGAGAAATCTCCCCTTTTTTTTTTGTTGTTGTTGTTGTTCATTCACATCATCATCTCTTTCCTCTCGTGGCAGCCTGCCATCCTCCCCTGACAGCTGTCCAACGAAACAGGCTGCAATCTTTTCCCAAACCCTGTGATGAGCATCTTCTTGCTCCTGTTTCCCAGTCTACACCCACACCTCTCTTCCGTACCTTGTGCCTTGGTCTGTTATTCATTTTTTTTTATTTTTCTGGCCTGCTCTCTATTCGTCCTTCATACTCTGCCTTTGTCCTTTTCCCTCTGTTTTTGTTGCTTATCTAGCCTCATCTCTCCTCCTTTTATTGCTATTTCCTGTGGGACCTTTGCCAATTGTGTTTCTCTATACGATTCTCTCAATGATTATATTTTAGATTTTTGCTTTTATTACTTGGAAATGATGTGAATCTGTGGTTTGACCTTGTTTTTCTCTCAGTGGCCTGCTGTGTCTGGGGCTTTCCAGTACTTACGTCGAGGACATGTCTTTATTCGTCTTCCTCTCTTTTCCGTCGCCGTCTGTCTTTTTTTTTTTTGCCGGCCCGGCCGTCCTGTCAGGAGGAGCTGCGGGAGCTGAGGGAGCAGCCCATCGACCCCCAGGCGGAGCAGGAAATCATCGACAGCATTGAGGAGGTCTACTTCTCAAACGACTCCTTCGATATGGTGCAGCACGAGCTGGAGGTCAGATCACTCTGCGTGGATTTCGCTGCTTGTGCCGTACCGACTGAACGAGCACCACTCACTTGTAAAACGATAAGAGACTCACTCCCGACTCCCCACGCCCCGTCTCTCCCTTAAATGATAATCCCGTCAAAGTCGCCACATCCCAGTAACTTCCACAACAGCAGTATTGCATTGCTAATGTGAATAAATAAGGTTTATTGCCTTTTGAACCCTCCCTGACTTGTTCAAATAAAGCTTTTTCTCACCTGAGTTGCTGCCTCTCGCGCCTCCGCCGAGCTGCGTGCATACCATTGACGTCTGGATTGATGGATTGCATCCGCTCAACAGAAGAAGGGTGTGAAATCTCATTAGATTTATCTTGGTATTGCTACACCATCTGAAATGAGACTCTCAGTCAAGGGGAAAGTAATTACCTATCATCCTCTGGGCCATGGATTTGTAATATCTTCTTTCCCCACGTAAGAGTTTGTTTGCTGTTTACTTAATAACATCCTCCACTCTCTTGACTGATCTGACGTGTGATCAGGGAAAGTGTATTTATTGAGGAAAGTCTTCTTTTGTTTTTAGCGAGAGGGGAGGAGCGTGTGCTCCTCCGCGGCCCACCGGTAAGGCCAGACGCAGCTCTTCGTTTAATTAATGGTGATGTATCTTTTGAAAAATTAAGTTGCTAAGAAGAGAACAATGAAACATTTATTACTGTCATGGTTCCGCTCGGAACGTTTTTAGGTTCGACACCCAGTCAGGAAGGATTTATGATCCCGAGCACTGGATTTGTTATGAAGCAGCAAAGCAGCCGCACACGAGGAAAATAGTTCAGCGACGTTGTGCTGAGATGCAGAAGTTCTGGGTTTCGTCAGCTGTGTAGGAGGAGGCACTGTCATTAAGGTTATGTGTGTGTGTGTGTGTGTGTGTGTGTGATTACAGAAACTCCCACCTGAGCTGAATCTGCAGGAGCTGGAGGAGTACAGAGATAAGCTCAAAAGACAACAAGCAGCAGTAAGTATTTTCCTGTCCTGTCACTCACAGACGCACGCATGCAGGCTTATAAACACACCATGGTGTCATTCCATGATTAATAGTCGTTTAGGATTCAAAATGTGTGTGTTTCTGGCTTTATCTTTCCTCACCTTATTTTGAAATTTTAATAAAATTGTCAGGATGGAATCAAACTTGGAAGTTTAGCTCTGTGATTTTAATATCAAATATGAAACATTCTTTCAGCATAATGTCAATTAGTTGCCATCCTCCAGTTGCAGGGAGAGGATGGCTCGATCTCCTCTCTCCCACTGTCCATATGGCTAAGTGTCATTGAGCAAAGCACAAATTGCTCCCAAAGGACGCACATCGTGTGGCGGACATCGCCACTTTCATGTGACTGTTTATAAATGTGACTAAAAGTGTTAAAATGCTTTAAGACAGATGGAAATGTGCTATTTAAGTGAGCCCGGTTGTCTCCATCCTTCCTTGCAAAACAACTCAAACTCTGGAACGTTTGTTCATGGAATAAAGAAAGAACAGATTTTTTAAATCTAGAAGTCATCAGTTGCATCGGGGGCTGGGCTTTGGTTGAGATTCATCTTGTTGTCTTTGAACCGTCTCTGTGGTGGTTTTGCTTTGTCATTCTGCAAAATAGATATTTTCTCAAGCAGGCAAAGTCAGATTACCCTCCAGGTTTAGCAATGTTTTCCTGCATTTGTGTTTCACTGTACCTTTGGCCTGCTTCTGAGAAGCAGCCACAGAGCTTGATGCTGCCTCCGCCATGTGTGATGATGGAGAAGAGGTGTGCAGTCCCAAATTTTGTCCCTTAAGACCAAAGAGCCTACTTTTTTATGTTTAGACAGATTCCAGCTATAGCTCCTTCAGGCTGGTTGTAGAAGTGTCGGTTGCTTCTCTCAGCCTTTTTCTTCATGATAGTCTCCATTTGTAAAGAAAGCCAGCGGTCAGCGCCGAACTTCTTCCATCTCTCAATGATCTGACAAAACTCCATTACATGTTCAGTGAGTTCAGAGTCTTTTTATAGCCGTCTCTGACAGATGCTTTTGATTGATCTTTCCTGTGAGCTTCTGGAAGTGGTATTTTGTCTTTATGTTGCAACAGTCGGAATACCAACGACCCAGAGACAGAAAGTCCCAGACACAAGTTTTTCAATCACTTCACACACTCTAACTGTAACACTGCTGACCTTTCTTGAATCATCTAAGTTCTTCTAAATGGAGTGAATATTAATGCACACGTATTTTACACTGTAGTCATTCAATGAAGTTATTCTGGATCCACTCAGTGTCGTTGTCAGCTGGATTGGTCCAGTTACATGAGGACTGAATGGATGGCATTAGTTTGTAAAAATCTTTTTTTTTTTCTTGCAAATTCTTATTTCAAAAGTGTAAAATAATATCGATTGTGACTTCATGTGAGAAAGAAACAAAAGGAGAAAACACTGAGGGGGTGTTTACTTTTTATTGACATTATACCTGAGCCAAGTGTCTGATACAGACGAGGTGGTCTGGGTGAAAGATCCCACACAGCCTGGAATTGATCTTCAGACATTTGGTTGTTTGGTTTGACAGCAGTCACAGATTCCCGTTTTCAGAGGTCTAGATGAGAAATAAACAGGTTGGTGTCGAGGGTCCTTTGTTATGGGATGTTATGACAGTCGTGGTTGAGTGGTTTGTTGTGATAGTAAAGACAGAATTTGAAAATTATAAACACAAGTTGGAAAAAAATATGTTCAAATCCCAAAAATGTTGTTTTAATCCTTGGAAACCTCCGCTGACCTCTCTTAGCATTGATACCATTGTAGTTGATAATCTCAAAAATTCAATAAAAATGCCATAAAGCCCACCGTGCAAGCTCACATTCTAGATGTACATGTTACATTTCTTCCTTCTCCACATCCTCGTCTTGACAGGTTTTGCAGTTAAGACGGTGTTCCAGACTTTTTTGCGCTGTGGCACGGCAGTACAGCCTCTCACCTCCCTTCTCCTTTTGGCTGTCAGCCTGCAGGCACCGTGCGGGAATAGCCATGGTAATTGGTCCGGTGTGCTATCAGACAGAAAATGTGCAGCTTAGTTTCTCAGCAAGCTTATCAAAGCAGAGCTGTAGCCTTGTTTCCATGTGAGAATCTCGCAACCTGTTTGTATGCGGCCGGCGGCATCCTGCTGGTTTGTAGAAGGTTTCTCTATATGCCTCCTTTAAAGAGCATACATTAAGCTTTTTTTTATTTTATCTCCCTCCTTTTTTTTTTAAATGTGAAGTTATCTCAGTGACGTGATGCGTACTGTAGTGCGGTTTATTAGCATTTTCTCTTGAAGTCCTACCCTTCTGTGTTTAAGTCTGATATTTTCAGCATAATTGCCATGCCACTTGTTATTTATGAACATTGGCTTTCCTTTATCTGCTGTAATTATATATAGAAATCCAGTCACCGTCATCTCTGCCTGGCTCTGCGGCAATTCTAACACATTACCTCCTGCCCTGCACTTGTCCTAAACCTGGCCAGAAGAAGCCTGTTTTTCCATTAACGAAGTGAGCTTGTAAAAAATGTGCGATTTTAGTTTCTACTGCAATCACAGGGAGGCTGTTTGACTGATTCCTGCTTTGGTTTGATTCTCTGTAGTGTGTTAAAAGATTTGTTTTGGCACCAAAATCAATGTTTGTTTTGTTTTCTTTCTTCTTTTTTTTTTAAAACCATTGCAAATGAGACACTGGATTAAAACTGAGATGTGCTAATAGAGCGAGGCTTAAAGAGGCAGTGGAATTTTATATTTCTTTGTATTCATATTACTGGGTTCACACGCGCTCACGAGTTCTCGCGACGAAAGCGAGAAATACATAATATTGCTCCACGTCTGCTCTACCATATGTACTCTTACCCATATTTGCATTCCGCCCTCACCCCTGCTGTGTGAGGGCGTGTGTTTATCAGCCGGTGGGTTGACTCGCAGCGCCATCTGAATCATCTGCAGCCGAACGGAACGGACCTGTGGTTTCAGGAAAGAGCGCCGCGGCCCGGTCTCTCCGCTGCGGTATCCAAGCTTAATTGGCATCTTTGACACAAGCGTGGCAGAGGCTCATCTCTGGGCTAATTGCCTTTTTCATGCTGGGAGACTTTAGCCCATGCGAAAAATGGTTCCAGAGGAGCATGTTGTTTTTGCTGTAATTCTGTGTAACACCGGAATGTTAAAAAGCCTTAATTAATGTGAACTGAATACATTCATCATATTTCTGAGGACTTTTTTTTTTTTTTTTTTTACAATTCTGAGTTAAAACATTCAGCTGCTGTCACCATTAACACACCTCGATAAAATTCTAAAACACACTGACTCACTTTGAATATATGAGTTTCAGCTTCGTAGAAAAGTTCAATTATAATTTATTTCAGTGACATTTCAGCTAAAAGTTTTCCAGAGAATCTCTCAGTCATGACAGATCAAAACCATCGCAACATACCAGAATATCTGTAGACATTGCGTATTAATTTCAATACCTCAGTACACACTACTATGGTTATGACAAAGACTTGTTCAGTGTCCAGAAGCTGCTGAGAGCCTTCACAGAAAGTGTAAAGCCGGCTGATGTTTACAGTATTGAGTCGAACCAGATTCATGGAACATTGAGTGGGACGAGGTGTGGGAGGAAGAAGTGCACAACCAGCAGGTATAACCACAGCCTGGAGAGGACTGAAGGAGAAGAACTTCATCAGGAGTGGACTGACGATGGAGTCCGGGCTTAAAGAGCCGGCAGTGAAAATACTGTCAAAGCACTCCTGAACCAGCGAGAGTCTCATCTTAGCTAAGGACAAGAAGAACTGGATCACCATTAGTGGTCTTCAAAGTGGTTTTTCTACTTAATACTGCCACTGATGAACAAAATAAATCAGATTAAATTCCCGGCCCATCAAAATCACATTAACCAAATACTCTTATCGGAATAGATTAAATGTAACAAATTGAAATCACAGCCCGGTTGGCAGAGGTGGTGAAACCAGAGCGAGATCTGATAAGGTCCATATAAGGAGCACATCGGATTGAGGATTAAATGTTGGTGGCAAAACTCAGCTGATCGATGGAGGAGACAATCCTTCTCTGATGATATTATCCTAGCTTCATATTCCGAACAAGAACAATGTCTCCTTCTTAGTCCAGAGGAAGAGATAACAAGGCCATGTCAACCGAGTCTGAAGTCCAGAGTCAACATGTGGAAGGACTTTAATGGCAGTGGTCATTTCCTTTTGCTGCAGGACGTTCCACCTGCCCCCAGTACAAGAACTTTCTCTAAATTTTGCTTACCTCTGACTTGCCGACTGAAACCCCAGAGGGGAGGGTCCATTGTCAGGAGGAAGATGAAGAGACTTCAGAGTCATTATCCAGATGAGCCGACGGCCGCTATCAAAGCAGCCCGGGCTTCCATTTCACCTCGGCAGTGCCTCAGGCTGGATGGATCCTCGCTGCATTGATGTGGGAACGCTCCTTTCATTAAAAAAAAAAAAAAAACTTTTGAGAACTTTCACTTTTCTCAGATTTTTTTTTGACATTTTCTGAAACGCAAAAAATACTTTTTTTTTTTTTTTTTTTTTTTTTTTTTAAATGAACTGTTGCTGGTAATAACACATAAAAGTCCGACCTTTCATTTTAGACGCACCTGTACTGTCTTGAAAACAGCACAGACATTTTTTGGAGGTGGCTTTTGAATTACATCCCCCCCATTTATCAGAAAGTGATTTTCCTTTTTTCGGCGTTTCTGCTGCCATGTCAGCAGAGGCGATGTTGGTAATGTGAACGAACACATTCAATTTTTAATGAAACTTGAATGCTGGAGAAGAGTCTCCTTCCTGCAGCAGTAATGGATTCTGTCCCTCCACTCTCTTCTGTCTTTTTCTTTTTTTTTTTTTTTTAATGTCAGTGATTCTTACGTAATTTCTGCCTTTCCTGGCTGCAGGCTTCCTCCTCGTGTTCGAATGAGACTGAAATGATGACCTGCTGTGCAGGCAGAGTTTTTCCAGGTGTGCGCTTTCCTGTGTGAATACGAGCACGACAAAATACAACACACACACACGCACAAATGGATGGCTTCAGAGCAGGGCTAGAGAAACAATTATTTGCATTTGTTTAAAGACGAGAGAGCGTGACTTTTTAGAAACGTGTTTCACAAATGAAGACATTAGAGAAACTGAGCATCTGCAGGGAACTCTTCATTTTGTTCACCACAGCAAGGTGCAGAGTTTCTTAAATAAACAGTACTACTTGAACAGCAGGGCTTCTCGCTGCCTCCACTTCAAGCTGATTATTATAGTTTATGTCCTTGTGGACCAGTTGTGGACACAGTTTCGTTGTTTATTCTTCAATGAGAATCAGCCAGGCCAAAACAGTTCTTACTGTTTAATCAATTTCACTCTTATCTTTCTTTATCAATTAGCTACATTGGCACTATTTGATCATTTCATCTCAGTTAATGCTTATTGTATTTGTTAGTCTTCCCCTAAATTATATGGCTTTATAAAACAAGGATGAGCAACATGATCATTATGAGAACCACAAAATTCCAGTACTTTAAGTATTTCTGTGAAACGGCATCATTTGCTGAAAAGAACTATTTTATTAATTGAATGAACTTGCTTCTGTGTAATTTCATTTAAGTGCCCACATCTGATCTACATTCTAAAACTATATTTGCTCTTGAAACAGCCCTGGCATCGGTACGTCTTCTCTTGATAGGTGATGTGCAGTGTTTGGTGTAATGCATTACAGTAACGATATCTGTAAGTAAATTACTTTACTGGACATGCTAACATGCTTTTCTGCGTCACTCTTGTCATGTTTGCTTCTGTGTGAAGTTCTGGTCGTTCCAGCCTGCAGATGACCATGATTATCGTACATCTCGCTCCAACCTTCATTGACCACATGATCTTTAGCTCTTAAAGAAGATCTCTTTTCACTCAGCCAAACACCAAAAGTCCCCCTATTGAAATCCTACACAGCGCCGGGGATTGTGTCTGTGAATCGACACTATTGCATTCTGAGGGAAGTGACTTTTTTGTTTTTTTTTCTGGTTTTCCATATGCAAACTTGAAGCTCCGCCCCTTTGTTGTGACAGCTGGACTACGCAGGAGGGAAGTGTTCAAGGTTGAGTAGAAATAAGATGGGAAGTCCCCACCCAGCTGGTCACTATTGATCCCCACTGATCACCTGCACCCCGATCCTTTTCTCCACCCACTCATCAATTAAATACTGATTATAATCCCTTTCTTCTGTAATTTCACCTAGAAATTCTATGCATAGTTTTAGAATTCGTTACCATCTGGTGAGATTTTTTTCTCTTTTCTACTTAATTAATTAGTTGCATTTGTTTCCTTTTAATGGTTTAAGTGCATTCGTATTCTAATTTTAAAGGATAAAATCATCAAACCTTTGTTTTTGTATTTCTTATCGACCATTTCATTTCTTTTTTACATGACTGTAAAGAAAAACTATTTTTTAGGAGTCCCCCCCCCCCCCCCCCCCCCCCCATTTCTCAAAAAACCTGGGTTATGACAAGATCTTCCTGCAGTTTTACTTTATACAATAAGCACTACGTAGACAGGATAAGTGATGATACGACCATGATGTTTGTCCAAGTCTCTACATTGTAAATAAACAAATTGTATATTAAAAGTAATTTCACTACTTATTAAAGTGCAGTAACTATTGAAGTATTCTGATTAATATTTGCAGAAGCGATGAGTAACTAGTAACTACTTTTTTTTTTAGAGTAAATAGCCCAACACTGATGATGTGTGGTAGAAGTTGAGTCAAATCTGTGTCAGATGTTAAATTTTTTCTTAACATCCCTAATCTTTTTTTTTTTAATTTCCCTCCTGATTTATGTGCGAAAAGCATGTTTTCAGGCTGTGTGTGAGTCCGTTACTGTTTACTGTCCGTCACTCATTGCATCTCTTCTTGCTTCGCCGCCCATGTTTCAAATTAATGCCGAAGGCCGTGTGACTCAGCTTGCAGTTTTTCAACTAATCACAGTTGTTATTGCTTTGTAAAAGTCTTGCACATCTTTGAAAAGTTGAGTGCTGGATGGTAAAATGGGTGGGAGGCCAATAGGTGGCGTTATGGCATTATTTTGAGCTGGTTTGTAGAAGCCTGGGAAACTATATGAGGGATCCCTCGTAGTGAATGCTCTTTGTTTTCTGGACACTCCTGTGCTTTTTCCTCACGACTTCCAACGACTGATTCTTTTTTTTCCTGTGTGACAATGCAGTTTCTCATATGTCTGAATGTTGAAAAGACACACAGACGAGCCGGTACACTGTCTGTTGTGTTGCCTGTTGTCTGCCACGCTTACAGAACATAATGTTGAAATGCCATCCCCTCCCCTTCTTTCATCCTCTGCATGTGTAGGCTCTGCGGCTGCTTTGGATGAATTTTTTTTTTTTCTTTTATCTTTTAATACAAATGTCATCAAACGCCACTCGGTGTGCGAATGTATTGTTAAAGAACGTGCTGGAGTGGGAGGGAGATGGTTGAGGGTTTTTTTCCGAGTTGATAAGGGACTGTCCTTGGTTATCATCATGACAACAACCTCATTTCGTCTGTCTGAATAAATACTCATTCCTAAATATCTGGTGTTGCCCTGGTATTTTTTGAACCTTAACCAACTAAAACCATTGTTTTAAAGACCTGCTGTTGTCTTACAGTGTGTAAGACTGTACAATGTTCCTATCAAATACCTGTTTTGTAGAGGTAGCGACTGGCTCTGTATGTTGTTTCATGTCTTCTCTGAACTCGGTTTCCAAAACACTGACTGAACAGTTTTCAACAGAATGTTAAAACATTATTACAGATGGGAATCGTATTGCCAGCAACAGCTCCACCAGCTCTTGAAACGTCTTTATTTTAAGTCGGGTCATTAGCGTGAGTGCACCCAGCTGCCTTTGTTAGAGGTGGCCTTGTTTGTATGTAACGGTCCTCGGATATAGACGAAGCCGCATTTCATTCAATTTCCGCTGGCCCCTCAGTGTCCTGCAGTGTTTTTTTTTCCAGTCTGCTAAAAGCAGCGGTGGACATCCCACATAGCAGGAGGGTCACGCTGATCTCATGACCACTGCCGGTGCTTTAGTGCTTCATGCCATCGGCAGGGCACGAGCTCTTTAAATAATTACAATTTCACCTTGGCCGTGAATCAAATCAGTGAAGAGACGCACCATAGAGGATGTTGAAAATTAGGAAACACTAAAGGGACACAGAGAACAGAGAGTTATCTCTTAGTGGCGAGAGTTAACACTTTTTGTGAAAGACACCGAATGAAATAAAGTCAAGAAAATGAGACACTCCGTTAAAAGGGTTTGACTGTGTTGAGCCTCAGATGCAGACTTCAATTCTTGCTATTCTTCTCCCATCCTCAATAGCGAGATTTTCCTCTGACTAAACCTGTTTTCTTTGTCCTATAATAGGGAAGAAGACCAAAATATCACTTTTTTTTTCCTGTTTTAAACCATTGCTAACTTCTCTCTTCCTCTATTTTTCTTTGCCTCTTTCTTCATCCAGGTCTCTAAAAAAGTGGCAGATCTCATTCTGGAGAAGCAGCCTTCTTACGTCAAGGTAAGCTTCCAGCGTCGGTGTCAAAATCGTGTGTCATCTCAGCCGATCCACTCACTGTAAAGTCTTTTTTTAAAGAATTTTAGCTATTAATATTCAATTCAAGGACACGGCACATTGCAGGAGCGCAGTCATTTAGATTTTTATTCATGTTAATTAGATGCAGTCCTGTAACCTCGTCTTTTGATTGCAATATGATTTTGCTGGAGCAGCAACTGAGAAAATCGTCGGCACACCCACCAGATGGCTGGCTGTCTCACGCTTTATAGGGCATCCTCAGAAATCCCAAACCCCCAGACGGTTGTTATCTAATGATATTGCAACTCCTTACTTTAAGGTCGTTGTAGATCACCGTTATTGCTCCAGCCTTCACGCTCCCTTGTTGTCACTTCATAGACGAACGTTTCGACAGACCACCTGGAGTTCATTTGAAGACGGTACTCTTGATTTATTTGAGTTTCCAAAGTTTGTTAGACTGTATTAAATTTGAATTTGAAGCTGTGATCTTGGGTCACTGGCAGCTGAAACAGTGGAAGAGGTGACCTGTGCACGCCTTTCTCTCAGTGTCAGCTGGGATTGGCTTGAGCCCAAACGACCTTACGCTGGATAAAACAGGTATAGAAAACAGATGGGTGAAATGGTAGTGCGATTACTGCCATTGTTGAGGCATCTGGGGGTCATTCTATGAATAGTAAATTGATCATTATATCTACAAACCTCCCTGCGAGTTCAACGGCGAGGAGACAGCGAGGCTTATTAGCAGCCATTGGCAGGGAACTCAGAGGGACATTTCCATTCAAGCATCTCGACCCTCTTTCAGTCCGCAGAAGCCCCGTGGAGTTCAGAGGCCTCTTCAGTTTCCACCTGCGCTCTGCTAATGTCGCAATGAGAGAGACGGCGGCGAGCTATTTTATCTTTTCAGCATGAAGCGCTTCCAAAGAAGCTCACGATATTCATTCGTTGGTGCTTTTTTTCTTAAACCATTCATAGCTTTGATATAAATCTAGAAAATGTGACTACCCAAGATATATATTTTGCATCCAATTTTAAATGAAACATCTTTCTTCATATAGATTTCTTGTCCTCGCTGTGTGATATTATCACACAGGCGGCCACCACCACAGTGTGCAGATCAGCAGACACATAAATTGCACAGACACATATATTCACGCCGCAGTGTGGAAAACAATGTGCGACTCGGCCGTACAGTGACTAACCTCTGTGCCCTCCGGTCAAACGTGGACTCTGGTCGATTGGGCGTCGTCATGCAGGAAGGCGACACAAAGGCGCATCTACATGTCAGGTTGAACATTTGACTTTAGTGAAGCAGTGAGGTGATGTCTAACAGCAGCCCTCTCGTCACCTCCTCATATTTGGAGGAGACAGGTTCGAATGGAGTGGCTCTGAAATGTGTCTGATTGCCTTGCTAGGATTCAGGTTGTGATGAGTCTGTGCCACAAAGAATGGACTCGGATTGGTATTCAATTATTTTCCTCTGGAAACGCCTCTTCTTCGTGGTTACTGTCGGTTCCTTTTGTCATTGATTCCCACTCTCCTCCTTTGAAAGAGATTGGTAATTTGTCAGAGACTGCTGGTCATAGCTGCCAATTACACTGGGGTCTTCAGGCTTTATCACTGGGAAGGGCAGAAATTGACAAAAAATGGATGTGACAGCTTGGTTAATATCTGCAGAGATGTGCAGGTTTGGTCGCATGCCCTCTGGGGAACTGTGTGTGACTGCAGTGGCATAAACACGTTGCACCAAACAGCACGTCCCCCTTCAGCTGCAGCAGCCTGAACCTGTGTGTCCAGAATGCTATTTAACTTTGCTTTTCATTGCAAAACAATGGCACCATTAGGATGTACAGATGGAAGGGTAACGGGGAGCCAGTGCATGGCCGATGCGGTGGTGGGTCACTGTGAGGACCTCTTGTGAATATATGAATAAAGAAATCCCCACTGCGATGAACATCTACTCCCCCTTAACCTTCACTTCCCACACCGGAGCCGTGTTTGTGATGGATGTAGGAGTGAGGCGCTCTGGTGGAATCACATGAGAAGGCTGCCTTCTCTTGTCTGTCTGAACTTCATACAAACCTACTAAACGCCCTGACTTTGTTTTGATCACATTAAAGCATACAACCTGTCTTCATCCTTTGAAACCCGCCTTGTTATGTCTCGAGAGCCCACCGCCGTGCGCGTTTTCTGTATCTCTTCTTACGCAACCTAAACGGATTGAGCCTTCAGACTGTCAGGTTAAGTGAAGCTTTTGCGGTAGGTGGTGTCGGCGGCTCAGAACTGTGCTTTAACAACAAATTGGGGCTCCGGGCAAAATCGTGAACGCTCGTATCGCTGGGCACATGTGAGTGTGTGTTTGTTTCTGTTTGAACAAGTGTGAGTGTCCGTGCTGTTTTTGCACCGTTTGAGGTTAATGTGTTGACACGACAGAATGTGTGTGTGTTTCTGTATGTTTTACTAGGATATTGAATGTTTTTGCACTCTCTGTTTCTACACAGACGATTCATAATAATTCAGCTGAGTTGAAACACTGTTTCATGTGTGTTGATCACTGATGTGTAAAAAAAAAAAAGAAAAAAGAAAAAAAAAATCAAAGCCAGGAGCTTGAGAATTTGGTTGTTAATCTGATTCCTGCACCTTAAAATATTTGGACTATTCTCCTGTGATGTGATTTATCAAACGGTTGTATGCTTTACCTGGTAAATCATGTCCCAGCATTTTATAGCATTGAAACAGGAAAAAAAAAGCACCTTAATCAGGACACATTTTGATATCATGAATATTTTGATTTGTCACTTTGGACACTTTATTCAAGGTGCACTGTTAAGAAATGCTTTAATATTTGGTTTCTTGGCAAGCTGTATTGATTGATCAATGCGTCAAGTGCTGACCTGATTAAAATACTAATGTAAATCAAAAATATTCTACATTGGTAATTTTATTATTAAGTATCTAAGGAAAAACAAAACGCTGATGAAAAATAAACTAGACATGCAATCTAAAAAAATATTTTTAATGGTTGACATTTCCTGAGTTTCTGGAGTTTGTGGTGAGTTGTTGTCAAGGTCAGTGCTTGTCGACGCACCTTGTTTTGTCAAAATCTGCTGTTTCTTAGCAGCGTGATTCACTGCACCGTATTGTGGCGTTAATAAGTGGTGTTATAAAGCTGCTGGGACTGTGGCTCACTTTGGTAGATTTAGTTTTTTGGGTTGTACAGATATTTGCAACTCATCTGTAGTTGAAAATTTTGTCCAATGTAATAGTGAACAAAGCTGTTTATAATTTATTCAGTTGTACAGCTTTTATCCTGTTAACCAGTGATCTGTAGGTAATCTGTATTAAAGATTTAAAAAAATGAATTAATAATTGTGTGATGTGCTTGTTGTACAAATTCCCTGTTGAAATATGATAAAGTGATGTGAATAAGAATTTTGGAAGTGTTACTGGAACTTCTGGAGGTCGTGGTGGAATAATTGCAATTTTTGATCTTGTGCAGCTGAAAGTCCTATTTGGATTTTTGATGTATTTCAATAAAGTTTCACACATACTTCAACCGGGTTTTACGGATAAAATCCAGACCGAATGTTGATGCAACGTTTAAACTTACAATCAGAGCGTGTTCTGAGTCAGGTGACACTTCCTGTTCTGGAAGGTGATGACAGACAAAAGTGCTGTTTGCTCCCTGGACTCACGGCGGTGCGGCTGCACTCAGCAGAGGCCATTGAATTGGCATAATGGCTCAAGTCTCAGAGCAGAGTGCTCATTGATTTTCTCGGTACCCAAGCTTTCAAGAAAAAGTTTTCTCAGACGTTTTGTCTTTTGAAAGTCCTTTTTTTTTTTCTGAGCCGCGCTATTCTTTGGAAGTGATGAAACATGTCTTACCAGAACAGCATCATCTATAATATCTATCTGCTCACAGCGGGGTGCCTCTCGCGGAGGAGTGTCTGTGAGAATTGCTTTTCATGTCATTGCTGTGCTTAGCGGGGAAGTGATTTGCTCGATAAATGGCGTTATTAGAGGCGCGGCTCACTGACAGTAAAGCAAATGAACCAGTCTCGCAAACATCTGTGTGTCCTGCAAGTTCCGAGCTGTTTCATAGTGACGGGTCCCAGCAAATAAACGATCCTTTCAAATGTGAAACGGCAGCTTAAAAAAAAAAAGTGTGTACGTGTTTTGTTTTCTGTTGTTCATTCGGTCATTCAGATCTCATTTTTGTTCTCAGGAGCTGGAGAGAGTGACGGCGTTACAGACCAACCTGCAGCTGGCAGCGGTCATTTGCACGAATGCAAGAAGGTAACAGCGTTACTGTCTGTTCACTGTAGTAACTCATCACAGCCGATTGAGACTTCATGTACACGAGTCAGTGTCTTCCTGAATTACTTTTAGAATACTTCTGAGTCTCCTCATAAGGTCTCAAAGTACAAATGTTGTGATTAAACAATATTATAATGTTTCTCTCTGTAGTCCTGAAACCTTTGCTGAACACTGCAGTGCAATATTTATGTAATCAGCATCACTTTTTAAAGTTTTTTTTTTTTTTGGGGGGGGGGGGGGGGGGGGGTATTCATTAGACAGCACATGGAAATAGATATGATATCTGGTGAGAGAACCAAACAGAGTTAGATGAATCTCAGAACTGGCCATGTGGTCCAGGCCCTGTTAGCGTTTGTGTTTCTAGGCATTCCATACTTGCTGTATTCCTGAAATGGTTTGAATATGTTCTCATTATTTCTTATGAAAACACATAAACCATGTTTTTATGTTAGGATAGCTTATTTCTTTATTAATGAGAATTTTATTTCCTGTAATAAATGTTTCATACTGTTGCTGATCTTCACCAATTCCATGTCATTATTTGTGAATCTTTAGGCAGCGTTACTGCCTGTAGTACTGATGAAAGATGAGGTAGAAGAAGAGGTTTCTTGTTCCAGTCCATTGTATTGTGCTCAGACTGACATGTTTCTCTTCAAAAACATCCAAAATGAAGCAATATTCTTCGCTAAATGAAGTGCTCACCCCATCACTAATTCATGAACCCTGCAGCCTCGAAGCCTGTGTTGTCTTGAATCTCAGCAGAGTGCGTTTGGAAGCCGAAGACACAAATGGGCAGCACTGACAGAAATCTGACTATGAATATTTAACAGATTCAAACCACCTGGAAGTGCTGATCGGGATCAATTGGTGTTGTCGAGATGTCGGTCTGTCATGTTTTTTTTGTATTTGGCTGCGAATGCCCGAATCATCATCACCTTCTCTCTTTCAGACAACTGAGTGTGGCGAAGGAGGGGTTCACCGGGGCCAGCCTGGGTCTGCTGGCCAATCAGAGAAGGCGGCAGCTGCTGACGGGCCTGCTCAAGTCTCTGAGGACCATCAAGACCCTGGTAACGCACCGCGCTACATGACGACATGCGGCGGTTTTAATTACATTTAGCTGCAGCGTGATTGGAAATGGCAGCGCTGCCGAAGTGTCCATGAGCAAGACGGAAGTTGAGCTACAGCTTTGGCTGATCTGTCATTATTTCATCAGATTCTTAAACTGGTTTGGAATTAATTATTATTCTCCTTTGATTCAGCTCCAGAGTGAAAGTATTTGAACTTGCCAGCAGATTGTTTGAGCTTTCATGTTTAATTAAATAGGAGCAAAAATTCAGGCCATCAGTAAGAAGTTCTTCTTTTATTTGGCTGAGTTGAATCTGGCTTTTTAAGGAATGTATCACACCTTCAGAACTACTTTAACATTGTTATTGATATGAATGTATTTCTTACGTGCCTGCAATGTAACTTACGTAAAGTTATATTTGCAACTTTTTTTTTTTAAAACATGATTTGAAATTAAGATTAGAGAAAGTCACATATACTGTTTTCTCATTTACTTTGATCATTTCTTTGACTTGTAATCATTTCATGTTGCCGCCATTGTCACAGCAGAAAAATGTCAAACTTTTTTTTGAGACGTTTGTCACTAAATATAATGTATTCCCTGTTATCTCCTGACATCTTTTGTCTTTTTCATCCTCGCAGCAAAGAACAGATGTAAGACTCAGCGAGATGCTTGAGGTACGATAACGCTGCGCACCCCAACAAACATACAGACGTGCTCATAATTGACTGGAAAGGTCAGACGACAGGAGTAATACTGCGCCGAAAACAAAACCCACACAAACAGTAGATGCTCTGATGAATGCCTGCTGAAAGTGAAGGTCAGCTGGAGTGTGAGGAAATGGATCAACCACCACCGAGCGAAATCATTATCTGTCTGCACAGTTTTTGCGGTAAAAGTCTTTTGAAGAAAATAGTTGTACGAGACTGGATGATAAAAAACTGATGTAACTCTGTCATTGTCTGTAATCACCAAGAGTTTTACTGCAGTGCTTTAAAATACTGACAGTGTCCCCAAACCCTGTAAATATTATTTTCTCTTAACACACTCCATTAAATTACATCTCCTCTCATTTAGGAGGAAGACTATCCGGGCGCGATCCAGCTGTGTCTGGAGTGCCAGAAGGCCGCCAGCACCTTCAAACACTACAGCTGCATCAGGTACGAGCAGAGCGATGGAGATCCGTCTCCGTGCAGGTGGATTGACACGGCTTTCATTTTCTGGGTGAATGGAAATGTTCTTGATTTGCTGTCTTACAAAATAATCCGACGTGAGGAAACAGTTGAAAATAAACTTAATTCTTCAGTGTAAAATGTTATTGTTATCTAATTGTTTCTTTGGATTCATGTTATCGTCATTGCCGTAGTTTAAAAAAAAAGAAACAAAAAAGGTAACATTTTCCGATTCCAGAGGACTTTAAAATGGGAAATTATGTACAGTTTTATCCACAATGTTTTTATTGGCCGTTGTTTTTTCTTTTGTTTTGACTCGATTGTTTGGTATCCGTCACCGTAAAGCGATTAGGGCTTTTCTGTCTCTGCGAACCCTTTTAGCCCTAACGACGTTTCTGATTCAAACAGGTTTAAATCGAAACGCGGAGAGATGCTAGCTCGTTGTCTCATACACTGTTCGGACAGAAAAACACATCAGCCGGCAGACTAATGTCATCTAAAGCACAGGAAAGCATCTCCCATTACGTGAACCATTAGGGCCATGCTGGGACGTTTTTTTTATTACAGCCATTAAAGGTTTACTTTCTGCTCTCCTTATATTGAAAAGCATGTTGTGAAGGGTTGCTAAAGACTGTCCTGGAAGTTGACTTGCTTTATATCTGCAACATGGTGATGGTAGTCGGTTTGTGCGCACGTGATAAAGCTATTCATTCAAAATGCATTTGGAAATTTACGACAGCTCAGATGTGTCCAGTTTTTGTCCACCAAACAAGCAACACTTCCAAATGTGCCTTAACAGTGCAGGATTTCCACTGATGGCACACAAGCATACATATTAAGGTCGTGTCAACAATTAAAACGTTGACTCATGACGTCACATCAGCAAAGAAAGGCCAGGAACAGGAACAATGGCGGTCCTGCCGTGACATTGCCACCTGATTGACAGATCTACTGCCGCGCAGTCGCGATCACGAAGTCGATATTATGCGGCGGGGATTGTTGTGGTGCAGGAAAAAAAAGAAGCTTCACACTGCTCCCTCCCACACTGTTTACGTGTTGTTATGACTTTTGTTTTCACAGACTCTCATCAATGGACTTGCGAGACATAGTGACGCTCATTATCTTTGCTGGAGTGGTTGGAGTGTGGAGCGCGCTCTCCACTATTCGCCGCCACTGTCAACACTCACCACAGCAGACCTGCCTGTGTAGAAATGTGCGGACATGAAAGAAAGCAATTATATATTTTATGCTTGTCAGTCCCTGGCAGTATTTACGCTCAGCTCTGATGTATTAATAATTTTGGTGACAGCAGCTGAATGGAAAGTCTTTAGCCCTTCACAATGATGTTGTCAACTCCTCCAGCTCACTGCTGTAGTTTGGTACATTTGGTCACCGGTTAGAGATCTGTCATACTCTGTATGAATGTGCTCTGCATTTTAGCTTTCTACTCGACGTTACTCTACTCGATTCTCCTCTGAATGGACTTTTCAGCAAGCCTGGTAGAGTTTCGCTTAAGAACATTAGGTGTTTTTATTTATCACAGATTACATTGTTTTTGCATGGCCATAGTGGCCTGATATTGCGCAGTGGTTAGCACGATTCCGTTGGATGATGTTGAGCATTGCTCTGGTTGGATGATTATGTTAGTTTGTCCCTTCCACTGCCTGCGTGCCACCTTTGTTTCGTTTTCCAGATGAAAAGTACAGATAAACGTTCCTGGTTTTCCAGGAACATGTCTCTTCATTTGACTGCAGTACGAGTTTGCAGTGTCTGCACTGCCCTTGTGCATGAGTGGAGAAACTAAAATGTCGTTTAGCCAACACGTCACTCAAACAGCCAACAGTTACGCAGCATCTTCATCTGTTTCAGTCCATCTTCCTCAGGTGGTCCTCGTGTGCGTGCACGCTCATGCCGAGTGTGTGAGTTTATGCTGAATCATTTTCTTTCCTGTGTTTTATGACTTGTTCCCACTCAAACTCATTTCAGAAATGGCAGTTTTGACCTCATCTGCCAGTAAAGCGTAACGGAGCTCTTTTCAAGCATCGTCTTTTGTTTTTACCGGGAAATCACCACTACAGATTAAATTCTAGTAATTTCGTACTTGTCAGGCAAGCTGGAGGTTTTTCAAGGTGAGGCTCCACTGCATCTCTCCTTCACTCCGTGGCGGGTGCTGAAATCTATTGGAAGGACGTGGCAGTTCACCTGCATGTTTCAGAGAAGTGAGGTGTGTGAAGGACTTCAGAGGGCTTCCACCTGCCTTCGTCTCTAACTTTAAAACAGATGAATGACTTTGTGCCGACTGTCCAACACGACACTGCGGGGATTTGAGTCTGAAGTGTCTTTGCTTTATTCTCCTCGTGCGTGACCTGCAGGCTCCTCTGAAAGAATGTTCACCTCAACTATGCAACACTGAGGGGATTTCGCTGTTTCAATTGAAATTTATAGGGGTTTTTTTGTTGTTAATCCCCAGCACTGCTTTTTTTAGTTTATGCATATTTACTCAGAAAAGATTATGACGACGACGACGACGATGATTTCTATTTCAGTCTCTTTCTATTAGCAGCATATTTCATCGTGATTTTTCCAGCAAACTTTCTTTCCTTGATGTCTCCTAAATACTTGGATTTGATTACTTTTTTTTTTTACTTTAGCATTTTGAATAATAGAAATAATCTTCCTTTATCATTGATGTTCATAAAAACATTACAGTAATTAAGGTGCATTCTTAGTGATTTATATCTTTTATTCCACTGACTGCAGAAGCTCCCTCATAAAACAAAACGATGAAGCCAATCAGACATTTAATTGCTGAAATCTTTCAGCCATTTAACCCCTGAAGCCACAGAGCTGGAAGACGATGTCCCAGGAGTTTCTCTTGGCTCCATATCGCCTCTCATACTCCCTTTTAGCAGCAGCTAACACAACTACAGCAAAACTAGAGCATCCAGCAACTGCGCAGGGACTTACCTGGAGGCCCTGCGGACACCTATCACCAGTGATAATTGAAAAAGCGCAAGGAAAAAAAAAAACCCTCCTTGACTATCGCGTAACTCTATTTCAATCCCCGCATTCCCTGCAGGGAGCAGATTGTTAATTAGATTTTCCTCCTCATCTGTTATTTATGCATTCTGTCTGATGGTGGAAGGATGCCAACGTGTGGGGCGAAGAAGCATCTGTGCACAGCAGAATGTGTTCTGCAACTGGACATTGTAGTCGAGATGGACACGGCGGGTGACCTTTGTTTACTGACCGAGAGGCGACCTCTTGTGCTACTCTTGAAAAGGCTTTGAGATCCGTGTTGATGGGATGTTGTTCTTGGATTTGTGCTGCAGTCCTTTGATTTATTAATATGCTAGTAAATTACCCAGTTAAATGTTTTTGGATGTGATTTTGCCAAATGTAAAAAAAAAAAAAAAAAAAAAAAAATAGAAAAGAAAGAAATGTCTAAAGCCAGTCAGGATGGCAGGTAGCTGTCGGTGTTCCTTTTTTTGTGTGATTTCTTTTGTCAAAGCAAGAGATGAGTTCACACTTGGTTAAAACAAAGCTGCTTTATGGGCAGGTGGTGTAGAAATGGCTTTGGGCAGGTGCACTTATTGTGAATCAGGAATTCACTGATTCCTCATAGTCACATTTTGAAAACACTTTTAAGATCGAATTAAATGTTTTGATGAAACCTTTTAGCAACAGTGTGGAAAATCTAGGTGCCGTCTGCGTATTGTTCAATGTTATGACTCAGGAACAGCATTGAGTTCCGGCTTTGTAACAGATCTGAAGCATGCTCACAGAAAACACGTGCATTTAATGAGATTTCGTCTGTGTCAGAGCTCCAGAATCATATTTGCCAATCAGAAATAAGAGCGATGAGTCCAGTTTCGTCATGCATGTCCTTCTGAATCTGCTTTTCAAATAGTTTGCTGTGAGTCATTTTGAGTCTGCTGCCCAACTTTTCTTGTTTGTTCCCCTCTGCTGGCTGTCTGCCATGCCGTGGTGACTAACTCCACTTTACTCCTAACACAGGTCTTGTGGGATGATTTATTTTTTTCTCTCCTGCACTCTTTCCAGTACTGTTGGTTTTGTTGTTTATCTCCCATTACGCTCGAATGTTTTATAATGAACAAAGCCTCGGCTCGCCTCGGCCCCGGCTCCTCTTGTGGCTTTCCTCTGTAGGTCTGCCAAAAGTAAAAAGCTTTGTTTAACTCTCTCCTGACCCGTGCCCGGCTTTGTGGGCCCTCAGAAATGTTTCTCCACTTGCCAGGAGCTGACATTGATCAGCTCGCTGACCTGCCGGTGAGCCACCTTTCTCAAACTTTTGTTTATTTTCTTGTTTTGGTGTCCAGTCAGTTGTCCTCGAGGGATCCTGACCGATACTTGACTTCTGATGTTGTAGCCTAGAATTCCTTCTGCTGTCATTTGTGTGGACTCGGATACAGTAATAGAGACTCCAGCTTTAAGCCATCTTGAAGCTGAGCTGACTTGGAAGTTAGTTTTGAGCAGTTATTCTGTGTGGCTACCCTTTTAAATTCTTCTCATGCTGTTTGAATTTTAACAATTTCACCAGTCGTTCTTTAGTGTTTAGCTAATGTGACATTTTCATTCCGAGTCTGATCATTTCCTCGTATTCTGGAAACCTTTGTACTTTTTGACACTCCAGTTGTGCTAACAGCTTCTCTTTTGTTTGAGAGTCTTAACCGATCACACACCCACACAGGCAGATACAACAAGCAGTGAAGCCCATGCTCCTTTTACTTCAGTCTTCAGTCTCCTCTCAGTTTCTCTCTCTCTCTATCTGCAACCAAAGCCAAGATGCTTAATTAACAATTTGCTAAGGACACTCTCTCCCTGGGGCGACTGCAGGCTTCACGAGGCACAGCGTTAAGAGCAGGCTGACCTGAATAAGACCCTGAGCAAAGGAGGGACACAAGCAGGGAGAAAGTGGAACTGCGGATGTTTATGAATGGGTGCATCGCCTGATTAGTCCAGAGGGAATTCAGGGAATCGGGTGTCTGGGGATCAGCAAAAAAAAAAAACATTCAAGCTTTCTTTTGCTTCTTCGGAGTTGAAAGTATTTTTCCAGGAGGAGCAAAATATGAGTGTGCTGCGGAGGTGTGTAGGTGGGTTGTGTCTTGGACACACACTCAGGCATGCAGTGATTTTACAGTAAATGGACTCTTCAAAAATGGAAAAAAATTAAACTTTGTGACCTATTGCTGCCAGTTTCACTGGTGTTTGTGTCTTACTCGAGTGAGAATACAAAATGATTTTGTGCATTTTTAGAAATTGCAGTTCAGAATAAATGCCTTAGTAGCTTTAGCCCCTGAGGGCAGGTTGAGAAATCCTGGAAGTGTTTGACAAATTACTTAATTTGTAGTAGCATTAGTTGAGAATTTGCACAGCTTCTGTACATAGTTTCACTGCAGTGGATCTGCAATTTCACTGCCACGCCCTTTGGCAAGCACATTTACTGACCAGCAGGAAGGGACATTCTCGCAATGATTAATTTTCAAATGGATTAAATTGCATTAATTATATCTGGCTTTTTGATAAGCATGGGAGTTTTGTGAGCACGTGAAGCCTCAAGAAATGCAATTTTTTTAGTTGTTTTCTTGTTTTTTCACAACAGAATTTATCTTTAACTTTTATTAATTAGATGAAGATCTATATTTTTGGTTATTGGCTATTCTTAATATTTTCCTTTTCTTGTAAGTGCGTTCTTAAATATTGACAGCTGGAATAAAACACAATAACTGATCAATGGAGCTGTGTAATTATTGTCTTGTGATCTCCAGCTGCTGCTAACTCTTCTATTTCCAGTTATAATTACACCACTAGATGTCACTAAACGCTACATTCTCGTCACCTGCAACAAATACACTCAAAATATGAAAATTATTCTTTCTTCGCTCTATATTTACTGTCTAAAATCTCCCTCTTCTTTTTCCACAGTGAATTAAATTCCAAACTACAAGACACTCTGGAGCAAATAGAGGTATGCGTTTCCCTTTTTTCATCTTTACTTCATAAGTGGAGAGCAATATCAGATTAGAGACTTTTACCAGAGTATATTGTTTTTTGCTCTACGCTTGTAATTTTTGAGGAGCTTCCATCCCAATGAAGCAATTTATTCTTCATTTTGACGTTTTGATAGTTTGGCTCTGTCTTCCTGAGCCTGACAAATATTGACACGTTCAGAAAGTCATTAATGCGCGAGCGCAGTAAATTATATCTGTTTCATCTCTCGCTGCGCTGCGATACTTGTGTGTGATAAATGGTATGCAAAGCAATTTTCTCCACGCCGCCGCTACTCCGCTTGAGTAGATCAATTACTCACAAGTCTGTCTGTACACAAGAAAGTAGCGTGCACGTATGCACACACCGCGGGCGCCCGCTCGCTGGGGCGCCTGTTTGTTTACCTGTCAGCGTGAATAAATAGTGCAAAATCTGGTGAACTCATAAAGGTGGGCTCGTCCACAAAGCAAAGGCCCACGTCTCAGAAAGCAGCCCGGACTGATGGGTTTGCACGCAGTTCACAGTCAGGCGCTTCCCCTGTGAGACCTGTCTGGATCTGCACATTTTCTACCATCACACATCCCGAATCATGAGAAAATACCGCGATCATTTGACTGGCCTCGGCGCCGCACGCCTCCAGGTTGACTAATTGTATCGGGGTTGTTATCCATCCCCCGCTCTGTCTGGCTTCCCGCTAACTTTCTTTACCTCCTTTTGTCTCTTTGTCAAAGACTTACACACATATGTATATATATATACTCCCACATCCACAGCCAATTACCTGCCCTTGGCCTCGTGTGATCGCTTCACATCTATATCTAAATCCCGGGTCTTAATGTCTATAATCCCCGAGCTTCTTTGCGTTCTCTCACTTTGCCCCCTTCTTTCCCTTTTTGTCGTCTCTCTATTTCTGGCTTCAGGAGCAGCTCGATGTCGCCCTGTCAAAGACTTGTAAGCACTTTGATGTTTCGCACTACACCAAGGTCCAGCTGGCCTACTCGCTCCTGGGTAAAACGCAGGTCAGTATCTCAGCCCGCCTGACTGGAAGTGACAGGAATGGGATGCCCCGCTTTCTTCCTCTGCCACACATGTTCTGTCGTTTGTCTCTTGCAGGAGTGTGTCAGTGTTTTTAGTGGCGCTCTCTTCACTTTTCATCTCCTTTTTAATACTGCCATTTATGAATAGCGATTTAGTTAACAGGCTTCGCAACTTTTGCTCCCTTTTTGAATAATTACCATTCTGAAAGCATGAAAAACTTTCTTTTCTCTGTCATTGAAAACCTAATAACACCACATTGACATGTTTTGACTCCAGCCGATTCAGCATCTTCAGCTGGGATTAAAGTGATTCGTGAATACATGTCGTCCTCTGGATTTCAGGTTGCTCTCTTTATTGTCAGTTCGCTGTCATCCACAAAAATCCCCCGGTAACAGGAGCTATTATGTGAAATAACCCTTGGAAAAACTTCAAATACTCCGGAAAAAAAATATTACACCATCAGACATCTTTGAAGTCTTCATTTTGAAAACCAGAAATTGATAAAATGGTGGAAGTTTTGGTTAAAAACACCCGTTTAGAAATACAGCTGACAATAACCTGAGTGTCCTTTGATATTCTGTCTTTCTGTCATTCAGCTCTTGCTGAAAATCCTTCATCAAAATCTCAGAGTTAGTTACATAACTGAGAATAATATTCTGGTGGACAGATTACGGAAATACTTTGCGATGGCTTTCATTCCGCTGGATTTTTTTTTTTTTAAAAAAAAAACATGTCGTCCGTCAATCTGTCTCCAGAACAGCAGTGGAAATTTAAATCAGCTCTTCTTTCTTTTCATGTTGCATTTGATATTGTTGTGAGAGAAGCTTTCCACGACTTACAATCTGATTTAAAAAAAAACCTTTAAGACTTCATAAAGCGTTAACCTGTTAACTCGGAACACACAAGTGTGTGTTTGCCACTCGAACACTCGACAACAGACACTGCGTATCACTGTAATTAACCGTTTAAGCCGTTGTTGGAGCTGATGACTGAGCCGTTTTCCACCTGACATTAAGATGTTTGATCCTTGAGGTGATGCAGACATGAAGACTGGTTGTGGATGAATCATGTATTCACTATTATCGCAGCGATAATGAGCACTTTCAGGCTCGGACACACACACCGAGGAGTTGTTGAGTACATTTTAACGCTGCTTTCCGGCGCTTGTTACTGTTAGTAATATCTGTGTTTATGCTGTCGCTATCTGAGTCTTGCATATGCTTTTGCTGCGGCACACACACAGTTTTGATCTTGCTCTTTCATCTTGGTTACACAGTAAGTTGTCATCCGAGGTGGGAAATCAGCCTCACAATGCATCTAATATGCTGTAACGCACCAGGTCTGTTTGTGTGTCTTTTGTTTTTATTCCTTCTTATGAAAATGGCGTCTTGGCTGTCGGAGCTGTTTTCGGGCTCTAATGCTTTTCCCTCAACCTAAACAGCCTCACATCCAAGTCAGCCGTTGAACATTAATAAGGCGAAGCAGCTTCTGCAAAAGGACTGATATCATTATTACTACAGTGTTTATTAGACAGAGCGAAACTCTCTCAGAGGGAAGGATGAAGTGAGGAGAAATGTTTAAATTATGTCTGTAGCAGGAGAGAGAGTCGGAATGAAGCGGGGCGGCGTTTTGTGCTCACGAGCTTGTGTTAAAAAAGTGTAATTGCGCTGCAGCATGAGTAACCCGGGGCTGTGCTCAGAAGAGCTCCGCTTCTCCTGCGACTCTGGTGTTCCCATTTCTCCAGGGTCCCAATGCAAGGCGACGAGCGAGAGGATCAACACGGCTAAATTTAACCCAATGTTGAAAGAGAATAGAGAATGACAGACTGAAATTGGAAAGTCGTGAGCAGATGTTTTTCCTCTGTCGCTGAAGAATCTTGGGTAACGGGAAACATTACAGCACAGCGAGCGTCTCTCCAAGCTTCCACGTGAACCTAATACTCTGGAGGAAGACTTTCATCTTTTACTTTACACAAAGGCCATGGCAGGCTTCTCTGCGTGCTCGGAAAGGGAAAGCCGAGCAGAGGGAGGACACTGCCAAGATAATTAACCCCTTTCATCTGCCACTGATCTTAATGGACAGAATGACTCCAGGTTTCAATGCGAATTAGAATATTTTCACCGGCTTACAAAATGGAATCCGTGATTAGCTGTGACAAAATAAAGGGACAATAAAATCAAGCTTTTTCGATCCTGCCTCAGTCGTTTCATAACAGGACCGACCCGTTCAGTCTTACTATATAGAAGGAAGTGCTTGTATTTAATTTACAGAAAATCGTGCATCTATTTGAGTGTTTAAAAGCAACAGATACAATTGTAAGCTGAACATTACTGGAAATGAGAACTCTAGCTGCACTTTTCCCCACTGGATTTATGTTTTTCTATTCTCACAATTTAAAATTTTTGTCATCTCACCGTTTCTTCCTGGCGGACTGACAGTGACGTCTCCACCTCCCAGTCCTTCTAACAGTGAGTTTGCTGTTTTCCCGCAGACCGCCATGGACCAGTTGCACATGCACTTCACCCAAGCCATCCACAACACCGTTTTCCAAGTGGTGCTGGGATACGTGGAGCTGTGCGCCGGCAACGCCGACACCAAGTTTCAGAAGATGCAGTATAAAGATCTGTGCACGGTGAGGAGACGGTCAGGTGTTAATGTGTGTGTATTCCGCTATGAGGTCATACAGGTTTAATGCAGATGTGAGGACTTTAATAAACCTTAAATCATTTTCAGTAATTGTAATAAATGCACCAGCAGTGACATGGTGAGACTAACTGTGACCACAGGCATTTCTGCTCAACCCTTCTTGATGTTATTATAATATAGGCAAGTAAAAAAAAAAGGTCTTTTCCATGAGAAAGGAAATGGAGTGAAGCGAAGGGGAAGAAGTAAGCATAGAGAATGTGATTGAGAGGAATGAAAATTGTTATTACCTCAGTGAGAGGCGTCGTGTATTGTAGCCTGTCACAATGAGATAATTAATCTTGCCCGCGGTATCGAGCCGGTGCCGTGCAGCAATTTTATGCCGCGGGTCTCAGCTCCGTCGGTCTTTTCCTGACTCTACAAATAGAAGTAAATCTTATTTACATGGCTAACAAACCATGACGTAGCCCATTCATCATGCACTTGCTGGAATTGCGCCGTCCTGCTCCAGCGGATGTGTTGCGGTTTGACCTGCAGCTCAGAGCGGCGTTTAGAGGAACATGTCAAGGTCATGCACGCTGCGTCTGCATTACATCTGTCTCTCGTCCGTCAAATAAAATACTGTGTGGTCCCGAACACTTATTTTCATTTTTCTTTAGTTAAAACTGCTCTCTAGTTACTGATGCATCTCAGTGTGGACTTACCTTTGATGGATTCCCTGTCAGCTCGGCGTGCCGCCTGGACGCCTCCTCCGCCACGCGTACTGTACACAGACTAAATTAACAGCAGGGCTTTTCACTGTTCCAGTCTCAGCTGGTGTGAGCAGGTGTGATACAACACTGCATCCTGCATCAGTAACAGCATCTTTAGCTTGGCTGCAGTCACTTTCATGGAAAAATCGAGGGCTTTTGTTAGAACCGCAGCTCTCATGTGCCTGTTTCTGCTATTTGAGTGGTGGATGGATTCTGTGCAGAGAGATGCATGTTTTAAAGATGCTCTTTACATTATACGTATTACCTTATTTACTCATTGATAAGTTTGACCTGAATGTGCAGGCTCTTAAATGCACTTGTAGCTTTGTAATTTCCTGTCCACGATTTAATAAATGGTCCCTCAGTGCTTTTTGCAGGATGGGTATTGCACTACAGCACAGCAGGAACGATAGCAACAACTGAAGGTTGGGACTAAGAACATCCGCTCTGATACAATTAAATAGTTTTTTGTGTAAGAGCTCATATGTCTGAACTGAAGAAGAGGATCATCTTCTGTCTGATCCTGACTAATCTTCTTTATGTTCAAGGATCAGAGGAAAATGATGTTGCCATGTACTAGATCTGTATTTTTTAATAAACAGCTGGAAGCAGCCGATGGAAATTTAGCTCCTGATCTATTTAACACAGACGTAGAGCCTTGAGTCTTGGGGGTTATGAACTTGCAGGCAGCTCCTGTGATGGAGAGTTAAACTGTGTCGTTGGGAAACGATGCTGCTGTGTTGACGTTCTGTGTAAGGCAGGATTTTGAGCCTTTTTCTTGGTTTGGGTCCTTACAGTCAGTTACTTTCTGAAGGCACAATTGCACTTTTATTTTAAAGTTAAAAAAAAACAAACAAATCTACAATGTGGAGTAGGAGTGTGTAGCTGATACACAGGGAGTGTGTCCTCTCTGAGCGTCTGAAATGTGTCAGCACAGCCTGTAGTTCTCTCTGCTCCTAAAGCAAACAGTTTATTAAGTGAGGCGTTGAAGTCTTCTCTTTTTGTGATCGCTTTTGTGAAAGCGGAAACTTGGTATTTGTGGGGAAGAGCAAACTTCAGAAGTTTTCCCCCTGATAAATAAAGGTTAAGAGAATGTTACGGCCACGTTGCACCCTCTGAACCTCCTGCTTAGTTATGCGCCTTAAGAATTCAGGGGGAATGGGAGCGCTCGGAAAGGTCAGTTCTGATTGTGAAGGGGTCTTATTAATTTTACATCAACATCTCATCATTATTGGATAGCCTTACTCCTCATCAATTCCCTGGCCTGTCAGACGTTCCCCTGGCTTGAAGTGGGAAAGTTCACTCAAAAATCTCAGCAGTTATAGGAGAAAAGATTATTATTTAAGCTTATTTATTCACTAATGTGTTATCTGAAATATATAGATTTGTTTTTTTAAAGGCATGGAAGATTTAAAATTGCCAATTTCTGTTTTTAAACACAGATTATGAAGCCTCTCAGTCTGTTCACTTCTTCCACAACCTTAACGGGACACTCAAACGTGAACGAGTTGAACTGTTCTGCTGGAGGACGACATGTTACTCCATGAGTTTTGGTTGAAATTGTGTTAAACTGAAGCACCAAGTGCGAGGGGGAAAATCCTTCTCAGATTTTTTTTCTGCTTGTGCAGCAGGTCTACCGGTTCCTCACAATGTTCATTGTTTGCAGGTTAATGAGTTTATGACTTCCTTTATGAAAACGGGGTCGTGCGATTGTCTGTAAATCATGGAAAGCTTCTTTCTCACAAACGTATTTTCTAATCTGCGCGGCATTTCTTTTGTCTGTACTTTCCCCTCCCCCCAACACCCCCGCGCTATTGAATCGACGCGCTCAGCACTTTGCGTTTCCGGAACCTCCTTGACACGGCTTAGCATGCGATGTGCGCATAATGATCGGCAGCCGTCTTTCGACGGGCTGGAAAACGCCAAGTGTGCCTCATCGCAGCGCTTCACGCCGCTGTTGGGAAAGAGGTATTAGGCGACGAGGTCGGAGGTCGGTTTGAACAGCGGCGTCTTTTAGGTTGGGGTTGAGGTTACTTCGTCTCATTTTTCTCATCAAGCCCCCGCCGTGCCCCCTCCGTCTCAGTTGCCTGGCAACTTGGGTTCTGCTTCTTGTTGAAGTGACTGGTGCCAAACGAGCAACGCCGACGAGAACCGGTTTGTTAGCTTCTTGATCTGACGGCTGCTGCCAGGGCTTGATTGAAATCTCAATCGGATTTTTGTTGTCGCCTGGTGAAGAATATATTTTATTGTTTAGTTTAACCTTGTTGGTTTTTTTTTCAAAATAAATAGCCTTGACAAGTAATTTCAATGTTCAAACATGACGTCTGTGCCATATCTATGGTCCGTGAAGCAAAGCTCCCTTGGTCGGTTATGCAGGTTTTGCAGATTGAGGCTGAATTTGGATTTCCAGAGCCTCTTCCAGCTGTTTCCCGTCTGACCGGCCGCTCCGCTCGCCGATGCCTTGTTCGCTGGACCGTGGCGTTTCTTGGCACAAGCTGCGCTTCAACACTCTGCCGGTGTAGAGTGTAATGCAACTTCCGAGCCGTTAACCAAGCCGATAAATGAAAGCTGGGATTTGTGTCAAACTGGAGGCCTGCCTGGCCGTGCATCTCTGAGCTTTTATTTCCCGTCACCACCTGCTTCCTGAGAATGAATGTAGAACTTATTCAATTAATCCTTTCTGTTTTATTCTTGCCCTTTACCTTCAGATAATTACCTTGTTTTAAGCACAGGAAGGTCTGTGATTAATTGAATGCCAACATTCGTTAGCCTCCTTTCATAGTCCGGGTTTTGCAGTTTATTTCTGGAGACGTGTCACTGAAAACTGGATCACAACAATATATCCAGTTTTCGGTTTGGTTTTCAGACGCTGTTAGAAGTTGCTACATGAGGACATTTTCAACAATGTCTGCCGGCTCATAATAACTGCTTGCGGTGCATATCCAGTCGTGAATCTACTTTACTTGCCGGGCTGAAAAGAAATTATCCTTGAAAGTGTTTGTCCCTCAAAGCTTCTGGGACCTGCAACGATGACAAAGACTAATGCTGTGCACCTTCACATTTGCTGTTCTGTATGCAGTCTGTGCCTTTCACAACTGTTTCTTTCTTTGCAGTCGTTAATGTGTTTGCAATTCAGTTTGTAATTACAGTGTTTTCGCGAAAAGTAGCAGGGATCTGCAAACACTTGCTCATTATCATTTGTAAACAAAGAACAGTCTGGCAGTTGTTGACAGTTCAGTTTCTGAGGTATATGCTTCGGTGGTCTTAATGTTATGACTGATCAGTTTGTGTGAACTGAAATAAGTAAGGCTGTGACTTTAACGCGTTAGTTACGATTAATTAATTACAGAAATTTTAACGCGATAAAAAAAATTATCGCAAATTGTCGCGGAACGTTTGTCACCGGACGAGTTTCGCCTGGACATATTTCGCTGTAACACAACAACGAAACAGCTCCCGACTTGGTGACTTTCTCGTTAAATCTGGCGACTTTCCAAAGCCTCCTGGCGACTTTTTTTGTCAAAAGCGACTAGCAACAAATTTAGCGACTTTTTCTGGTGCTCTGGAGACGTGACAGGACGTCTCGTTCTGCAGCTGCTGTCCTCAATGAGCTGCGGATGCTGCGTGAGCCCCTCCCCCGTCCCAAAGCACTCACAAGCGGTCAGTCTCACGCAGCGCTCCCTGCTGCAGTCAGAGCAGAGAGGAGACCCACACCACTCCTCCACACTTCAAATGAATCGCGTGTGCGCAAATACGCCACTGCTCACTTGCTGACAAACCAAGAATCAACAGAAGAAAATTCATTTGTAGTTCTAAACATACTTAGGGTGTTTTTTTAACTCACATTTTGCTTCTCCCATGACGTTATTCCTCTCTCCGACAGCGTCCATTACAATTACATGCAAATTGCAAATTAGGTAACGACCTCATCTAGCGACTTCTGGCGACTTTTAGGACAGCCAATAGTGACTTTCCTTACTGGGGAGTTGGCAACACTGCTCCTGACGACAGCACACTACTTGGTCTCGTGCACAGAAAATTTAGATTTAAAAAGCCAGCGGATGGCAGCGTGGATAAAACCAAAGCTGTATGCACATTGTGCAGCAAAGAATTTGCATACCATCGCAGCACATCGAGCCTGCTATATCAACTGAATGCTAAGCATGTCGCAGCAGCGGCCAACACGCAAGCCTCGCATACAGCGAGAGTTGAAGAGGACGTCACTCCGACTACTTCAAGGACCCTCGCCCAGCCCAACAAAAGTTGCACTAATCAATGTGTATTGGTTTATTTGTCTTGGTTAAATTCCTCCTTCCTTGCTGAAAAAATGAACAGTGTTTTGTTGCTTAAGCTTATGTATCACTATATTGATTCACTATATCAAAATCCATTAGAAAAAGAAAGGTTCTCACTGATCTCGGGTCAAATATCGATCTGCGATTAATTGAAATTAATTAATTACAAAGACCCTAATTAATTAGATTAATTTTTTTAATCGAGTCCCACCCCTAGAAATAAGTAATTATCAATTGAACAAAAAAAAAAAAAAAATCAGCATTATAAATGTGCTGCACATGATTACATAAGCCATGCTTATTACCAAAATCCTTGTTTATATTCACTGTGATTTTTACTGTTGTGCTCTGTATCTGTGTGCACGTACAATGAAGTTTCAACTTTATGAAAGCAGTAACTCACTTGAGGCTCGAGGCGCACAGTCATTTCATGTGGCATCGCACAGAGTGACTGATCGTCTACCTGTACTGATTTATCAAACTTGAATGAAAAATGAAAAATGTTTAGTGGCTCGAGAGGAGAATTCAAGATGGCTGTCACATCAAGACGTCGCCGTGTGTGTCTGGAACTTTTCTGAAAGCTTCAACGATGCTGTTTCTGTTCAACTGTTGTCATGCGAATATGGCCATAAACAACAGGTTTTGCCATTTCTTGCACTTTTTGGTACTTTCAAACATCGGAAAGACTGCAAAAAAGAGAACTGTGCTAACAGAGGGATCAGATGACTCCATGAATAAAGTTATAAAATGTTTTTTTTTTAATAATGCATACATAGAAACCTCAGCCCATTGGACAATTTCAGCATTGCTTATCCATCTTCTTTGGAGTTTGGATACCCTGAACTTTTCTAATGTATCTGCTCAGAGATTATCTGAGATACTAGTAAAAAACCGAACCTCAAGTTGACTAAAATCTGTAATTTTCAACTCATTAAAATGTGGTTTTTAAATATCTGCCCTCTGTGTTCGTATCCCGGCAACATCCCCATTTTAATTGGACCACATATTAATTAACACTTTGAGATGAAAGTGTTTTGTCTGACAAAGAACATACATGTTTTCCCACTGTCCTTGAAGGATTTTTATAAGTAGTCTCTAATTAGATGTAATGCACAGGCCAGTTATTAAGCTGCACAGCAGCTGCTGACTTTAAAGAACCGAGAGCATCACAACTAACTGACTGACTGATTGACTTTTCATTGTCTCCGTTTTGGCAGCACATCACCTTGGACAGCTACATTCCCTGCCTGACAGATCTGTGCAAGGCATTGTGGGAGGTGATGCTAAGCTACCACCGTACCATGCAGTGGCACGAAGAGCAGGACAAACAGGAGACGACGTCCACTCCAGGTAGGAGTTCTACCGCTTCCAGTTTTTGTTTTTTAAACTTTAAGCCTTATTGACAGCGAGGATATGGTTTTAGAAAAGTATCAAATATGTGTTTTAATGCACTCTAAGACGTGTTTTCCAACATTTACTCATTGCCCTCTCTCTGTCAAGGTCCTTGAGACAGCCAGCAGCCAAATATTCACCTTTGATTACACACTTTAAGTTCCTCCCCCAGCGATAGTTCACAGAGATGATTTCACGGCTCTGTGGTGACGCTCTAATGTTTTGTTCCAGTGTTAACATCATCAAATTTAAACAAGATACATGGTGTGTGTGTCCAAGTGGTGGGAATACAAATTATGTGTAAACACTGTCTATTTATGTAATGGGATTAATCCAACCCATTTCAAGGATAAGAGGCAACGAACCGTGAATGATGTGGGTTTTTTTTTTGTCTTTGTGGAAATGTGACTTGTGTGACTTTGAGTTTGCTCTATCGTCGTGCTCATACAATCAGGAATTTCTAGTCCTAAAAATAACAGTTAATCAAGCTGTTTATGAGCGATCTATATCACAAAGGCCTTTCCACTTCCCAATGTCATCTTTTTGGATTAAAAATGGTTCCTAATGGTTTTATAGCTAAATGCTGTGCTCTGATTTTCCTTCGGGAGATGAGTTTCGCTGCGGATAAGTCACATTCAGAGCAGCAAGACGACTCAACTGCACATCTGTTCAGAGTCAGCCAGATGTGAAGACACGAGCCATGGGAAGCTCTGTTGTAGAGGCTACACATACTTTGCGGTTTAGCCGTAAGCGACACTTAAACTGAATTTCTTCCAAGTGTAATAAAAGAAGAAGTACCCAGGATTTGGGTTTATAGCGCCTCTCCTCCACACACTGTTTATTTGATCTGCTTTGGCGAAGACGGAGACAGATATTCGATGCAAACGGAGACCTGCCACATTAGCTTGTGCCTTGGCTCTGCATGCTGAACGATGGCTTATTTCCATTTCCCACACTGCACAGAATTCATTAGGTGATTGGATGGGAGCACAAAGGGTGTCCTCAATGGCCGCCGAAGTGCTAACTTGTCAAGATCCTTCATTAGAGGCCGCCGAGGTGGGAGGACACACGGCGTCTTCCGTTTCATGAGGCACATCTATCATCTCCCTGTTTGATTGGCTGTCACCTCTTGTCCTCCGTGCCAAGGTGTCCTCGGCCCCCGACTTTGTCCTATTTTTCACCTTTCTCAATTCTACTTGTGTGTGTGTGTGTGTGTGTGTGTGTGTGTGTGTGTGTGTGTGTGTGTGTGTGTGTGTGTGTTTGCGAACAATGGGAGGAGCGTCCGTCGGATTAGAAATTCACCTTTGCCTCATTTGTCGAAGATTAGTGACGGCGACCTCCGTCCTCTCAGAGCAGAACCCATCAGTCATTCAGCCTCTGTGAAGAGTTCCTACGCACACACACACGCACACACACACACACATCTAACCTCTCTCTAGTGAAAGCAGAGAGCATATCCCTGACTATGCTTTCATAATGTGTCGGAGTAAATCACCAGTTAGCGTATTTTGCAACACATTCATTTAAAACATGAAGCCGATCTATGCCGAGTGATGTTGGAATATATTCAGACTGTGGGCTCCATTATGGCTGAAAATTGACTGTCACACCGCATTACTATTCAGAAACATGGCATAATTACTGAAGTGGAGATCCACGCTGTACGACACGGCCCGGTTTTCACTGGCTTCCATGTGTAATTTCCCTCATTGTTTAAGCATGCTTAATAAATTAAATCTTATCAATATTTCAAGCTTTCTCGAGTGCGTTCAATACTTTTAATTACTGGAAATGCTTGAATTATTCTCTTCAGAAGTGGATTCCTGCTGATTGGCAATTATAAGCTGGGCATAAATGCAAATATAAACCTCAAGTTGTTAATGAGTTTTATGCTCGGAATGAACCAAATCACACCTGAATAAATTATTCCTCAGTCTGTAGACTGTGTTGTGGCACCATAAAACTGCATCAGGTTTAAATCCAGACTGAGTTTTGCATGTTCTTAAAGTTTCCATCTTCCTACTCAGAAGATTGATCGATCTGTACAGCAAGTCCTAGATTATATTTCTTTGAAAGTAAGTTGAATTTACCAAGTGGTCCACAGTATATCACTGTGTAGTTCATTGTGTTGCTTTGTCTTTCATTATTTTTGTGCTGGTTATTTTGCCCCTCGTATTTATTGTAACCCCTTCATCAGCGCGTTATCTTCATTGTAGTTCGGCCGGGGATGTGCATTCTTACTGTAACTAAGAAAAAAATGTATATAAAAGAGAGCTTTCTACCGTTTCTCATTGAGCTTGTTTCAGTGCGGCTGGATCTTTCCTCTATGCTCGTTTCTTTATTAGCAGTGGCTTGTGTTTCTCGCTCTTCTCATGTCTCTCAAAGAAGGAGCGAAGTTCTTTGAGTCTGTATAAAACACCCATGCTTTGTTAGACAGATGCGGATGTGAGCGACGCGTCTCGCCCTGCATTGAAGCGCGCTCCTCATTAACTTCACGCCACAGCACATCTTGGAGTCACTTTTCAAAAACAGCCCTTTCTTCTGCTCGGTTTGGTCTGCGACGTCTCTGTCGGTGGCAGAGGGACGCCAGAGTCGCTGTTTTCTCTGATGTCTCAGTATTGTGAGTAGTTCATAGAGACAGTCTCACTGCTGCAGTGACCTTACTGATAATATGCATTTTTAACTATTGAACGTAGGCTACCGCTGATGTTTACCCGACTGAAGGCACAGATTTGGTCAAAACTAAGTACAACCTCAGTGAATGCAAGCAACTGACAAGTGTAGAAAGCACCAGCAGAGAATCTCACTAAACAGACTTTTAGGATAAAGGTGTTCATGAATACTGTGTCCTGAGTATCGTTTTAAAGCTCGAGAGGAGCTTCGTACATCAGAATGCGACACAGAGTCTTTATCAGACGGTGTGTTGTTGTAGTTTCTGCTTTGTAAGTACAGGCCACGGCGCTGGAGGACCTGATCTACAGTGTGAGATGTGCTCTTTTGGTCTCGTTGGTAGCCAGATATGCTGCCGATCTCTGGATCATCTGCAGAGCTGTAAATGTATACGCAGGCTGAGCCACCTGAGGGAGTTGTCAGTGTATGATGTGCTGATAACCAGCACTAGTAGCTCTGCTGCGTGCTCACTCAGACACGGTCCGATCTCCCCGGTGCTGCACAGCACCAGTCGGTGGGACCAGACAGGAAAGGGCATTTAAAGCTTGAAGGTTAGCTGACTGCCAAGCGGAGCTCCCGGGTTTCATTCAGTCCCTCCAGGAATACTTTGGTTGACCCACATTGAATATTGATTTGGCTGTATAATGGATCGGATGACTAAAAGCACGTTCTGTCATTAGAGCGAGTTTGTAATTCATGCAGGGATACCAGACAAATATTATGGGATGTACGCTCTGTCTGTCTGCTTATCTGGTGGAAATTAAAGTCTTGTTTCATTAGGGATGTAAAATAAACTATGATACTGTTGTATATTAAAAAGGGGCCCAGCAGGGGTTCCCTTGTGGAACCCCAGAAAACACTTTGTAACTTGTTCCATAAAACTCATTCAGAAATGGTAACAAACAGAAAACCAATAATAAAAAATGAAGAACTTTGATGAAACTATTAGTGCTTCTTCCTACTCCTTTTCGGGCACAGTTGCTGTTGACTTCTTCATACCTGATCCCTAACACCAATGTGAAGAAAAGTCCAAATAAAACAAAATCCATAATCGTGTGATTAGTGTGAGACTATAAAATAATAGTTTTTATGGCTTTAATAAATGTTGCACATAAAGCCCACTTTTCATTGTTGACGCAGCCTAATACTTTTTTTTCCATTGTAACCACGGATCCATTTTCTTTCATCTCGGACATTTACAGCCTCTGTTTTCACCTTTCTCTGAGCGCTCAGCTTTTCGCAGCTTCACTTTCACTTTGTCTTCCCCAGTGTATTTCGGGTTTTCTTCCTCAGGCTCCACACACTTGACGAGTGTCCACACACCTGAGCACACACCAGTTTAAAGCCCGACGTGTGAAGTTGCCGAGTCACGATGTTTCCCAGGGCTCATGCTCTTTTGTCTTCTCTAAATGACGCAGTTTGTCACCACAGCTCTGTCCCCGTGAATAATTTAGGTTATAAAGGGTGATATAGGATTTAAAAAGCATCCCGGACATGTTCCCAGGAGAGAGGAATCAGAGATGAATCACACTCCATGTTTCATATAAACTCAGAGACCCATAAAATAACGTGGGGTTACCGCCACATCCATGTCTGAGGCTCATGATTGCAATCAGCTGGTGTGAGGGGATTGTAATCGGCCATCATGGCGAAGTGCAGAAGTATTCTTGCTGGGCAAAATTTAATTTGATCGACTGCTGTGAGGGTGTTATCTCCTTGACTGCCAAACAATCTTGCTGGTCTGATGCCCAAAGCAACCGTTACCTATTGTCAGGAACAGGCCCTGTCCCAGAGGATGGAGCATTTAACCCACCTCATACTGTCTGTGTGTCAATCTGTGGCGCAAAAGAAATCTTCAGCTATGATACTGGTGCATGGGTTTGGGTTGGTTGCTCTGATATCTAAAATTGAATGTTTTCATATTTTACATTTGACCAGTTTGTGTGAAGAATTTTTTTTATCAATAAAAATATCCCAAATACAGTAAAATTATTTGATGTTATAATAATACAGTGGTGACAAGATGCAAATTAGATGTGCGATATGTTGAAAAAATGTTCCCACTAGTCTGACTAACCCGCAGCACCAAATGTAAAATGTAATTAAAAAAAACGGATTGCAATAACTCGCAGTCGTGATGAGGCGACGTTACTCCCAGTAGAACTTCAACAAAACAGCGTATCAGATGTTTATGGTAACACACATTGCTACATCATGTAAAATATTAGATCATTTTAAATATGACGATTTGACAAATGAAGCAGTCATACAGATATTGTTTAAAAACTGTTCCTGCCTCACCGTTTGATCAGCTTTCTTCCGTAGATTTTCTTCCATTGCCATCAGTGTTTTTAAAATCTTAGAACCCAAAGATGAAATGGGAATGAAAGGCTTTATTAGATCCGCCCTCACTTTTTCTAAACGGTTGTGATTCGCTGTTGAATCCCATTTTTAATCATGGTTTCACGTCATTTCACATCTTTACTGTGCTTGTTGTGAAAACAGGTAGCATATACAGAGCTAGCCCCGTCCTGTTTATCAGCAGACAAAAGAATGTGGCTCAGCAGTCGTCTGCATTTATTTCAATATGTCAGAGAAACTTTGAAGGTCAAGTCATACGTCTGTGTGTTGAAGTTTTTAAGCCTTTCAGCCATGTTTGTGTCTTAATGTAAGAAAAACATTCTCATAGTTTGTTCCCGTCTCACTCATTTTACCAGAGTTTTGTCTGGAAGATTGACATAATGCGTCAAAATAAGGATAATTCCTAATGACGAGCTGCAAATGGCTATATATTGAGTTGTTTCTTTCAGTTTTTTTTTTTAAATTTGCATCCTTGAACATAGAAATCATTAAAAAAATAGATTATTTTTTTCCCCTAAGCTTCTCTGCATTTAAATGGTAATTTGCCATAATTGCTGGAGTACTGAAGAAGATGATGTTCAGACTTGGATTCGATTTAATCAGTGAAAACACATCATCACAAAATTACATAACTATGAAACCCTGCAGCTTTTTATTACTGAAGATTGGAAGGAAAGGTGCTTCATGGTGATGAAGGGAATTAATCACTTTGATAAGCTCTTTTTTTGTCTTTTATTTATACAAATGACAGTTTTGAATGAAAAAGTTCTCTTGCTTCATCAAATACCGAATGCATTGTTGTCCAACAGAAGAAGACAGCTCAAGTGTTTTAAATCACATCCGTGTAACTTAAAGCGCAACATATTTTCACCAACATTATCAAAGCTTTATGGCAAACTGTCGGTAGTCCTTGATAAACATTAATTGATGTGTTTTGAGCTTTTCGAATGATTTCGAAAAGCTCCCCAAATCCCTAAATAGAAATGATGAAGAGCCGAATGATCTACTTGTCACGGTGCTGCACAGTTCAGTCTCTTCACTGGGTTTAAGCCATCATTTTCTATCATGCATAATGCATTTCGAAACAAAGCACTGGCTGTGCTTTACGGAGGCTTTAAGGTCAGATGATATTGCAATAATTGCAGAGTTCTGTGCTTTGAATAACGGGATGCCTTTAGCCCACTTTGAAGATTCCGACAAGAGTTCCCACTCTCCATGGGAAAGTAAAGACATGGGTGTGAGGTTAATCATAACCTTGATTCGACTGAAATGGTCTAAGTTTCATCATGCACCGCTGAAAGATTCCATCATTTCCATATTTTTACACTGCTGAGAGCTCAGTTGAAGTGAATGATGAGAGATATCTTTTTACCCTTTTTTGTATTTCCCATCCTATTTTATATTAGTTTCTATTTTATTCTACTTTAGTGTAGGATCGATGTGGCTGTAACTTTGGGGATGCTGCCCACAGTGTCTGCTCCGCATGCAGAAGAACAAACCGTAAAGGAGACGATTGTGAGCAGATGATGGAGGAGGAGCCTCGTCTGTCAGTCTGACAGTGACGGAGTTTCCAGCACCTTATTTACCTGTCATCTAACATCAGCCCGACCTCTTCTGTGGGAACGCCTGACCTTTGCTCCTGTCAGATGCTGGCGGCTACACTGTCTTGTTCGTTTCTCAATGCGCCTGGGGAATGTTTCTGTTCTATTCTGTTCCATCAACAATAACAGCAGTCTTTGTCTGGGTTCAGACGCAGCCCGGCCGTTCCTCACATGCAAATATTCATTTAAGAAAGTAAATGACTTTCTTTGAGTCTGACAGCAGGTCAGACAGTCGTTACATTTAAATTGCACAACATAATGTTTTTTTTTTTTATTGTTGTTCTTATTAGCATTTGAATTCATTTGTTTGTCTCTTTTGAAGACGGCGCCGCTGCGGCCGAGTCCGACGAGGTGCTGGTCGACCGCAGTTACGTAAAGAAGAAGCTGGAGCACGGGCTGACGCGAATCTGGCAGGTTTGTCGAGAAAAGACTCGCTTCTTTCACTTTTTTAACCTTTATGCCCTCAATTCTTTGAACCTCTACTTGTGTCTGAGTTGCCCAATCATCGGCTGCCCTCCCAGAAATCACAGTGTCTCCCATTTCTCTCCTCAGGATGTCCAGTTAAAGGTGAAAGCTTACATCCTGGGAACCGACATGTCCAACTTCAAATACGACGATTTCATCGTGGTGCTGGATGTCATCAGCAGGTTCGCCTCAGGATCACAGCACACAGCTCGTTCTCACATATATAGCAAATGATCTAATTTGACTGTCAACCTGTGAACTGGCAATAGGCCTACTATTTTTTACAAACAGATTGCTCAAATCTGTGAATTGCTGTTGTGGAACAAAGACCATCTCAAACTGAAGCATACTGCTTGGTTTGTAACCTCCTTTCACCTGGGTCTCCAGACAGAGACTTGAGATGAAATCATGTTTGAGAATAGCGAGACAACTGTTTACCTACCCAGTCGCAGCAAGTTAAACAGCTTGAAACTGTGTCAAAACAAGAGAGAATACATCATTTTAATTACATAGTTAAGATGCATGGTGGCGCGGCTTCTCCCGTTCACTGCTGATGGCACACTGTCTGCTTCCTGCTTCCGCTACAGTTTACTGTTAATTATGTTTACTGTGTGTGTCTCAGCTGTCACTCTAACACATGCTGCAGAGGCGTTTATGCCACGGGATGATTTCAATATTTGGAAGGATAATGTCTTTTTTTTTTTTTTTTTATTAAGCAAAAAGAGGGCATATACTGTATTGGTGCATTTCACAATATCTTTAGAACTCAGATCATTATTCCACAAATCACTCGAGCCCTAACTTGCAGTAGCAGCATCACTTTTGCATGTGTGACTGTTTCAGTTCAGTCAGCTCATTTGAACTTAAATAGTGTCATTTCATGGCACAGAAGTAAAACTCAACAATCTCACGAGATGACGAGTTGCTGCGATTGAAAGAAATCTCAGCAAGACCTGATTTGGTTTCTAGTTTCTCTCTGTTGTACCTATTTGAGGTAAGTGGATAGTAAGAAAGAAAAGAATAGGACAGGGACAGAACTGCGAAATAGTTCTGCGTTACCTGAGCCATGCCATGTACTTCAAACGACTGTAACATGTATAAAAGGAGAGCAGGCAGTGGAATAACTTTAAAAAATAATAACTTTGCAAAAGACTGACTACAATAAACTGCATAAATCTAAAAAACAAGTCAGACGCTAACAGAAAAAATGTACCAGAGAGGTGAGCCATTTCTTCAGCCAGAGGAGAAGCAGGTGGTTTTGTGCGCTCGGAAGCGAAGGCCGACTGCCTCTTGTTTGCTGATGATTCATTCTCCTCGGCCAATCAGGGACCTGCAACAGCAGCAATTCTCACATCAGAGCCAAACCCAAACAGGCACCCAGCTCCTTCCCCGGGGTGATCGCAAGCTCTGGAAGTGGCTCAGCGGTTCAATAGGCAGTCCTCACCGACTCCTTCTCACCATCAGATAAGCAGAACAGTGACACTGAGCCTTTTTTGTCACTGCTTTGCTCGACTGATTTGTTTTGCTTTGTGTAGTTTTCAAAGCGACATGGGTCTCTCTCCCCAGTAGGTTTAATTTTGCAGCAGGTTTAGTCCTGTACCTTCTACATGTTTCCCCAACATATTTGCGATCACACTTCTTTTTTTTTTTATCATCTCTCGTCAGGTTGATGCAAGTGGGTGAGGAATTCTGCAGCAGCAAATCAGAAGTCCTGCAGGAGTCCATTAAACGGCAGAGTGTTAACTACTTTAAAAACTATCACAGGTCAGTTGTTTCCCTCGGATCGTGTGACACTTTTTTCATATCGGATTCTAGTTCTTACAGCGATGAACACGGTGCACGGTTGATGAAACTGCTTCTTAGACGGCAGGTAATTTCTGCTTGAGGGATCCTTTTACTCGCAGTCACGACAGGCTTTCTCCATGCCTCCGTTCCCGGTGTGACTGTCTCCTGAAGCCGGCGTGTAATTACACAGCAACACTCACTGAGCTGGAAGCACATTTACATCTTGATTACATAACACCCCCCCCAACCCCGCCAGTCTCATAAATATGTATTTTTTTCTGCACAGACAGTGCCAGATCATCAGGAATGATTTGCATTGATCAGTGCCAATGTTACCTGTCAACAGTCATTGATGGGATGTTTAAATGGTAAGAGGTCAGTGAGCTGTCATAACCGTGACAGAAAATGAGACACAAAAAGACGTAAAGCTTTGGGTCAGTAGTGGTTAGACGGAAGAGATTTGAATGTGACACTCGTCTGGATGCGGAAAGAAAATAAGCATAGACAAGACAATGAGAGGAAGAGGAGTCGGACACCAGCAGCGCTATGCAGACTCTCACACATACAGAGATTAGTACCGCTCATCTAAGAGGCTTTTAATGTGGCTTCAGTTTGATTTATTCCCCCGAGAAAAGAGCTCCCTGTGAGATTACTGCTGGTCAGAAGTATGGCCGCTCATCAACAAGGAGGTATTGTTGGCCTGCAGAGTACAGAATGACATTGTCGGAGGTAAAATTAAATGAATGCCAAAGAGCTTCACCTTTGGTTGTACCTCACTTCCTGTGATTAATTAAAATGCTTTCGCAAATTAAATGTGTTTAATTATCACTGTGTTGAGTTTTGGGAAATGTCACTGGAGGAAATGAACGAACCTCCGCGGACTGATATTCGACTTTGTGTTCTCCAGTGAGCCGATTGAGTTTCACTTGTTATCTTTTCGTGTTCGGTGATCTTTCTCTTCTTATTTCTCAAACAACCTTTGAGACAGGAAACAAGGGATTCTGCAGTTTTTGAAGTGTTCACCCCTCTGACATTTCACACAGATAGACCTGGTATTGACCCAGCAGGGGCTCTGAGCTGTGATCACAGTTAGCAGTGGGGGAGAAAAAATGTAACCGACAACACATCCACACCCTCCTCCTCAGCATGCCGGCGACCTTTACAGGGTTCATCTATGTCTTTGTTTTTAATTTCGCGTCAGTGTATAAAAGAAGAGAGAAAGTGTCTAAACATGTCACTTCTAATGCAGAAACTTCTTGTTCTTTTCTCAACCGAACAGGGCGCGGCTGGAAGAGCTCAGGATGTTTCTGGAAAACGAAACTTGGGAGCTGTGTCCAGTCAAGTCTAACTTCAACATTGCCCAGCTCCATGTGAGTGAGAAACGCCACCACTGAGGCGAGGAGGGGAAGCGACGCGGCTTTTCATTTGATCTGCCTCTGTCGCTTGGTGCGCATCGCACCAGTGCGGAATTTGCATAATGACTTGTGGGTGTGTGTTTGAGCATCTGCGCATGCAAGTGTGTAAAGTTCACTGCGTATTATATAACAGAGATGGAGATAAAAGACTGTTGTCCCTGGTGGGATTTGTGCTGGAGGATTTTATTCCCCACACTCATGAGAAACAGTCAGAAAATAAAGCCCGGGATGATGGAGCCTCACGTCGAGCAATATAGTAAAAAGTATCTCACACATTTTTGTTTTTTTAACCAATTCAAAGCAAAGGTTTTTATTGTGCACACAGCAGCACACCTCAGATGGAAACAGAAGTGATGCATAGAGAAACATGTCAACAAGACAAATGGAGTTAATTCATTTTCATCACTTTCTCATCATCTGTGTTTTGCTCGGGCACACGCTGCAGTAAACAAACATGCCAGAAACCTTCATAATAAATCAGCTAGCATGCTAACTGTCTTTACATCCACGTCACATCACTGCATTTATTATACAGGCAGTGTGTTGTTTGGCTTTCATGGCAAAATGACTAAGATGAGTCTGCCAAAAGCTTGAAACAGTGTGTCAGAAACCTCATAAGAAATCAGTGTTTTTATTGTGTGTGTAAAAAGCTCGTGGCCAGAAACATTATACACACATCAGGTTTTTGTTTATTGTGTGTACTCGCATACAAAACAGTACAAATCATTTCCTCACATTGACACATCATACACATAGTTGTTGCTGTTTTTTTTTTAATCAAAGTTTTCCCCAAACCAACCTTTAAACTGCTTGGAGAGGAAAAAATAAAAACAAAATGAACTGCCTTCCGATCAAACTATTACCATTTTGGTTATGCCTACAAGACACGTCAGTTTCTGGAGGACACACCTGACCTCCTTCAAATCCAAGCTTATGAATGCCTGAAGTGTATTTTATTTTGTACTGGAGTTTCTTTTTTTTTCAGCCAGCTATAATAAATTGCAAACTATGCTGGATATCACTCCATTTTTATTTGTCTACCACCTTTCAGTAAAATAAGTGTTTAACAGGCCATCAACAAAAATAATAAAGTTAATATTTATGCCTTTATGATCAAACATAATGTTATGTCATGCATCATTGATATGTTTGTGCTTGTTGATGGCAGTGACTAGTTTTCTCCATCCGTCTTTCATGCGTTCTGTCTGTTGACACCCGCTTCGTTCTCCCCTCCGCTCCGCGTCTTCTCCGCTCCAGGAGTTTAAGTTTATGGGCCAGTGTCGATCTCCGTCCGTCTCGCCGAGCAGACAGACCGTGTCCTCCGGCAGCCCGGCCCAGGAGGAGCTGTCACTCTTCCAGCAGTACGTACAGGAGGGAAACCCTTTTGAGATGCACATCGAGCACAAAGAGGAAGAGACGGAGGATGTGCTGGCGTCTAACGGAGTGAGTGTCAATAAATCTGAAGTCAGAACACAAAATGATTGAAAGCTACTCTGTGAAAATACTTTTGTCGAAGTATGAAAACAGTTATTTTTATGTTGTTTTTTTTTTGTTTTTTTGCATTTATTCCCATAAAACTGTGTTAGGATTGTGTTCCGTCCTTCTCTTCCTTTCCTTATTGTTTACTCTGAAACAGTTTATATGGCCTTGTACGGCACTCTTCCTTATGTAAGTATGACTAATGAACAAGTCTATCTGTCGAGATGGAACGCCAAACAGTTTCACAAACAGCCAAGCTGATTTGAGACATAATCACTTCGGGTCATTAAGTGTTTCATCGCTGCACTCAAGCTGTCACCGCCAGGGCCGTCGCAAACTTTCAGGAGGCTGCGAGGCCAGCAGTGCAAAACCCGCTGTAATTATTACAGCTCTTTGACACACTGTCTGACTTGTAATATAAGCTGTTAAACAGGGAATGAATCACTGGATAGCTCCGGCGCAGGGCTCAGCATAAACTGCAGAGAAGTGCTGCATATTATTCTGCCGAATTTTTGACTTCATCTATTTCTCCTGAGTGTGTTGACACGGTGTAGTAGAGTACGTAGTTTTAAAATGTGGCGCTGGTAAGTATTTATTTTGCAGTGCATTTTGCTGGTGGTTTTTCTGCGGTTCTCTGGTTTGATGCAAACATGAAAGACTGGAGTGCCTTGCTTATCCTCCAGTGTGCGTACCTGCTTCTTCTCATGGTCTGTAATGAATCTATATCTGGATTTATTGGGACGGCTCAGCCAGACGTACGCATGGAGCCCAGATGATATTGACAATATTGCTTTGAAGTCAGAAGTCCCTCCGATGCTGATTTGCAACAGGAAGCCGTGTGTTTCTTGCAGTGCGGTGAGGAGGGCTTAGCGGATGCCCCGACACTCAGATTTTTCTTTACAGGTTCATCATCACAACCAATTTTCTGCTGTCTAACATGTGGGGCTTATGGAGCCCTGAGGTTTGCTTTCCTCTAAGCTTGTAATCCGTCCGATATGATGCTTGTGTGCCGTGAACGTTCCCTTAACAACACAGAAAATATTGTCTTGTTTCAGGGGGATTTATCTGAACTCTCCTCTGAGAGGCGAACGGCTTTTCTGCTTTTTCCACCTCGATCCAATATATTGATTATTGCACCAATCCGAAAAGCCAAGATGGCAGTGTTTGTTTTCCAGCAACTTTTGGGTAGTTTAATTTATATTTCTTGCGGTTTTGATCTTGAGTCAGCGTAACTGTCGTGGAATTGAGTAGATATTGCATCGGTATCTGGCACATGAATGACCAGCAGCGATACCCTGGCAACGGCGTATTTCTCCTCAACATCATCTCTGTTTTTCTCACTTTTGTTGTGCTGTATATCCTTCCTTTGCACTTTTTTTATTTTTATTTTTTTTTTTTTGGTTAACTCCCGTCTGACCTTTTCCCTCCCCCGTTTCTCCAGTATGAGTCAGACGAGCTGGAGAAGAGTGTGTATCAGGATTACGACAGCGACAGCGATGTTCCCGAGGAGCTCAAGCAGGACTACGTTGATGAGCAGACAGGTGACGTCCCCCTGAAGAGGTCAGTTCCAAACGACGTTCCCATCTTCTCACGCCTCTCTCTGAAGTCACGCGGCTCACACGGCATCGCAAGCACAATTAATCTTGTTCACACGTCAATCATTCCAGCCCCACTCGAAGAAACGTTAATCCCAGATCTTAGGGGCTGTCGGGTGCTTCAGCCAGCTGACTGGGTGAAGGCAGGAAGTCTCACACACTCCCCCGTTCATACTTACAGGACTCCAATTAGCCTCAGAATCACGAGTCCAGAGTACGAACCAGTTCTGCAGTCCTCACAGAAACACGACTTAGAGTAAACACACGCACCAGGGAGATCAGATTTATGCTAATCATGGGTGCCAAATAAAGCAATCTCGCCTCGGATCTCTATTTTTAGGGGCATGAAAGGATGTGAAGTCATGCATTACACCACTTTTCATGCCTCCAGCGGCGGTGCTTTTAGCTCACCCCTGCCTCACCCTGCTAAGCAGGCAGAAAGCTTCTGTACGGCGTTTTGTCTGCCCATGAAAAATTCTCTTTCTTTTCCTCTCCCACCTACGTGATCGGTGAGCACTGAGAGATTAGTCGCTGTTTAAGGGTGAAGGCAATCATGTGCTCACCGGCATGTTGTGTGAAAGGATTCATTTTCCTTTGAAGGAAAAACCGTGCATGCGGTCGAGAACAGTTATGTATTTTGCAGTATTTATAACCAGGGACCCTTGAATTATAACAGATTTGCAATTCATGCAAACTGTGTCTATCTCGGCGAGCGGTTTCATAAATAACCACATATATTTGGATGCTTGGTTGGTAGCACCATGAGAATTTAAGGTTTATCTCCAATTTTTGTCTTGAATCTACTATAATCTGCCAACATAATGACAGAAAAACTGTTATGAGGATCTTGTATCTTTAATAATGTATTAATCACATCATGATGCTCATGCTCACTGTCTCATTACTTGTATAAATTAGCTTTAACTTGGCAGCATTTTCTCTTTCAGCCCCTCATTTCCCTCCCCATCTTCTCCAGATTAACAAAGCGTTCGCCCGAAGTCGCTGAAATGCTGATTTCCGATCCTTTACGCAGGAATCACCAGTGGTTAATTATTAAATAGGCCACACGGTCACATCCAGGAATCAGCCAGCACATATAAAGATTGCTGCCAATAAAATGAAATGACGGGGTAGCATGGCTCAGGGAGCTTGGTGTCAGGGGTCTGCCGGTCCAGGACCCCCAGATCAGAGGCGTCACCAGTGGGGTCTTCCTGCGTTGTGTAATGGCTGCTAATTGATCAATTATGAGACTGAGACCCCATGCTAAAGGTTTCCAACCGTTCCCGTCACTCCTGGGTATTAATGATGATAATTAGTGAGTCTCTTCCCTCATTTTTCTGCCTCTCTCTCGTTTCCACCTCCATCAGCGCGTCCCGAGAGACGATAAGAAGCAAGAAGAAGTCTGACTATAACCTCAATAAGACCAACGCGCCGATTCTCACCAACACAACGCTGAACGTCATCCGGCTGGTTGGTAGGTCCTCGAGACACACACGCGCACTCATATGCACACACACACACGTACGTGTGGCCGCACCCAGCCTCTGGCCTTCTTAGATTTCCTTTTCTGCATCAATTAAGTGTGGAAATGACGGCGATCGCCTCGCTCAAAGTCTGTGCCTGAGATACACTAATAATGGTTAGCCTCCGCCCCGAACTCTGACCTCCTGCTTCTCAGAGAGGCGCTTTACGCGTCTTCGTGACGTGGTTCTGAAGACGCGGAGACCTTTCGTGTTCTCCGCCGACATGACTCTCATAATGGGATTTTCAGTGTGAATCTCAATTACGGGGGCCAGTTAGTGTTTCTGTGTTGTGGCACACGAGTTGGAGTTCGATAATTATTCACACAATTTCTGGTTCAGTGAAGAAAAAAAATGTCTGTTTTCACTTCAAACTACTCGGCAAAGCTTTCCGACCCACACAAGGTAAAGTCGAGGATTTTTTTTTTTTTTCCTAACACGATAGGTACAACTGATTTATCGTATATTGTGGAGAAACTGGACAAAGTCAAAGTTTTATTCCACACAATCACTTCTAATTCAGTCTGTGAAGCACTTTGATGGAGTTAGATTGGTCTCTGAGTTCTCGGTGCAGAATTTAAGTGTAAAGGCGTGAAAAATGAGAGTGTGAGAGAAATAGTGCTGTCTCAGTGGTAAAGCTGGGAGGATTGGGTTTACTTCTTTTTTTTTCCTTCTCTTTCACTCATCAGTTCTGAGTCAATGGTAACCCCGTTACACCCCTGTACCTCTGTAGTTATTGCTTTTACTACCTTTCAGTTGAATTAAATCCTGGCAATTTGTATGCAAGTGAAACCCAGTCCTGCTTAAGTTCTCCCCTGAAGGATGGGGTCCCGTCGGAATTCATTAACTGTAGTTTATCTCTTTTAATCGCTGCAAAATTTACTCGAGCGCAGGAGCACTTCATCGTCTGTAAAGTGATGCCGGGTTCAAAATGCTCAATCCCCCTTTTTGGAGAGAATCAATACGGAGGGTCGTGCATGCTGTCCTGTTGTAATCAGGAACACACAACTGGCACGATATATCCAAATGTTTGATGTACGTTTGTGTCTTTTCTGCGCAGGAAAGTACATGCAGATGATGAACATTCTGAAGCCGATTGCCTTCGATGTCATTCACTGTGTCTCTCAGCTCTTTGACTACTACCTGTACGCCGTCTACACCTTCTTTGGACGCAATGACATGGTACAGTATTTATTTGTTTAATCGCAGCAACCTCTATGATGTTGGCTTTTAAGAAAGATTTAAATCCCTCTGACTGAATACTTGTAGCTCTTCTGCTTACAGAAGTTGCTTTAATGGTTATTCGAAGTGGTATTTAACAAATACAATGCATGAATATATCAATAAATATACATTTTACATTTTCAGCTTCAATTTTTCCAATTATAGAGTATAAAATAGTGGAGGCTTAAAGTGCTCCCAAAGTGATCTGCAGTTTTTTTTTTTTATGAACTTGTGTATGGAAGGAATCATGAACTTTAAATGAAGAGAGGATTTTGACTGCAAACTCAATAAAGTGAGTCGTAAGCGTAAATATGACTTTAGTCAAAGCAGTGGGTCTTAAAGCAGGCATGCAATCCAAACATTATCATCCACTTGCTGAAAATACAATTTTTTTAAGCAAAAAAAAAAAAGTAAGTAATGATTGAACATTCTAGCCAATTCGATGCGTCATTAAAATAAGTGTTTTTAATCTTCAAATGGAATATGTCTCCAATTTCGGGAGCAAATACGATGAAAATCTGAGATTTTCTTGACAGTTGAAATGCGTCGAGGCGACTTTTTTTTGTTGTGTGGAGCTTTAAAGCACCAAGAATGAAAAGCAGTCTCCTCATTTTCTGTCATTTTCCATCTGTCTCTGTTTGCTAATATAAATAGAAATACAAGATTGGATGCGACAGCAGGCTCCACTGTTGGCATCACATCATATCAGCGTGCGCCGTCCTTTATGTCGCCGCTGAGAGTAAAGCTCGTCATCACCTCGGTATACTGAACAAATACGTGTGTTTTTCGGGTTGCTACGGCGATGTTTCGTTGTTGCGATGATGTTAATTTCATACTTATTCAGAGGACGTGAATACGACTCCTTGACACAAGTTGCGCGATGCTGCTCTCTTGGAATATTGCCTGGAGTTATTATTTCCGTCGATGTTTCCTCTAATGGTTATGTGTGGAATACCCACGGCTTCCACATCTCCTCTCCTCTCAACGACATGTTCAGCCCCGTCCCCGCATTCAGAACGGCTATCGTGTCATTATACGTTGTGCCTCACAAAGCGGAGGGAACGTCATTTTCTGTCAGAATCACCCTCGGGGAAGTGGTAATGATAGCAACAGAATGACTTGTGTCCCGCCGAGGTGGGGGAGATAAAAGAGGATGATCGCTCCGCGGGGGCCTCTCCGAGTCAGATTATTGGCGTGTTTGTGTGTGAAGAGGAGGGATGAGGAAAGGTGACACTCTGGTTGGGAGTTGATAACTCGTCAGCACGCTGCTTTTTCCTTTTTCCACCACGGCGGTCCCTGTACAGGATGGAAAGGTGCTTCTTTCAGGCCCTCTTTCTTTATTGCAGTATCATTTTAAGCTCCCTCCTCCGTTTGACACATTTTTCCCCTCCACCATTTTAATGTAGTTTGCTACATCTTTAATCAAATTTGTTCCGCTCCTTTCACTGAGCGCCGCCGATTCGTCATCCCTCCTGCTCTCAGCTCACTTTTTCCCAGCCGTGTTGCATCTGTAACTTTCACCTCGAGTCCTCGAAAGCATCATTTCATGAACCCACCTATTATATTAATAGTCTCATGCAGCAGAGACTGAGTAAAAATGTAAATGCCCCTATGAATCTTTAAAAAGTTTCTAAAAAGTTGCTCCGCACATATTCAGGTTGTTTTGACCTGGGACCTGATCTCTTTACACTGCTGGAATCAGAAAGGAGCTCCTTGACTTCTCCACTTGAAAATTAATGGTTGGCATTAATATTCAAAAGGCTAAATATGCCCATTATCTTTGTGTATCGGCCCTGTCTTTCACAGATTCTCTGCAGCCATTGCTAACCAGGCTTTGAAACTGCAGGGGCTGAGAGACGAGGATTTACCAAGACGACGTTTTGGAGTGATCGATGCTTATAAATTATGGAAACCTGCACCACATAGGAATAACCGGGATATTTTATTAAAGTGTCTGTTCAACGAGCCGACAGATGAGGCGAAAAAAAAACACAGCAAAGAGAAAGATGGAGGGATGATGAAGGTGGAAGAAAATGCGCTCCAGCTTGAAATATGAAGGCAGAAATAGGAGAGGAGAGAATCTGCTGACTGAAACAATGAGGCAGGAAAAAAAAGGGGGTTCAGACAGCTGGACGGGAAGAGCACATCAGGAGAACACTCGGCTTCTCTGAAAAATTAGCAACAAGCACAAGAAAAAGTTATTTTTCATCCTCAACTTCTGACTCCCACAGACAGCTCCTCACGCTGGATGCTATTTATCTTTTTTGCACATGTGCAGTTTATATATGAATCAGAGCTCCTCGAGAAGGCCATCAATATTCTGAGTCTCTTTGTGTGGAGCCTGGATCAGGCTGGAAAATGCCTGCTTTCTACACCATATTTATCAGAAAGTCGTATGAATATTGACTTCATTGGGTTTTGTTTGTAAAACTGTTGCCGCCACAGTGTTTAAACCCTCATCACTTCATGAAAAATTAAAGAAATATCCTTCATTTGGGCTTTTTTTTTAACTTCTCAATTTAATTTGGTAATTAGTAGTCAACGAAGCTTTTTGATTCGCTCAAGCTTATCAGTTAACACTTTTTTTTTTTTTTATTTATTTGGAGTGAGCTCCTGAGGTAGGTGATACTACCTTACCTCACTGGGCTAATCAGCAGTTTCTAGTTTGTTCGAGTTTTTTCTGGTCTTTAATCAAAGCCTATTTAAATGCCAGTCAGGGATAGTGTAGAGTGTGCAAGAGTAATGGCCCGCTCATTACTGCCATTAATCTAATGCTGTTTGTTAGCTTGTTTATTTGCTTTTTTGTAAGTTCTGTCAAAGTCCCTCCAGAGTTTTACTTCTTGATTTTGAGATATTTGCTTCTTGTTTTGTTGTTTTGTTTTTCCTTTCTGCTGTCCATCCGTCTTCCGTAGCCTGTCCCAAGCCCGTCTTTGCCCGCTCAGGGTGGCAGGGAGACGGGCACAGCCAGGGTTGTGGGCCCTGCTTGCCTGGTAAGAGTACAAACTGAGGAGCTGAGATGAATAGATTATTCTGTACTGGCTTGTGGGTACAGAATACTAGTCAACATGCATGATGTTTTGATTACGAAGTGCCTCAGATTTGACAGACATCCCATGCTCATCTCCAAGTGATTTTTGAGACACTTATTTTGAGTTTGCTGTGTTGTTCCCCTCTCCGCTCCCCTCCGTTCTCCCAGCTCTGTTCTGTCGTCTACTGTCGACACTATAATTGTGTCATTTTGATGTCTGTTCCTTCCCGCTGCCGCCCCTCTCTTTAGAATTAGAGTCGTCTAGAAGCCGAAAGTAAAAAATTCCCTTGTCTCTGACTACGTGAGATGAGAGCAGATCTGTGCGCTCACACACAAGTGAAGTGTGTGTTCTTTAAGGTGGGAGCCGTGCACGGTGTCGACACTAACTGTGTGTGTGTGTGTCTACAGTATGAGTCATCGGGTCTGGGCCTTATCAGCAGCAGACTGAGAACCACGCTGAATCGAATCCAGGAGAGCCTCATTGATATGGTAAGACCGCAGCTCTCACTTCTCTTTCTTCCCCACCTTCGTCCTCCTCGTTCCATCTCTTCCTCGTGCTTTCTCTTTTGCCTGTCACCCCGCTGCCCATCCCATTTTCTGACACAAACACGCTCCCTGCTCTCCATACCCTCCCATCCCCTCGCACCTCTTTATGTCTCTCCCTTCAGATATTGCACATCCACTCTCTCCATCACCACTGTACTGTGTGTGTGTGTGTGTGTGTGTGTGTGTCTGTGGCTCCGAGCCCTCAAAATGCATTACGGGCCGTCATTATCTGCCCAGTGGTCACCTAAACACGCACACACACACACCTCTCTCCGTTTTAAATGGGCAGAGCAGGGTGAATGTGGGTGACTCCATTACGGCTCTCAAGCGCTGCTCCCTTCTACATTACATGATGACAATTAGTGTGATGGAGTCCACACTTTCCTCTTTTCGGCAGACAGTTTATCTTTCTGCAGCCTTTTTCCAATCTAGCGATGAGAGAGTCTTTCCACAGCTCAATCCTGAATTTGTTTCCATAACTCCGAGCTTTCTTAGACAGTTTGTCCAATAAACCTCATACGGTCTAGTTAGTTCTTTTATTCAATGACTTCTTTCCTTATATAGAATATATTTTAGTTTAATCCCAGTGGTGAAATGCTGAATAACATTTGAATTTGTTGTTTTTTTTCTTCCATTTTGAGCCTTTGGTAGTCTCTATCTTTTTCTTAATTTCATTTATTCACTCTCCCTTTCAGTACTTTTATTGACATAGTCAGAAGGTTAAAAGCCACATAAAAATAAAACTACTGGGATTGTGACTAACAGTGTGCAGCACATGTCAATAATCATTCAGGACTTGTGTGCTCCGGTCTAATTTTACAGTACACAGCCACATGCGACTTTTACTGCCTGCCGTTCTTTATTGGGTTGTTGTTGTCAGTCAGTCTCGGCTCTAAAGCATGAATGTGAAGAAAATAAAAGATGGCAAACTGTGTGAATTGTTTTCCATCTGGCATCACTTTTTGCATGCAGTTTTTCACAGTAGACGGCACACGGCGGCCACGGCGGCGCTTCAGCAAAAGCATTTATTTGACTGTGAAACATAAAGGTATTGTGCCGTGATAGCAGTGTCATCTACTTGCCCGTAATGTTTCAAGCTGAGCAATTCGGTGGTGTTATAAAAAGACATAAAAGAAAGGAGAAAAAGCCCCATAAAGGCAGATGGAGGAAAACAGCGGTGGAAAAAAAGAATATTAAAACTTGAAAATGTGTCGTGCAGCACCATATTTTCTTCCGTCAGGGGGCACTATAGCTGCTCTTTACATATTTTTGATTTTAAGGATAAATTTTGAGCTGTTTTTGATTGTGGGAGAATATGTGAGCGAAAACAATGTAACCTGTGCAACATTTCATATCTGCACATCCATGTCACTTAGTGTCTGAGTAAAAGCAGCTTTATGTTGCCTCAAGCTTTGAAACTACACACATCGTCTCTCCCTCATGTACGACCAAAGAGCTTTGGGTCTGTTCTTTCTCATATGCAAAACTATTTTAGCTCATCTCAATAAATCAGCTCATTTTGGGAAAAAGCCCTGTTTTCCAAACTTCTACAGCAGTCCATATTTCTTTTCTCGGCTTTGTCTTGCGTTTCTTTTGCTCGTCTGGGTTTCACATTATGACCTGCATACATATATTCAGCCAAGGCACGGTCCAGAGTTGATGTAAATTGTCATCTATTTATTACAATTTATTCCTCGGTTCTCTTAGACGTATAAATCCTTCTTATTTTGAACTACTAGACTTCACTGTGTGGTTAAAAATGTCCATGTTTTTACTAGGAATACAGGACCGCCACCTGCATACAAATCCACACTCTCACACACTCCAGAGATTGCGACAGGACAGACCTCATTTGTAAACAGATTATAAAGTTAATTGCACGCTGCATGTCAATTGAACTGCCGAATCCTTGCGGTTTTATTCCCCCGCTTTGCCGGTGCGACTGTCTGATTCCAGAGCCGATGTGCCGGTAATGACTCCGAGTCCCACGTGAACGGCAGCGAGCCTCCATCTCGTCTGGTCTCAGACGCCGAGCCGCTTCGCTTTAAATTGGGAGCTCTGGGGGGGAAAGGGAAAAGATCATCCCCCAGTTTATGTTGTCTTTCTCTCTCTCTCTCTCTCTGCCTCAGATATTCTTGATTACCTTTTGAAAAACACGCTGTCGGGTGTCTTAGTTTGACAGTTTTTATTTTGAGCTCACTCACTGTGGGTTTTAAATAATTCATTTAACCTGGTTGGAAAGTTGCCGTTTCCAGGAGAAACTTTCAGACATGAAAGTGATCTCACAGAACTGCTGTTTTTACATTATATTCCATTATATTCAAAGAACAATTGATGTCTTATCTTTACTGTATTGAACATGAGGTTCCAACTTGAAAGAGGAATCATTCAGATTTACTTTTTTTTTTTAAATGCCATATTGATGTTGCCTGGACAGTTCAGCTGTGGAGCGCCCCTGCTTCAGGCAACTTTGTAATGAAAGCTGAAAAGAGGAACCTTCCCCCCCTCCCCTCACTGGCCTTTCACTCTGAAACTGTCAGGATGTGATCTTTCTATCAGTCTGGTCATTCCTCTGACTTTGAAAGACTTTATATTTTTCCTCGATTCATCCCTCTTTCATCCAATCCTCTCGTCCCATCACTTCCTCCTCTTTCAGCAGCTGTGTGAATGATTACACGCCTCTCAGCTCGAGACACAAACAGCAGCTAGTATTATATTATTGACACTTCTGACTGATTATACATTGGCCTGCCTGTACGTGTCTATATTTCACTGTCAGCCGAGGCATGAGGAGGAGGTCCTCTGGCTCGATAGTAAGCTTGTTTGTTTACTCAGAATGCAGCACTCACAGTTGTTTTGCACGTTTGTTTGTGTGTCCTTGTGCCTGATTGTAGGTCCTCAGCTCCGGCGTATGTTCAGGACCACCTTTGCCCATAAACAGAACACTTGCGGGGAGCCGGTTATGCCTCACAACAAACAATTGTTGGAGAAGCATGTGGAGGAGAGATCCGAATCTGATCACAGAATAAGGTTAAAAACAGGCCTGGGGACATTTGAGCTTCGCTCTCAGGTTGTTCAATTATTTTTGTGGTTAAGGGAGGGATCATACTCTTCTTTTGCATATTGCCTTTGCTTGGCTGTGTGAAGGAGAATTCAGGATTTTTTTCAGCCAGTCAGACGCCGGGTAATTTCTGGTCTGGCATCAGTTCTCTGGCAATTAGAATCCCTGCAGAAACGGGCAAAAACAGACCCTGCGAGCCAACAAAACACGCAGCAAGACATTCCGAGGTCCAACAAACAAATGAGCACATTTTCCAATTTGAAGTCCGGCTGCATGTCATCTGACGGCGGGCGCTGTCTGTTCGCTTTTCACACTCTCCTCCTGTCGCTCTTCCAGTATCGGGGTGATAATCCCCGAGCATGTGTTGTGTTTGTGGTTCATTAGACTGCCTCCGCACACTGGCATGTCGCCTCTCACTAGGGGGACGAACGCGTTCACATTTTCTGTCCCATCGACTGAACGCACGAGGAACCCCATGATTCGATTAAAAGCTTCTCATGAATGCAAGCCTCCGTCCACACCGGTGTCTTCACCTGGTGTTTCGCTCTGTGAATAGCTCCGAGGCTCAGTCCGGAGGGATCTGCCGTTTGGCAGGGGTTATAGATCATAATTAATGGCTGTGGTGTGACTGCTCACACTGTATTTGTCTGGACATCACAGACATTGACATTTTTGTTGGGGGGACTTCATCAGAGCACACTGTACACTCCATCGACTGGTCCAGCTTCGGGTCACGCTTGTCAGCTGTAATGAGGAGACGCTTTATCCCCTTCAGATACAGCAGCTCAGCTTTTTCGCCTGCAGGAATTCTTCAGTTTTTAGCCCGTGACTCATCGCATCTCGCTCTGTGACATGACAGTGACGCACTTCACTTTAAACCTCGCGCTCGGTCTTCGTAGCTCGAGCACGTCGTCTCGGTTTATTCATGGCTGCAGTTCGACTGGAAGAACATTCTCTAAGTACTGAAAACCATCATGCAGTACTCTGGATTCAGAGTCTCAAGTTTTGTTATCCGGTTATTTTTTTTACACCACAACGGGGGGCTTTTCAGTTCCTTAAAGAACTAGAGGTTCCAGGTTGTTGAAATGCGACTCATGTTTTGATTTCTTGCACCTCGAGCAAAGCTTTATCTCTGCATTAAGGCTGATGTGCCATCCCCAAGCAGGTGAGCAGCCCAGCAGCTGAGGGGAAGAAGAAATAGCCAGGAATGGGCTCGGGGGGGCCCGGCGGTGTCACGTGAAATAGATGAAAACCCTAATTCCAGTTGACATTCATCTAATGAGAACCAAATTTCTTGTACCAGAGTGACAAAGAGACGCAGTGGGATCCACTTGACAGTAATGGCCTGGCAGCCATTAAATCCACTTGGCCATGAATCTCCTTAGGGAGGCTGGAGACGAGTAAACAGTCAATCGACAGAGATTGAGATACTTTTGCTGAGAGATCAGTGTTCAGCTTGTACTTTGACACTTCCTTTATGAATTGCAAAAACATCAGTCAGGATTCTTGATGTCCATTTCTATTTTGCTGGTATATTTTAGTTAACGTTCATGTTTTGGAAACTAAAAAATAATTTGTTTAATGAATTAGAGAAAAAGAGTACAAGTAATGAATAGAAAGAAAAAATTATATAATAAAAGAAGAGAATTTAAAATATATTCGGGAAGACAAATAAGTTAAAATTAATAACTTCAGTATGAAATTTGGCATTAATTAAACATATACAAGATATTTGAAAGGCAAATACCAACAGAAAATGAATTAAATAAAACTTTCTACAAGTAATAAAAAGATCAAATATGTAATAAAAGTAGTAGAGAAATAATAAATGTGCATACTTTAGTTAATCTCTTCCCTTTGATTGCTTGTTTAACTCGGTGTTCCAGCTCAGTTGTCTCTGGTTTCTCTGCTGTGAGGATTTTCTCGCTCTTATTTTCAGCTGTGTAAGAAAAGTGAATGTGTCAGCTCTGATCTCCCCTCTGCTGCTCCGCCGTGTCCTGCTGCTCGGAGATAGACCCTCCAGTTACCTCCCTCAGTACCAGCTCAGGCAGCTCACCCAAATTGTGCTGCACTAAAAGAAAAAAAGGTCCAGGAAAACCTGCAGGGAAAAGTCACTAATAAAAAAAGAAAAAAAGCGATGCTCCAAATGAGGTGAGTCCTGACTCATCAGCTCCTGAGAAAACCTGAGGATCTTTTCAAGTCGGTCCTGTGGTTATTTAAGCGAAGTGGACAAGTCGGGTACTTTTTGTCTCCGTGATGCTCGGTGTCAATGGGGCTGTTTTGGGGGCAGTGAGAAGAAAGCTGAGTGGCTGAATGCTCAGTGCAACATACAGGGAATAAGAAGAGCAGGGATTTCCCCCTTGAATCTCAAGTCCTCTTGGATAGAAAAGGTGTTTGTCGTAATCGATGCAAAGCTTTAATGTTACTTCTCCCTGAGGCAATATGGAAAGGGAGCAATGTCCCATGTGAATAGCAGATGAAAATAATAGAATTATATTAAACTAACATGCAGAAAAAAACTGAAGAGATTTATCGGTTTTGTCGGTATTCATTAGGAATATCTTCAGCTGGGTAAATAGCTCGGGCTTTGATGTGTTTGAGGAGAAACAGCAGGGATAGATAAACATGAAGTGACGGCTGTATCTTTGTTTTTCACTCTTATTTTAAGCTTTGCTCTCTTCTGTTGGAGAATTTCCTCCCTGGATGCTCACTTTTAGAAGTTTCCTTCTCATTCGTTACTCCAGAGCTTTATTTCTAATCACGATACAAGGAAGATAAGCTCCTGGACTTTGATGTTCTTGACGTCTTTATACTTTATAAAGCAGTTGGTCCACATGGGAAAAACCATTTGGCATCGATGCCTCCCAGACAGGAGCATGTTTTCTTTTTTTTTTTTTGCCCCTCGCTGAATACTGAAGTCCTCAAAGACATTGAAGTAGACGTTCAGGCAGCTGTTCTCCCTCAACTACTGGATGTTGGCAAACCTCACAGAATCAAGTAAAGAGACACTTCCTGGAGGCTTTAGAGTGTCGATGCTCGCCAGGACTCTTAATTAAATTATGGTTCTGTTTCAAGTGACTGCAGTCACTGGGAAATGTGTTTTGAAACTGAGCTTTCTGGGTATATCTGTGTTTTTAGTACCACTGACAGTTTCTACAGGTGATATAATTTAAGTGTGAGAAATTGCTAAGCCTCAGCTTGGCTCAGTTTAGGCCCAGAATTGGCATGGATAATCCTATTATTGTGATTTGGTTTTATTTCTGCTGTTATGCATATGAAATTAGTCATTTGAACATTAAAATTTTAGCTTCTGAAAATTGTCTTAAACAAAACCCCCAATTCAAACTCCTACAGAGATATATAATAATTGAGCAAGTCAAACATTTGAATGACTTCAGTCCACTTTGACTATTACTTTAGCTCAGTCTTATCAAGGAACAGGGTAATTGCAATTAAAAAGAAAAACAACCGAACAAAGCCTGATAATCTCTGTTAGAGTAGGGTTTTAGACTTTTTTTTTCCAACATATCGTTCAGCAAAAAGAGGTCTTAAAACAGTTCATTGACTTGAGTGTCGGCGCCAGACAGATAATTAGACGGTGAGCTCACAAAGAAAGGCTTTGTCTCCCTCCAGTTCTGATATTCTGCCCCATTGTGTTTCTTCAGATACTCACATATTACCTCTTTTTATTTATTTATTCATTTTTTTCCCCATCATCCTAAGTAGATCATTTTGTGTCGGTAACCTTTAAACACCAAATGGCATATGTGAAATAATTAATGCTGTCTGATGGGGAAGAAGGAAATTGCTTGACTAGATCGATGTGTGGAAATCTCACTGCTGCCCATGGATAGCACTGTGGCTAACATGAACTGCTTTGGCTAACATGAGCTGCTGTGGCTACTGGGTTGGTGGATAACAACACAGATTAAAAATTTCTCCAATAGACTCATCACTGTGAATCTACCGATCCCTTTATTGTTTTGTTATTTTTAAATGATATTAGCTAAGCTTGGCATTTGGCGGTATTTGATGTACAATTTTAGCTTTGTTTTACAAAGTTAGGTGACTCTTGGTGATCTGCTGAACTATGTCTTTGTGAATAGGCAACTGGACTTATTTGAGATTTTAAAGACACTATCTCTCATACAAAAGGTCTAATAAATTCTGAACTGTTGACGCCTTTCAAATGGGATGAATTGATGTGTTTTCCCTGTGCCTTACATGACTTTTCTCGTATTACTTGTCTGTTGGGTTAACTGTGAACTCCGAGTTGATCATTGCATTGAGAGCGACTGTGAGTCCTGTTATGAAGAGACAACACCTGGTCTGTGGCTCCTCTGTGTTTAGAGGATGATCGTCTTGGATGCACCGAGAGGCTTGAATAGAATTTTGAATTCTCAGCTTGCAAATGAGCTTATTTTTTTTGTTCTAAAAATACACTTTTAATTTGTTTGACATGACAGCAAACAGAATTTTGCTACCTGACGGCAATCCATTGATCCACAGTGGTGTGATTGGAAGGACAACAGGAAAGATAACCTCTAACTACTTTATAGAGATGTTTATTTTGTTTGGGTTTGGGTTTTCTGGAGATAATTTGCACTTCTCCCAACCTATTGTCACTGTGCTGAGAATGCGAGACGTTTCGGTGCAAGGCGAGAGCGCCGGCCACTCCTCCACCGTGCAGCCCAGACTCGACACAGTGAAGCTAAAACATCCAAGAAGAACCGACATTGACCGAAGCACTTTTTGTGTGGCTCGGGCAGCAGATTACACACCCCGTCAAAATAACTGCTGAGGATGATGACGGGGGAGATCCGTTGAGCTCTTCATGGTCTGTGAACTTTTTAATCTCCTGTGTTGTTGGTTTTTTTTCCTGTCCGAGCCAAACAAGTGAATTGAAGAGCAGGTTTGCTCCAGGTGTGAGTGCAGAGGAAATGATTGTGTTATCAATGAGCATCTCCTGCCACAGCTGTGCAGATGGAATCGTTCATTGCTTCTTCACTGTAAATTCGCTGCTCCGGTAATCTGTGGAATGTGCCCGGAATAAACCTCTTAGAAATTAATTGGTAGACATTTTAAATCGAGCACCGGCTACATTTTTTTTAAAACGTATTTATGGTTTCATGAAGATGTTTTTCATTTTGTATCTGAGGCCACTGCAGACATCAGTGGACAGCTTACTGCGGCTCTGTGCCAGTGAACAAACTGTTCCCATCTTTTTTCTTTTTTCTGTCCTCATTGGCTTTGAAAATACGAGTCTCGAACTCGACCTCACATGGCCGACGTGCCTGCTGGTTCATGGAGGGACCAGATATCTGGAAGCTGCCCAAACCAGAACATAAGTCATATTCAGGAGACTCAGTCACCTGGCAAATGTTCCCCGACACCCTCTGTTATCTGCTCTCAGGTAATGAACTGAATGATACTTTTATACAACAGAATCGGAGGATTCTTGATGTTTCATGCTCATATTTCACATCACTTTATTCAAAAAGTTTTTTCAAGTGAACAGATCACTGATAGTCAGAACACACTGATTCTGTGAATTAATCCTCAGCCTGAAAACAGACTGAAGCAGTAAATGAGTTGAAAGTTACTTGCAACTCGTTCATTCAATTATATTATTTTTACCTCCGCCAGGAGGTTATGTAATCACGCCCGTCTGTTGGTTTGTTGGTTGGTTGGTTGGTTGGTCTGTTAGCATTACGGAAAAAGTAATGGACGGATTGCAATGAAACGTTGTGGAAAGGTGGGTCTTGGGCTAACTTAGAATCCATTAAATTTTGGTGATGATCCGAATCACTGTCTGGATCCAGGAATTTTTTAAAGAATTCTTTATCATTGACCGATATGGTGTACTGCCCAGCGGAACTTTAGTTTTAGTTCCTAGTCGGACCTGTTTCACGGACGGAACAGTCGCGCAGCTGCACGAGAAAATCGCCACAAGTTGGCTTCTCTTCAAAACTTGATCAGAGCTTCGTCTGTAAGTGATTTCACCCTATGTTGGACTGTTTGTTTCCTTTGTTGTGCATCTCTGCATGTCCGTCATTGTGTTGTTTTTTTATTGCTGAGTTACGTTAGGGTGACGACTGTCATTTGACCAGTGTAGTACTGTATCTATCCAGCAGAGGACCTCAGTACTATGTCTTAAATTGATGACAGACTTTGTTTATATCTGTTTAGTTATATTAATATATGGTGTTCTTATTGTTGTTGGTGACTGATTTCACCTGTGGCGGAGGTCTGCGCTCTCTGAGTGCCAAATTCTAGTTTCTCTGTAATCCAGTGCTGTGTCAGTTAAACTGAAACATTTCAATTTCAAATGGTGAAAACTTCTGAAATGTTTGAATGTTTTGAGATACCTTGTATTGAATTTTCATGGCCAAATACGGAAATATCACTCCTTGATACAAGTTTTCTATTTTATTCAGTTTTTTGACACAATATGCCTTCCATTTTTTGTAATTTCAGTCTTCATTCAGTTATGTTGTGGCACAAATAACTATCTTAAGCATTTATTTCTGAACCCTCTGTGAGTCACAACAAAGTGATGACTGATTTTTGTCACGCTCACAAACCAACCGCAGTGTTTCTGCCTGACTACATGGCAGAATTTCTCTTTGCAATAAACTGCGAGGCTGGACGCGTTGAATAAAAGCACATTTCATTCCAGCGTTATTGTGGCACGCAACATTTTTTTTAAAGTCTATTCACACTGGTCTCTCTTCACACAGAACCATTAATTTAAAAAAGCAACCTTTTTCTCTTTTACAGTGAGATCTATCTCTGCAGAGATTCGTCTCATTGTTTTCCATGATAGAATTCAGCTCTTAATGATGTAGGCCATCTTTGTCTTCAGATCTGCACCATGGCCTCAAGTCAACAGATTCACAACTTGATGATCATTTACATTTGCACTCTGAAGTGAACGTGTTCACAGCAGGACCCCCCCCCAAACACCTGCCACACTGTCAGCTGGATAGAAAGAAAGAAAAACTGCCTCCAGGATTTAGTGTGGGGAAAAAAAAATCCTCTGAACTGTGTGTTTTGGAAATGTTGAGTGAGTGTATTCAGCCTCTGGCTCCGACTCCACTCTGCAAAATGCATTGTGGGAGTGTTTCCCTGCAAAATGGTGTTACTGTGCTCGGATGCAGATAAGGTGTTTTACCAGAGGACGTTTTCATTATGAGCTCAGTGCAGATCTGATTTGAATTAATTCCGTGTTTGTATGAAGAAAAACAATTCTCATCATTTCTTTTTGTTTGTTTTAAAATCTCCTCATGAGGTGTGATTTCTCCCGCTTCAACTGTCTTGTTGATCTTAAATAGATTCAGTTATTTTTCTTAGTTAGCACATGAAACGGTAAAAAAATACAGTTTAAGACTTTTTTAATTCTCTTCTGAATTAAAAGAATAAATACTCTTTTTAGCAAAGTCTCCAGACTTCTCAAACCATCCTTAGATTTGAAGTGTTTGAGACTGAACAGTTTGAACGGAATAAAACAAAAACAAAAGCCCGTTAAATTTCAGGGAGCTGTGACAAGAGATTTTGTGATTTTGTTTTTCTTCTATTTCTTCATTGGAAATATTGCTTTTTCAGCAAGTCCCTCTGGCGGTGCATCATTCTTCAATGAGAAGAACCTGAGTTGGTGCAAGTTGCATTAACTTACTAGTTTGTTGTCGGTTCATTAAGAAATTAACAAGAATTAATTGTGCCAAATCAGTACCTGATAACCAGACAGCTATATTGTCTATGAGCAACATTTTATATAGAAAAACAGTTTCGTGGGCAGAAGAGAAAAATGTTTAATCTCCTTTCAGATAACTTCAGCAGCTGCAGGATGTAAATCAGATGAAGTTTAATCTCCTCACCATGAGTCATGCTACACACACAGCTTCGCCCCATTCCCTACTTTCTTCCCCGGCCTTTCGGACGACGTTGAAGAATGTACCTCAGACTCCTTGATTCGTCCAATGAGACATTCCTTCGCTCGCATTTGGCAGAGCGTCCGGCACATGGCGCTGGTTTGCTTTTATCTGACTGAAGCCATTTGTCACTTTGATCGAGCGCCGTCGTTAAAGCGAGAGCATAATTGTTTGCGCTGTTTTATCTGTGAGGATATCAAATAGCGACTCAAAGTCAGCGTACAGTTGATGACCACATGTCCACAATGATGACTGATGTCTTTGTATGGAAGGTATAATCATCTGAAGCTGATGGTTCCTCCAGCTGCAGCTTGGATGTAAGCAGAAAGAGCTTATCGAGTTATTTAGATTACTCAGGAGTGAAAGGCCCAACAGGTGACACTGAAGCATTCTGTTTCGGATTTCCCCAAAAAGGACTTTTAAGAAGACAGACGAATAAAGAAATGTCTCATTTGTAGGAATTAATTCACAGGAGCTTCAGGGAACGTAGTAGTTCTACATTGAGTGCACTCATTTGCATCCAGTTTATTAGTATGCAGTGTTTTTCTCAGTGTCAGACATCATTTGCATGTTTATCCGTAAAAAAAAAAAAAAATCATCAATTCAAAGGGCAATCACAGTGATTACGTCGACGTTATCGTATAGAATCAAATTATGCAAACTGCTGTTAGCTTGTAATGAACGGCGATCAAGTATCTGATATGCTTAAAGAGACAAAACAAGTTCTGAGGGCTGGCCCTGTATGGCGTTTGATTTAGGGTTAATTCTAAAGTCCTGATAAAATCCCGCTGAGGTTTTCAAGCCTGACCTGCATCTTAAAACTGTATTTATGCTCCTCTTCCTCCAAAAAAAAGAAAATAGACAGAAATTCTGAAATGTCATCGCTGTTGTTTCGTTTCTCTTCTCTCTCTCTCTCTCTCTCTCTCTCTCTCTCTCTCTCTCTCTCTCTCTCTCTCTCTCTCTCTCTCTCTCTCTCTCTCCCTCCCTCTGTTTTTTTTTTGTCTTTTTTTGCACATTTTATTTTCATCCCAGGAGATGCTTTTACCTGAAGCATCCCTGCAGAGTCGTAGCATTTGGAAGAGAAACACAACTTCTTTCTCAAAAGTCTTTCAGACTCCTGCAGTTATGCTGAAAGAGCACAGTCAATGAAAGGTCAAGCTGCATGCGGAGAGATTAAAAATAACACCACAGCAGACTCTCCTGTGATGCCGGAGTAAAGGTGGCGAGGTTGAACTGATTCCATTCATTCAAATGAGAATGTAACCTGCTACATTACTGCTCGGATAATGCAAAATAGGAATAACTTAAAAACACTTATTTTACTAAATTTGACCTGTTGTTATATTTAAAATGAAACTGAAAATCTTTTTACTTTTTTCTTTTCTGCCTCTTAAGACGGCCAAACACAGAATTCGGCCTTCTGTGTTTCTTCAGAAACACACTGCTCCACATGTGTTTGCATGTTTCTGTGTGAGCTTTGTGCTCGTGGCTCCCAGCCCAGCTGCGCAAAAAAGTTCTCTCATTGTGATCCAAATTGTAAATCAGCGCTCGAAGACACGGCTACTAATGGCCTTTCTGGATCAAGTCCATCATTACTGCATAGTTTTTTTTGCGTTTGCTGTGATGTGTGTGTTTTTAACTTTTATTTTCAATAGTTTTCACTTGGGACAGCGGCCGCTGAGAATGATTTTTGTCTGTACGATGTTGGTTTTTATCACGTTGGTTCATGGTGAGTTATTGATAAATGTATTGGGAATAACAACTGGAGGGAAATAATGACCGTTGCCTGAATTCAGCAGTTGTGCAACGGAGCAAATTGCTAACATGCTGTAACGGAGAGTCCCCGTGGTTTATTGAAACCTCACGACAGCATAAATTTTATCCGGCTGCGCGGTGCTGCAGTGGTTATTATCACTCTTGACTCAAAGTGGCGAATGTTTCTGATTTGAGTCTGGAGTTTCTCCGTTTCCTTCCCACAGTCCAAAAACATGTGTTTGAGATAAGATTATGTGTTAATAAGTGGGGGAAAAAAGTAGAGTAAACCTTTATGCTGGTCCCGTGAGTGCTTTGAGCAAACACTGAAGAATCTTACCTAAAAGAGAGAAACATTTTTACTTGACTAAACATCAGTATACAATTCATATTTTGTTCTTGCTCTGTTCTAATTGTTTACTCTGTAAATTTGCATTTCAATGTGAATGTTATTTTATCAGTTTATTAAAATGTCTTAATTCTTGAAGGCACTAACGGATAAGTAGGACTGAGCTCTGCGTTTACTTTTTCTTCAAGCCGTTCTGAATTAAATGCGATCATCTTTGCTGAGGAATGTCACTTAAATCAATGTTGTGTTTCTTTCATGTTTCCAGCTGCTAGATGAAAACGGCTCACGTTTGGCTTCAGGCACTTTCAAAAGAAATATTTTCTAGGTTGCACAGAGATTCAATTCAAGTGAAATTTATATAATTCAGGCGTTAATCTTGTGAATGGATTTCAGGCTGGTAGTGCTATCTGAAGGTGTGATTAAATGCAGAGAGATAAGTTGGAGGCCGTGGAGAGGTTGTGGTTATCGCGTCGGAGGAGACGGCATCTTCCTCGCAGGTCAGAGTCATAAATCGTCCGCCGGGCCACATGCTTTGCATTTTTCCTGCAGTACGTATGCTGGACTGTTAAAGTTATTTTAGCAAGCGTCTCTGTCCTCCGTTTGAAGCTGTGCACGTCACCGTGTTACAACACTGCTCTGCAGTCGGCGCTGATAATCTGTCTTCTCTCTGAATGGGCTTTCGAGCCAGTTTCTAGCAGCCTGCTGGCCTTTTATCACACGCTGTTCGAGGCTCTATAAGTTCTTATTGGAGGCTTTTTATTTGAGTTTGAAGTCATTTCTGCATTCATTTGTTTTGTTTGCTTTGATTTGCACCTTGATTCTCATTCAAGAAATAACTCATCCCCACTTTGGCGACTCTGTGGAGTCTCAATTATAAAAGCTTTCCACTCCTCACCTGCAGTAATGGCGCTTGTGCACGGCGCCGGAGCGAGATTGCACTGGACCACAGTGCAGTGTGGAAGAGGACGATACGGTGCAACATTAACGGCCCCCATTTGGTCATTAGCTGTGTGATTGCTATTGATCTGCCAGAGGCAGTTTTCATGAAGGCTTTGCGGCGCGTAGACGGCAAAGCTCTCTGTGCCAGAAATGACGCTTGACGCCACCCGAGCCACGTTTCATAGAAATAAAATAACCTGAACTCCTGTGAAGAGTCTCGGCTGCTGCTTATGCAGATCCAGATTATTGTGATTGATGGGCTCGGCTGAAATCTCCCGCTTCCTGTTTCAGTTGTTTTTCAAATGCGGGGCTAAAAGAATCGCTGGATGCAAAGGTGTATTGGAATAAATCAGGAGGAAGATAAATGCCGCTGCGGGGGTAGTGGTGTGGTCAGCAGGATTTCCCAGTGTGTGAGCTTCACATGCACATCTCCTCTGGAGATTTGTTAAGGCGACTGTGTAACTGAAGACAGCAAGATGCACATCAGCACTACTGAATAAGTCCAAAAAGTTATTTTTATTGAGGAAAAAGATTTATTTAGAGCAAATGATGAAGATTTTCATTTGTCTTTGTGCTTTTTTAATAAATATTCCAAACTAAATCTTTAACACAAGAGCAGTTTAATCAGAAAGTGTCTCTTTGCTGTCGCTTTTGCAAGACAATAAACAAAACAAGAACGTATAGGAGCAGATCAGTCCCAGAGATCAGAAGACGTCACGGTTTCCTAACAAGGTTTCTCAGTTTGAAATGACATGCCGAGGCATTTGTTTCACTCTTTAATGTGTTGACCCCTGATGAATACTGCATTAACCCCTGTTTCTACCTTAACAAGCCAGTAGATTATAAAAAGGTTGTGCCATGCCGGCGGAAATCTTTTTTCTTGATCAGTTCTGAGTTTATCATCCAAGTGGAACCTGGAACATGTCTTTATGTTTCCTTCTAAACGCACGTTAAGATGGGGATTATTTTCATGGCGTGTCAGTAAGAGCATAAACATGACAACGGTCGACCTCTGTTTTTATCAAAACAACTCCTGCTGGCACTCGATCATGCACTTATTTTGAAATGTGAAACGCTGTGCTCGAGCATGAGTACTGTACACAGAAAACCGCTTGTTCAGGACGCCTGATAAAAGGTTATACACACACACACACACACACACACACACACACACACACACACACACACACACACACACACACTCTGTGTTTCACTGTATACCTGTCCTCCTACACATTTAGTTCAATTAAAAATGTTAATTGGCAAAATGAAGCTATGCTGAGCTCTGAAATTGTGTAATTAATGTCCAACACTGCAGATTTGTGACTCAGCATGTTGTGCTCCTCCCAGGAGGCTGGAGGGGAGAGCGCCGGAGTCCACGGACCCACCGAGGACAGGAAGGAGAAGGTTCCCAGCCCCCACCTGAGCCAGCTGGTGGTCCTCACCAACAGTGGGACCCTGTATGGTTTGGCCCAGAGGGTGGTGGCCACAGAGTCCCTGTGAGTAGCATCAACACTGGAACAATGTGTGGATTTTCTCTCCCTCTCGCCGTCTTCGCCGATTACAGCTACTCCCTCAACACAAACCTGAACTCTTACACAGTTCGGTCAATCTGTCGGCTGCGCTGACGGCTTTCTCTCACCCCGAGAGGTGTGCACTTTACAACAGCTTCATAATGAAAGTCTGTAAACCGGCGGCTCAGACGAGCAACCCAGGAAAAAGACTGAATTGGTTCTGACAAAAACCTCGGTGTGTCAGAACCAGGCGGCGAGATCAGAAGACTAATGAAAGGGAAAGCGCTGCAGTGCAGAGGTGAAGATATTTCTTCTGTGAAGTTTGAAAGGGAAAGACTCTCCTGAGAGAACCAGATTCATTTCGTGCTGCATGAAAGATGTTTTTTTTTCCTTCTTTTATTCCATCTCTAAAGTTATTAGAAGAGGCAGCTCGGCTAAGTGTGCAGCATGAACACCTCCGACATCGTCAGCTTTTTTTCAAACACCCCATTTGAAGTTGTTTCAGATTAAAAAGTGGACAAAATCTCTGAAGTGTGAAAATCCTCAGAGGGAAGATCTCAGTGAGGCGGCCTTCTTGCCGCTGCTCATCCTTCCAGCTGTTGTCATGTTTGCAGGAGCGTGCTCGGATAAGTATAACCTGCTGGGTGGGCTGCTCCCGCAACCTCGCTGCTGATGTAAACACAAGCTGTTCCAGCTAATCTTAATGTGATTAAAGTCCTTTAAACAAAAAGTGTTCTGAGTTCCTGGACAGGGTTGTGGTTGGCATTGCCCAACAAACACATTTAGAGTCACTAAACTCAAACCCGTGTTGTTGCACTTTTCTACACACACATATCTACACACACACACACACACACACACACACACACACACACACACACACACACACACACACACACACACACACACACACACACACAGGCCTGCAGCCCGATCCAAACCTCTATGAATTAAAACACCTTTAGTGTTTGTTGCAGCAGCAGCTCTGGACTTCCAGCCAGGTGCAGTGTGCTCCCTCCATCAGTTTTCAGTTATTTTAACACTTGAGAGCTTTCAGAGCCATCGATCTGCCCGCGTCTTTATTCACTCGGCGCTGGATACACTGTGGAACATGGGTATTAGTTTTGTCTGCATCGATTTTTTTTCCTCTTCTTTTTTTTTTTTTTTTTTTCCTATTTATTTTTTCGTTCTGTATTTCTCACTTCACTACTTCGCCGGGTCCCAATATTTTGAGGAAAATTGAAATCCATTCATTTTACAAACTGCCGCCTCCATGACACAGAAATAATAATGTGCTTTTTGAAGGCAGGACTTATAAAGATTTGGTTTGGAAGTCAGAGTGGAATGACCACACAGCCGAGCCGAGCTGACGGAACATAATTAACTGTGTGACAACAGTCAAGTCTGCTTAACTTGATTTAACAACACGACGAATACATCCAGAGTATCTCTGTGTGGCCGTCAGTGGAGGTCTGTGCAGCTCATCAGCTCACGTCATCAAATGAACAAATGGAGAAAAGAAATCTGACCGATCTGTTTTCATGCGGAACTACGAAGACGGAGCAGGGAGACGTCAACCTCTATAATAATTGTTATCCAGCCTGATCGGCACATCCAGGCAACCTTCAGTCAGGAGCAATATTAGATTTTGTGAAGGAGTGTGTCGCTCTCAGATCATCCAAAAACAACACACAGTGATTGCTTTGGGTTTGTGTTTCAACAGTCCATTCTTCAAAACATTTCATAGCACCTCCGCGCTGAGTCCGATACTCATTTATATACCTTTTTTTTTTTCCTTCTTTTTCTCAAGTGTTTTTCTGGCCGAGCAGTTTGAGTCCCTTCAGTCCCACTTGGATACGATGATGCCTGCAGCCAAGAAGCCCTTCCTGCAGCAGTTCTACTCTCAGGTATCGTATCCTTCATGGCATATTTCACTTGAAACATTGTGACAAGTGATCATCATGGAAACTCTTCTCTTCGGAGGCGCTTAAATGACTGTTAGCATTCGATAGCAGCTGGCGCTCCTGATTCATTGGAAACCTGTCTCGTAAAGGCGAAACGATGAGACTGCTGAAGCTTCACAATCTGTCGGACTCTTACATCAGTCAACTTAGCCAGATGTTAAATATCACATGTATAAGTTGACTAATTTGCAAGTGTCTTCGTGCACCTTTTTAAATTCAGAACACAGATAATGTTCTAGACATCAGAGCAAAACTGTTAATTTGTGGTTTCATAGTAATTACAGCTCTGGTCACCAATGCAGATTACTCAGTTAAAAGGGGAGCATTACCTTCACCACTAAACATTAAATGACTGATTTTTAACAAAGTAATCTATTTTTTCATTGTGTAAAAGCACAAAATTATTAAATGATCATAGTTGAAGCCTTTAAAATCTGAAATAGTAACAAAACCTTTGAAAAGCTTTTCATTTGTCCATCTGGAACCTTCTTGTACTTTTCCACCAGAAGCTTCAAATATATACATATAAAAACTTTTTTCTTAAATGCAATCAGTGTCTTTTGAATGGGCAACAGGGATTTCTTCAGTGGCGGATTTCAACTCTGTCCAAAGCTTTTCTTTTCTTTTCTTTTGGTTTTGGTCCAGTTGATTCTGCCCTGTGTGAAAAGCCCATCTTTTCCTTTTCTTCCTCCTTTTGTGTCACTGCTTGTGTGCTTTGGGCTGTTGCTATTTTCAAAAACCCAACATTGCCTCCTCACACCTGTTTTAGCACTGTTGTGGTCCCTGTACATTTACATTCACCGCTGTTTTGCATGGTAACGACTTTTCTTCCTGGAGAAACGTGTGCGGAAGCCTGATTCTTACAGACGGCTCAGTTTTCTCTTCTTTTCTTTTTTTTTTTTATTTTGTCAACTTGACATTTGAAATGTTCAGGTACAGGGGCGGAACTGTTTTCCCCTAAACAGCGGATGAATGTCATGTCCTGTAATTTCACTCCGGGAAATGTTAGTGCAATTTAGCGTTATATAATGCACGGCATCGTCTTTGTGCACGATGCATTTGTTTCCAAGCAGAGGCTGCTTCCGCCGTTTTCTGGTGCTTCGAAAACGTTTGAGCATTTTGAATTCACGTGCGCATGTCCTCTCTTTTCGCCTGCAGACTGTGTCCACAGCCAGCGAACTGCGGAAACCAATATACTGGATCGTGGCGGCCAAGGCGATCGACTATGAACAAATGCTGCTCATGATGGCCGGCGTTAAATGGGACATTAGGGAGATAATGTCGCAGCACAATGTGTACGTGGACGTCCTTTTGAAGGTAAATCCATGACAGAAAGTGTCAGCATTCACCCAGTATTGATCGCTGTTGAAGTTTAAAGTCCAAGTACAGATATTTGCGTTCAACAATGACAAAAGTGCACAGTTACATACATACACACTTAGAAATTACCCAAGCACAAAACTCAACAACAACAAACTGAACATATTATGCCACTTTACGCTTCTGAGTGTTTGTTTAGTGGTTAAGAATTTGTCAAAACATTAAACTTCCACCTCTTACAACAAGATTTGAATGTAACTTTTTGTTTATGGAGCAAGAAAACCCTGCAGTCGGGTTTAAACTTTAACTTTACCAGGAAAATTCAGGTTGTTCAGGTAAAAAAGAGAACGCCCATGGCAGTCTTGCATCTGGTTGTTTAGTGGAGGTAAGTAACACTGAAAGTTCTTTCAGAGTGGGCTTTTTTGTGTACTTTAGGTTTACTGTTTAATAATATTCGGTCATCCCAGCTAACTGTAGCTTTGAGCTGCTGGTTTGTGAATCATGGAAGTTTTAATGGTAAAGGGAAAATTCGTCTCATTGCTGTTAGTTTATCATTCATTCGTTTTGCATTAATCTTTTGTCCGAGCGTGGCTCGTGTTACACAGACATCTCCTCCTGAAGATAGTTGCATCATTTATGCCATTAAAAGTCTCCATGATCAATATAAATAATGACCCCGAGGCTGCTGGGATCTTTGAGAAAAAGCTTTTTTGCGTTCTTTTTCCAGTGTTTTATTCCATCAAAAGTTCGTTACTTTCCCTAAACTAAATTAACTGCGTCTCTCCGTGCCGTGCAATACTCCACGAGCAGGAATAGATTTATGCTTTTCCGATGGTGGTATTTTTATTGCACTCAAGAAATACAATCGAAGTTCTCCTTCCAACATCTGCGGATTAGATTGTGTGAAACTGCGGGGTTCATTGTGGCTCCTCTCGAGTTTAAAATCATTCAGAGACCTTTAACATCAATTATTTGAGATAGGTTGAATAATTCATCTCGTGGGTGAGCTGCTCAGAGCCACATGCACATCCACCCTCAAGTTTCGACTTTGTTAAAGACATCTGAGCTCACCGCTCCCGGACGTATTTTTGGAATTAAAAGGTTTCCGCTAAACGTGTGTGTCTTCATGCACACTGGCTGATTTCCCCCTTTGTAAATTTTGAAGAGCGGGACGGGTAAAGGACACACTGCGCCGGTTTCTTTGCTTTCGACATTCAGAGGCAGAAAGCGGTGTGAAATCGTGAAGAGGGTGGCACACAGCCAAGACAAATCCCCCATTTATGCATCAGCGTGTCTGAGAAAGCTGCTGGCTAAATCACAGATGTTGTGGAAACAGGGAAGTAAATACAAGCATCCCTGTCGCAGTTCAGTTCTTCTCTGTATGAAAGAACAACTCAAACTAACATATATATCATCTCAAATGGCTCCTAAGTTGTTGCCTGGCTCACGCTAATTCAGTTTTTTTGAGCCAGAAATGCTGGAGAGGAAATCTCCGTCTCAGCCGCCTGCCTGAAACACCTCGGCGTGTCAAAGCGGAGCGGCTGATGAAGCGACACGCTGCAGATTGCAGCTACTTTCCCCATCAGGGGCTAATAGCCTTCCCCGTCAACTTGTCAGATACTCCAACTGCATGTGGTTTTGCATTATGTGTGCGCTGATTGAAAAGAGAGTATTATGTTTTCTTTGTACGGTTGAAATATTTTATTCATGAGTCCAGGTTGATCACGACCGTTCAACAATGCCGCTGATTTGCATATAAAGTGGCGGGGAAATGCAGAAGCCCCACAATGCCTTCATTGACAAAACGCTGCGGTCAGAAACTCTGATTGGAGCCCTCTCTCTGTAGATAATGTTTCCCTCCTATATGTAAAATTAACAGCGTGGCTGAAGCTGCAATTCATAATTTAACGTGACGCAGTTTAAGTTGAAGTCATCATCTGGAATATTATGAGTGCTCAGTTTGCACCTGCAAACAGCTGCATGACAACATGTCGCTTCTCCCATGATGCAGCAGTACAGAGCTTGTAGCAGGTACTCCAGCTCGCAGTCAGTTTTACAGCTTACAGAGAAGCAGCGTCGAAACATGCTGTGCATGACTGTGGGCCTTCTGCTCCAAACAACTGCTCTACATCTTGTATCCTCTCTCTCTCTCTCTCCCTCCCTCTCTCTATCGTGTTCTTTGTATTGAAGGCATTTGGAAGCCACTTGTGACAAGTCTCATATCTTTATAACTGATGTCTTTTTTTCTGCCAGGGAAATATTTTATAGCATCCACAGTGAGACGGTGCCACAGGGGCGACACTCAGATCAGCCTTAACATTATGACCACCTCCTCAAACTGGCTAAATCCTCCTTTCACTGCATAAACAGTCCTGGTCTGGTCTTGTCCTGATCTCTCCTGCTTCTATCGACTTCAGTGATAAAATGACTTCTTGCTGCCTTGTATGTCCCGGTGCCATGGTACAGAGATGATTAGCGTGATTTCTTCTTCATCTGTCAGCAGTAGAAATGTCATGGCTGACTCGTGTTTGCGGTCATTAGAAAAAAAAGCTGAGTGGATCTGATGAGCGTTGACATGCTGCTAGAACTTTGATTCATGGGCCGTTTGCAAAATCAACCCCACTTGCACTGTGATTGTGATTCTTTTTCCTAATTCTCTTTCACAAACTGCCTTTAGCTCTTCACAATTTGAATATTTTAATCAGTACAAACCACAAAATAATTAAACTGACCTTGATGCCGTACTGTCATAGTTGAACAAGCAGATTGAGTGACCAAAGCTTTTACTGAAGGAGACCTTGGATGGTTTCTTTTTCACGGTTTATTGTTGCGTCACGCAGTTTATGGCAGAAGATGGTTTATTTCACAACCTCAAGACTTGGAAGCCAAGTGTGAGTCAGACCAACTGCATTCATCTCCGAGTCTTTCGTTCAGCTGAGATCTGTCGACAGAATCATGAAACTCATTTAATGAAACTACTTCTTTAATTTTGCTTTTTAAAAACTCTTAAATGTGTTCACCCCTGCTCTTTCCCCGGACTTCCTCAGGAGTTTGAGCAGTTTAACAAGCGGCTGGGTGACGTTTCCAGACACGTGCGAATCCCCCTCCCCGTGTCCAACGTCCTGTGGGAGCACTGCATCCGCCTGGCCAACCGGACCCTCGTGGAGGGGTAAGACCCGAGCCAGACAGATTTCTTCACTTTTGCAAGATAGAAAGCAACATTTTTTTCTTTTCTTCGCAGAGTATTTCCAGTGTCTGAATGAAACTGTGAATTGGAGTATCAAGCTTTAAGAACCCAAAACCGAACATTAGAGGCTTCAGCAGACTCACTAAACCTCCTACAGCACATTTTTTTATCAATGTTTCGAAAAGAAAACGTCTCCTAAAGTTGAGGATAAGGCTGTAAAGGAAAACTTTCCGGTGCGTTTAATGGATGGGTGACGGCTGTGTCGCAGTGTGTCTCGGTGGCTTTAAAACAAAGAGTTGAGCTCCAGGTTTGATTGGCAGGAGGAGCAAAGTACAGCTCAACTCTCTCTTCTGGCTTTAGATCAGTACTGATGGTATTTTCCCAATTTTGAAGCCCTGCGAGAGCAAGACAGCTACTTACCAAGTGCAATGTGCGGATATCCCAATTCGATTGTCGGTAGCTGGATTTTCAATCTCATCTTGTTCATGTGCCAAGTGTCCTTGAGCAAGGCACTGAACACTAAAGCTCTCCATGAAAGCTGATTGTGTGCTGGTGTAGACCATAAGAAGGGTGTTTACGCTCTAAATGGTAAAATACAATATTTGCTACAGGTAACTATTTTGTTATATTTATTATGTAAAATGTTTCCACGTTTTTCTTGCCTGAAACTTCTCTGCAAAGCAGAAGTAAATATGGGGAGAGAGGAAAAAAAACCCAGATTGCGTAATCCGCATGTCAGAAATCTGAATTATTCAGTGTCTTAGTTTAAGTGAGCTGTGGAATAGTGGTTTGCTGTTCAGGACAGGGAGGTCTGGAGATTCAAGTCCCCACTCTCGTCTGATTCTGACAGTCTTCCCCACTTAAACAGATCTTCTCCTCTCAGGTTGCAGCCGAGCTGCTGTGGAGAACAGACACCGAGCGGCATGTCGGAGTCGCTGCGGCACACAGATTAGCCTTTCTCACTTATCTATCTCCCTCTCTGTGTTCATCCCTCAGTTTTAACTTCAGCTTGTCAACATTTCATTTTTCTTTTTTTTTCTTTTCTGAGACATGCTGTCGAGCGTCGTGTTGAATAGAAGAAATAAGCTGCGAAGCAGAGAAGTTCATTTCCTGCAGGACGTCGCTCTGATCTGCTCCCTCCCGACACGGGCCGCTCACACGAACCGCTAAACGCCCCCGACACGTCCCGTGTCAAGCATTTCACCGCCTCCCTCCGTGTACGGCCGAGATTTGGACTGCGATAGGTGACGGGACGTCAGAGCGCGCCTTTTCATCTCGGCACCTGCATCCCTGCCGTCTCCTCGCTCCGTGCGGAGAAAGGTTCAGAGTTTGAAGGTGTGACGAATCCAACCGGACAGACCGCCGCTCGGTTTTTTTCCAGTCGCACAAGCCGAATGTTGACAAAGCAGGAAGCGAGCCGCCGACAGTGGCCATGAGGCTGCGGGTGTTTTATATGCAGGCCGGCGACGACGCCAAATTCATCCTGGGAAAGTCATTTAAACCAGGCGGCTCTCAAAGTGCCGGGATGGTTCAAAAAGGTTCGAATTCAATGTTTGTTAAGTAGTTTATGACTAAGTGTGTTTGGTATTAAGCAGACAGCTCGCCCTGATCCTCCAGAGAGAGAGAGCGTACATGTTTACCTCCTCACACATTCACCGGGCTCTTTCCCTCTCGTTGCGTAAGAGAACTTTTGAACCCTTTCCAGTGAGCAAATGGCCCATTACCACTGTGATGCTCAGCAAATTTAAGCTGCTGTTGCAGACTCCCGCCGCCTGCCCGCCTCTCCTGGTGCTCTCCCTCCACATCCCCTCTGGCACACCGAGACACAGTGGTCATATTTGTTTGTTTGTACTCCAGCTCCCTTCGTCCGTTATTCAATTTCTCCGTCCAGTGCTCGTCTCCCTTCAGAGACTTGCCAAAAAAAAAAAGAAAAAAAGGGAGAGGGGCTTTGAGCCGAAGCTCAAACACTCAGCGTCAAAGTCTGGCTGGCCCGACAAGAGAAGGAAGGAATAGGAGGGGGGGGGGGGGGGACGCCAGAGCGAGGTGATGAAGGTGAGGCGGAAAATGGAAGCAGAAGAGAGGAAAGTTTAGACGAGACGGGGAGTTTACAGAGAGCAGGGCTGTGTTAATGTGCTGGAGAAGCCACACACACTCTGATCCGCCAGTGGACAACAACCCCTGCACATGAAACAGGGGTACACACACTGGAATGACTGTGCACTTTGCACACATTCACTGACACAACACAGACAGCTGTGTGGAACAGCTCCACTCGTCTTTATATTGTGGATTCTTCACACGATTCTGTAGTTTGGCTTCAATCAAACTCTGCCCCGATCCAGTTGAGGTATGAAAGTCGCCCAGACGTCTAAACCAGAGTTCAGTGGCCGTGGAGCTCAGGGATGAAGGACTCGTTGCTTCAGAGTCTCCCGGCCTCAGCAGGCCTGACGGAGACGAATGACTCACTCGTCTGAATCAGCTGTGCTGGAGCAGGACGGCCAGAGGTGTGTTCACACCTGTCAGACTGCAGCTTTTCCTTCTTTTATTCTAATGTTTGCTTGTTAACCAAGTCTCGGTACAAAACGAAACAGTCTTAGTATTTTTGAGACATTCAGGCTTGAATTCAAAAATAATTTGCACAATATGCAACAGTTCAAAGTCCCTTCTTTCTTTTTTTACACGGAGAACCGACCAGACTGCCTCAAAGAAAAGCCTACGGAAAAAGTGCTTCTGTAGCTTTTTTCCTTTGACATGATAATTTAGACGGATTCAGACTAAGACTCGACCCTCCCTTTGATCTCTGGCTTTGTCCCAAAGTCCCTGAGCAGCAGATTTAGAATATAACATGACATTAAGAACATCATGTCTTCATTAGTGCATCCAATAGAGAAAGAACGTTCAGTTTTGCACTTCCGTTTATTTTTTTTTAAAGAAATTGGAAAGTTGGCAAAATAACAGTCATCCCAGTTAAATTAGTCTCTTTAAAGTAAAGCGAACTACTTCAACCCACTTTTTTCCCCTAGAATTAGGTTCATACTGGGAAAATGCATCACGAGCCATGATATTTCATAGAATCTTTTCCACTTCTCTGCAGGGCTTTTCTAAGAAGTTTTCATCCATTTATAACATTTTGACTGTAGATATAATAAGGCATGAGGAGCTGAGACACAGTTTTCACTGCATAACAGAGTCACAGTAGGAGGGGGAGAAAGAATCCCCCAGTTAATCAAATTTACTCACAGTTTCAGATATATGGGCTGTATCTTGACGTTTCCTCGTCTGTCCTCCGCCGTAGCTACGCTAACGTGAAGAAATGCAGCAACGAGGGCCGCGCCCTGATGCAGCTGGACTTCCAGCAGTTCCTGATGAAGCTGGAGAAGCTGACCGACCTGCGGCCCATCCCCGACAAGGAGTTCGTTGAGACCTACATCAAGGCCTACTACCTGACTGAGAACGACATGGAGCAGTTCATCAAGAACCACCGGGTGAGGCGGAGGAGCCGGGCGGGGGGGGGGGGGTTCAGAGGGTAGCGGGACCCGCTTTCTGACCGGCGTTCTGCGTTTTTACCCACGCAGGAGTACTCCATGAAGCAGCTGGCCAACTTGGTGAACGTGTGCCTGGGCTCGCACATCAACAAGAAGGCCCGTCAGAAGCTCCTGGCGGCCATAGACGACATCGACAGGCCCAAGAGATAAACAGGAGGGCGGGACCGGACCCCCCGAAACCAGCCCCCAGATGAATGCACTCCGTCAGAGGAGGCTCGCACAGCGACTCCCGAGGTGGAGCTCAGCTCAAATGTCGTTGCCTTCGGCTGAGATGAGTTCAACAAGCGGCAGAGTGCTGCGGCCGATGCGTTCCGTCTTTAAATTGTTGGGAAATCCAAACAGCCGCTTGTTGAATCGCCTCTCAGACACGAACATGAAACCTCACCTTCAGACTTGTTACTCTGCACATGCAGCGCATGTTTTCATTCAGCAGATATGTTGCTTCAAATATTTAGTTTCTTTTCTGCAAACTGTAACTCCGGCTTGAGTCGGATACGAAGCTCTCACCCGGACTCTGTTAAAGCGACACAAAAATCAGATTTACCTGACTGATACTGTGTTGATCTTTATTTTATCTTTTATCTGTTTTCTGTTTCCTCCAAACATTCTCCATGTCAGTCACACCTCCTACCTTCAGAATTTAAAAAAAAGACAAACTGGTAAACATTTGAACATTTCTGAATTCGATAGATACTGTTGATCTGTGTGGAAATGATTCCCGCTCTGCTGTGTGGATCTGAAGGCTCCGGGTCTTTATTGACCCTCTACTCCGCTCTGTGCTGTACATGATTTTACTTCACTGCACCTGTATTCCTCCTTTTTTTCTGCTCTTGTGTTTCGTTTGATTGTCCATGAATATTACGAATCTAATATAACGATGATTGTGAAAGTGATATAAACTGCTTTAGCTGGCACTAAGAGAGCTGGACTATATCTGCACCAGCTGCATTTGTTTGGTGCACCATCTGTCATATCTGAGCGGTATTTATTGCTCCTGGACTGAGTGTTGTGAAAAAAAAGCTGAACTTCATTCTCTGGCCCTTCTACAGACCATTAGGTTTTGTCGCTTGTGTGAGTTAGTTTTCTAACTGCAGGAGCTTTGGTCGGACTCCCACGCCTCCCGTTACATTCTTTAGTTTAACCCGATCCGACCTGTGGAAGAGGTTCTGCCCGAATAACACGCTGTAAAAGGAAAAAAAAAGAAAAGAAAAAGAAGTTTTGATAAATTTCGTGTGCAACTATTCCAAGAACAATACTGTAAATGTGAATGTTTTGAACAATGTCTGTATTTATTTCTCGCTCTGTGTGATCTTTGAGTTTTTATATGATGATTGCTGGAACTGTAACGTCTGTCGTCACCTCTCGGTCTCTTGTAACTGATCACCCGCAGAAATTATAAATATCTAGAACTTGTCAAATTACGTTAGGAGGTCAGCGCACCGTAGTGGAAGTCGGTGATCAGTGTTGGAGTTGTAACTGAACCCAGGATGATTCTAACACAATAAACACACTAACGGCGATCGCCGCTCTGTTGTCGTCTGTCCGTGAGAATCCACGCGTCGCTCCCAACCTCCCAGATCTCCGTCGCCGTCGATTCCCTTCAGAATATATGAGCGCTGCCTGTGAGCGGAGCCGCCGGACGCCGTCAGACTAATTAATGCGGCTTCCTCCTGTGCGGTTACAGGCCACCACTCTTTCAAGGCTGCTGATGAGCGCCGAACACACACGGAGCTGCGACGGGCTCCATACACCCGAGGACTCGTCGTTTCACTTTGTGGAATAGTTCGAAGTTTTTAGTTTTTTTACTGGTTTGTTCAACCTTGGTGAGTTTGACCTGATTCGGTTCTGTTTTAATGAAAGTAGGAGGGATGGAGTTAAAACAACGCTCGTGCATACGTGATTGAATATTTCAGCAAATCACAGTCCGTCCTCATGTTACCTCGCAGCAGTTTGTGGTTGAGACGCACAGTTTGTTGCCCGTCCAAACCATCTGCGCCAATCCCTGCCGAGAGCGCCTCGGATGGGTCAGCAGTTCGTCACTGATTCACACCTACAGGCAGGTTAGAGCCACAAATTAACCCCGAGCCCCAAAGGAAGAAAGAAAAAAAAAACCCTCACATGTTCAGACAATCAACCTCCACGCAGCAGGGCCTCCACCCCAACTCGTCACATGATCAGTGCTAACCGCCGCGCCGCTGTGCGGCCTCCGGCGGGATTCGTTTATCAGACTGGAACTGGGTTCGCAACGGCAGCGAATATTTTCCTGTCATGGCAGGGGAGTCAAAATAATTAGGTTCATGTTTAAAAAAATTCAAAAACATACTCATTATATACACAGCACAGCTGTGCTGTGAGCTCAGAGAGGAGATGGCGTTTCCTGGTGTTGGAATGAAATATAAAAACCTCCTTCAGGCAATAGGTTAAAGATGCCTGAAGTCCACTGCATCGTTCTGTAAATTTGTACCTTGAGTCTCTGCTTCTTTTCCTCAGACTCTCCTGATTCGAGAGCCGCCTCTCGTTCCCGCTGTCCTTGTGAGATGCGTTCTGGTGCCCAGCTGGCTGGCTCGCCTCCCGTGAAGCCGTGGCCCAGTTCTCCTCCCAGATAAAAGACGACGCTGCTGTGCGCCTCCCCTTCTGCCAAATTCCACAAATTAAGCCCGTAGAAAATCCACTATCGCTGACCTACATGGCCTCTTGTCCTTCACTGTCTATTCATAGGGTCTCTTCACGGAGAACAGTTACTGGCGGGGTCCGTTGCTGTTGTTTACGTCACGTGGTGATTGATAAGACGAGATGCGACCGCAGAGAGGAAACTGCTGAGAGTGAAAGTGACATCAGGAGGAGATGATTGGGAGCCGTGATTCCACGCAGAAAGGGTGGAGATGCTCAGATGAAGCACAGAGTAAAGAAAGTCTCGGTCTGATAACGTTTCATCAGCACACTTCATCTTTGAAAGAAACAGCATCAGGTATCAGGAAGCCTTTGATAATCAAAGCTCTTTGAGCGATGATTAGAAATCTCCTGAACTTGTTGAAGTGAAACTTTCCATCTAACCACTGGTTTGTCGTGTTCAGTATCACAGACAATGATTAAAGGATGTGAGCATGAATCATCCCTGTTCTTAATGTTTTGCTCCCTGAGAATCCTGAGCGTGCAAACACGACCTTCAGCGTTGTCCCCTGTGCAGAGGAACCTCTGCAGATCCTCTGGCGTATTGTTGATGTTATGTAATGTAGACGGAGTCATCTGCAAAGCATTTGTGAGTTTATGTTATGTAATGTTCTTTAAAAGACGCAGTCCTCCTGCCCGGCTTTACATCTGAAAGACTTGAAAGAAGTCTGAAAAAATAAAGTGTCATGATGTATTTTCACTGTTAGAAAACTGTGACGGTAATAATAGTGACTATTGCTGAATTTTCCTGCTGTCATTTGTGAGGTGGTGTTATTAGTTAGATGCGATTCGATGAGAATTAGTTTGAAAATATTCTATTAATCCTGAGGGGAAATGATTGAATCCAGAATGATGACAAGAATTGTCAAAAAAAAAATAAAGTGAAAAGCAAGAACAGGGGCTAACTTTTAATACCTGACACGCCGTATATATGAACTGTTTGGAGAGTTTTGAGACTTTCTGGAGCTGTGGCCTCTAAAAACAAATCCTCAGTGACCCGTGGTGTGTGAGCGGCTAAGTGATGTGTCTTCCCTCATCACCTGGGCTGTCGCTAATCTGACAGGAGGAGGGAAATGATGGCGAGTCCATCTCGAGTGATATTAGGGGAGAAAACAAACCGGGAGCGTCAGGAAGACTAAAACCTTCATACACACATGAGGACCTTTCGATCTCGGCGTCTCACTCTGTAAGAGCAGAAAATCGAAATCTGCACCCGGGGAGCTGTGCTCGGTTTAGACAAGCCCATTTGCTCTGCCGTAATGACAGCCGAGCGTTCACCGAGCTTTTCATTAAAGCAGCCATATTGATTTCACCCGATCGCCAAACAAACCTGGGGGTGGAAATCTGCTTCCCCAGAAGCGACTGAGGCGTCTGTTACAGTACTGTCATTACGGTCATTAGGGGACGGTTCACCTCAGACGCCAAAAATACTCACAGTGTCTAATTTAGTCGATGCACAGATACTTCTGTAAAAACAAGAAAGCTTTGGAAAGACTGAGAATTCACGTTCGATTCCCCTAAAAACTAATAAAAGTAAAACTAAACTTTTGTTTTTATTGCAAATTTCTAAAAATCCCACCCCAAAAATACTAAATAAAACATGAAGTGACTGCTTCTTGATAAACTACTGTGGGATGCAGACTTAACAAACTGTCTTGGTGTAAAAGGTCCATATGATTTTCAAGATGTTCACAATATGCTGAAACAAAACTGAAACGTCTGGAGCTGTGCTCTTATTTTGCAGATTCCTCCCATTAAAACTGAAACCAGCCACAGCCTGAGTAGGATAAAGCAATTTGTTGCTTTTGACCATCGCAGCCATTACTGGTGTCACTTTTCTCTCAAACTTCTGCCTTTTTTTTTTTTTGAACAGATAAGTGTTATCTGCTTCGATTCTTTTACTGAAACTCTGAATTATCGTCTGTAGATGCTGAAATAAACAACAAGCCGGTTTTGCCGAAAAACTCCAGCCAAGTAAAGTCATGAAAAGTTAAACTCAGTGAAGTAATGAAGAAGAAACTCTTTTTTTCTTAAATCATCTGAATTTTAAACATTTTGAAATACGATTTAAACACAATGGAGCTTTTGTTTTTGTTGTTGATAAATTTGTTGCTGTAAAAAAAAAAAACACTTCCTGCTTTATATCCACATTTGGGACTCGGCGTACCCGCACTTCAACATTTTTAACTGAACAGAGTAAAATTTAAGCTGTGTTACAGCAGTTTTTCCCCACTTTTGTCTATTTTTTGTGCAGAAATAAAAGGAGTTTCAAAAATTAAACATGCCCTCGGTGACATTATGCAATATTATTGCGCTCAATATTAAAAGCTTCAGCTATAAAATGAACGATAAGACAATTTTAAATAAAATGCTCAATGACAGGATAATCGCTTTGCAATCTGCATGAAAAGGATCTTTTCTTCTTTCTGGTTCCTCTAAAGACACCTCTCTGTAATAAACATTCACTTTGCGTTCTTTAATGACTGTCAGGACTGTATTTTCTCATTACCGACAGGCATGGCAGACCCGAACAGCCATATGGACGCTGCAGAAACTCCGGAGCGTCTCGCTCTGCCAGCCGCTGCTAATTTGTTGCTTGACTGGTCTAGGATCGGAAAGAACAAATGTGTGCGGCCGTAAACATGAGCGGGCCGGCTGAAGCTGCCAAGAAACAGCAAGCAAAACACGAGATATAGACCGTGTTTTAGAGGAAATAGAGGTAAGGGACAATAAGCAGAGGTGGAGCGAGTCCTGAGAATCAGAAAACACTCCTCAAAACTACTCCCAAGTCCTTCAGACCTTCTTTAAATGAATTCCAATGAGTTCATTTCATTTTTATATCATAATAAAGTATAGAAAAATGCACATTCTGTTAACAAATGCAAATATGAGGCACTACTTTTCTTAATTAAAGGAATAAACTTAACTTTAGGTCAAGGGCTTTGATATTATTTCAGATTGTGGGTTTAGTGCTTAGTGTTTAGTGAGGAAAATCAGATTTTATTGCATTCAGATGTAAATTCACATCCTTGAGTTAATAACTAGAAGTACTAAAATGAATTACAGTACTGTGTGTATTTTTTATGATTTCACTTCCATTGCCGGCTCTTTGGTGTGAAACATTCTGGAAGGTGTTTGGGGTAACGATTTCTCTCCTCTGGTGAAGGGAGGCTGCGGCGGATTCTGCTAATCTCATTTCAAAGTGGCGCCGGTTTATTTCTCCACAGCTGAGATGTCACTCCGATGAAGAAGACGTCTGGGGTCAGTCTGCCTGCAGGAGGAATTGCTCTCCGTGCGTATCTCTGATTCATAATCTCAGACTTCAGGCAAATGGCCTCCGAATGGGATCCGTGCGACGCCAGCCAATGACGCCTCCATTCAGAGGGAACCGAAGATTAACATATCTTAATGGGCGCCGCTGCAGCGGGGTCGGAGCACCGAAGAGGACCACTTTACCCTGCCTGGGATTTATTGCAGGAATTAAATGATACAATCAGCGTTTCATTGGGGTTTTCACATGCATACGGCGTGCTCCACAATGCATTTAACTTTACAACAGTGGACACTCTGTTCTCCTGTTGTGGAGTCACTGAAAACATGTTTTACATATTTTAGAAGTGCTAAACAAATTTTAAAATGTTGCGGACCTCTGCGTCAGCTGTAGATCATGTCATCTGCATAAGTTGGTGATTTGTGTGATGTTATTTGGAATATTTCAGTCCTAAATGAAAGGACTGACCAGCAGATGGGCCAATCCAGCCTTGACTCACTGCTAATGCGGCGCCGATCTGCACTGTCACACTCGCTCTCTTCAAGCGCCACAAGGGTCAGAGCTGCAGGATGCCGAGCGCTGCAGGGAGGACGTGTCGCATTTTTGCGGGCCACAGTAGAAGTTTGGACTAATGCGGAAGCCGACGGGCTTTCATCCAGTTTTCACTTACATTTTCCATCACTGCCAAAAAAAAAAAAGTGGGAGCAACAAAAGTTCATGAATTTTCTACATCGATTTCAGTCAGATAATCTCAAAACAGAAGGATCGTGATGAATCTTCCCGAGCGCAGAGTCCAGATCTGAAAGAATAACATGGAAAAATAAATGAATTCCTCAGCTTCCTTTGTGATTACGTTCAACCACTTGTTCGCAACTGAAACATTCTTCAACTAAAAAACATGAGACGTTGTGGATATGCTTCATGTCATTTTATTTATTATCTGGATCAATCATACGTAATCTGTACCGCTTCATCTGAGTCCGTCTGACTAAATCATTTATCACATCTGGATCACGGTGCTTTACAGGGACGGCTGCAGCTCAGCTGACAGGTGGGTCATCTTCCAATCAGGGGCTTAATATGAAGGTACCGACGGTGTGTGTGTGTGTGTGTGTGTGTGTGTGAGAGAGAGGGCGAGATTGTCGATGTAAATTACTTGAGGACTACTGGAGTCGTGACAGATTGCACTGCATAAATGAAATCCATTCATGACGTTAACTCTCAGCGAGAGGAAACACGGTTCGGCTCATGGAGAAGCGGCTCGACGGGCGGATTTACAATCAGGGGTCGTTTGAACCGTAAACAGGTGAAGGTCCAACTAATTAAAGTGGGATGAAAACACTGAGAGGACAAGTTGAGGCTGGGCGGAGCGATAATGAGGCACAGCTGACGACTCTGGAGTCAATCAGGGACACACACACACACACACACACACACACACACACACACACACACACACACACACACAGGAGCTGAGGCCAGAGAAAGTGCACATTAACACAAACATGAAATCAGAAATGGACTTTAAGCAAAATAACAACACTGGCACTTTTGACTGTTTGTTTTGTAATTAAAAATATTGAAGCGAGTGGCTCCCAACCGTTTTCCCCGGAGGGTTCACTTCTCAAAGGCTCATGGGAATCTGATGATATCTTGGATGATTTATACATTTTAATTCATCACAGAATAAATTAACAAAATTAAAGCCGTGAATTAACTTACCTGCTCACAGTTTTATTACATCAACTTTTCATAATTGTTGTTTTGTTTTTTTTCATTCCAAAACCTCCATTAATTATTCAGAAAGTGTGTTATTGCTCTTTTGTTTGTGGTCTGATGCGACTTGCTCCACCAGCTGCTCTTAGTTTAGAGACCAAAAGGTCTTCTAATCGCTCCCAGCTGCTCCAGAATCCTTCTTTTGTCGTCACACTCAGACCAGATAGAAAGTCAAAACTAGAGTAAAATCTAAATCGTCTGCTTTGTTTTCAAGGACTTTCTTTTTTTTTAAACATCCTTCATCCTTCTTGGTTCAACATTTTCAAATTCTTCCTCACCAGCAGAGTCCACAAAATACCCAATAAACACCCCATCTCACACACACACACACACACACACACACACACACACGTTCTAAGAGTGTGATCATAATCCAATTTCACGGCTGATCAGATTATCCAAGTCGTCATGTAAACAGCATCAAACTGTGTTTTTATCTGAGCTCATCAGTAATCTGATGATGAAGAATCAGATTAACAGACGGGGATTTCCTCCTCCTGCTCTTAATGTCTTTGCACATCTGATCTATTTAGTTCTTTAAACGTCTGTGTGAAAAATGTGTTTTGAAAACGTGCTGCAGTCTCACGTCACTGCATATTAAGTCTGAATTATTGGAATCATTTAATGGCTTCCAGCTTCTTTGTAATGGCTGAAGGATTCCCACAATTCTTGTGAATGTTGTGGGCTGTCTCTGTTTCCTCAGGCTGCTCTGAACCTGGTGATGTTCCGTTTACTGAAAAGTTGACGTTGATCTTGCGGCTCGGATGTGAAGCTTCAGATGTCCGAGCCGGAAAGCCTTCGCTTCTCTGTCCAGCCGCGATCTGAGGAAACCCAGAGGGAAACCCCACGACTGGTGGAACAGGAAGTCTGAAAAGTACTTCCACGTCAGTTTTAGGGCTCTTTCCTCAACATTCTGTCATTCTGCGCTCCTCCGTGGCGGTTCAGATTATGTTACATAAGCGGCACCGTGTTTCCTTGTTTTTCCTTTCTCTTCATGTACTTGTTAAATAGCCTTCTTATTCCAGAAACCACAACAACACCCGAAACCCCGAGGCAAAACGTGGAATATTAAAAGGATCCTAATAATCCTGCATAAGTTGCAGCGGTGTTGATCTCACGACGCTGATAACAAATGACTCATCGCCACAGCGCCCGGCAAGTGAGGCTTGAACAAGGCGCACAGACATGCAGGAGAAGACTGTGAATCACGCTAATATGCTGAATATTTATGCTCGCAAACAAGCAAAAATAATTGCGAAAGATATTTCATATAATCACATTTCAAGGGGCTCGGCCTCTCGTGTCTTCCCTTTCAGAAATGATGACTTCTCTGTAATAACAAACACTACAGCCTCATTATTTCATCTGCTACAGTAGCTCGCTAATCTAATTGTGTTTGTGGGTTTTTTTTTTCCTGGCTTCATAGCACCCGAATGTTTGTAATTTTGGTGTGTATGTGCGTGTTTGTGTGAGACCTTGAATAGGTTAACACAGAGTGTTTGATCCTCAGTAACATTACTAACAGTTACAGGATTGATTCCATGAATGAGTGTCGATTGAACTGATCATTATCACACAGGTAGATTCTACTGAAACTGTAAAAATCTGTTTTCATGCACCGCACAGCCCACTGAAGATCATTTAGTGTTTTCTCCTAGTTTCATAACAGAGTGAGATCAATGCTAAACTGTCATCCTCCAGGGTATTGGAGAAGGAGGATCAAACATGATAAAAATATACAGAAAAGGCAGCTGAAATCTTCACTCCGGCTGTTCGACCCTCTTTACTGTTGCATGTGAAGCTGACAGGAGAGCCGACCGCAAACTGTGACCCAACGACGATTACGGCATCCTCGTTTTTACTGAATGACAAAATAATGAAAGCAATACATCACAGCAAGAAAAACCGCCTCTGTCTTCTGCGGAGAATGGTTTTCATGACCGCCATTACCATATAGACCAATATTTCACGCAGTGATTTGTCAAAGGCTCCTCGGCGTCGTCCCCAGTAATGCAATCTGTGTACTGTACCCGGCATTTCAATGACAGGGTTATCATAAGGCCCGGCGTGTTTCTCTCGGCTTTCCCTGTTTCTCATTACCGGGACGAGCCGTGTGGCTCGGATCAGGGGGGGGCTTTAAGGAAGTCGGAGAGAAGGCAATGCTAAATGAAGGCTTAACTGGACCTGAGCCAACCTCAAACTGTGACAGCTTTTCTCTAAATCGCAATTACACACAGTCGCCACTCTGCTCTGGAACCAACTGTGTGTCAAAGCAGGTTCAGCAGCAGGGAGGACCGCAGCTCGCTTCACACTCTCTATTAAAGTAGACCACATAATGTAAAGTGACGCTAACTTCAGGACTATTTTTATTCCCAGCATATTTACTATTTTAAAGCTATATAAATTTAATTTAGTGTGGTTGAAACCTGTAGATCCTCTGTGAGCAGCAGGCGGACCCGTCGCCTGTATTTGATGGCAAGAACTACAATGACGATCGGTTCTATATATAATCTTTTACTTTTTCGAAGACAGTTACACACAGACGATAAGAAAACATTAGAAAGCAGCCATCCAGTGGAGCCTTTATCAGTCTGGGTTCAGTCTGTTGACATTGCTTTTGGCAAAAACCAACAGTCGAACACAGCCGGACAGATTTGTTGTTTTGTGACCAACTAGACTCCCATTATCCTCCCGACTCGCGCTTCCTCCTGCCCTCCAGCTCTTTCCAGGAGACGACCGTCATCCCACACCACCGCCTCTTTTCCTCAAACGTTCATGATTTTTTTTTTTCTTTCATTTTTTTTTCTCTTTTCGTTGGTAATCCTGCTTGAGGTGTGTTTCCAGGGAGTGTGGCTTACATGCTGAGCTGTGTTAGTTCGCCATTGGTTGACTGAGCGTTTTCTGCAAGATTTCCCTCCTGGATGCACCAACGATGATCGAAGCCGTGGAGACGGAGCCGCTTCAGTAAAATCACCTCACTCCCTCTTGTTCCTCCGCCAGCGTTCTCCACACGTTCAAACCATCTCCAGGATTAACTGGAGCTTTGTACTGTGATCTCACTCAGGCATTATGGAGCATGCGCTTCAGTCCTACACAATTATTAAAATGTCTCTGAAGTACAAGAGAAAAAGAAAAGCAAGCATGTTAAAATCAAGCAGCTCCCAGGAAACCCTTTGCTTCTCATTCTGGTAATCTCTCCTCTTTCTTCCCATCGATCATCATCAGAATGATCATTTCTTATTCTGTCAAGGCAGAAATGCTCCTTTAAATGTTGATATATATGGACTCCAGAGAGACTCGTGAACCGAGTTCTCAGGCAGAGGGCATCCAGAAGGCTCAGCGGGAGAGAGAAGGGTTCGAAACCCGAGGATGTGAGAGTCCAGATGGAGAAACAATGATGGTCAGAGAGTAGTCAGAGGGATCACAGGGATTTAGCGGAACGGATACTATTCTGCACTGGAGGAGAAGAGAAGAGACACTGGAGGACGGCAGAAGGATGGATTTATTCAGGTGAAAAACTGCAGCAACCTATAGTGGAGCAACTTGTCCAATTATTGGCTTATATTATTAGTTACTATATACAATATTGGCAGATATTTACATGATTGACTTTTTTGTTGTATTTGAAATAGTTTAGTCTATTTCATCCATCATGAAAATTAAAAACAAAAACAAAAAAACAATCAGTTCAAAACAATCCAGAAATGTTTTTAATTGCCTGAATGAAGGGAAGCAGAAACCAGAATAAATTTACATGATCTGCCCCTTTATCTCATATACCATAATTATATTCATCAAATTTAAGGAACAAACAGCAAACAACTGAAAACCATTTTCATTCCAGTCTGAACAGCCTGCACTTTATTTATTTATTTTTTTTTTGTATTTCAACAATAAAACCTGGATTTTAGCACTTTTTTAATCAAGCGAGTGAGTTACATTCTTTTGCTTCCTCATCTAGATTCATCCCTTATCTTTGATTCCGGTCTTATTGGCATTTCCCCAGACTTCAGCACAGCAGATCAGATCTGGACAAGAGACGTCAGCAGAATATAAACACAAGTTTAAGAGGAGAAACTGATCCATATAGAAAACAAGTGTCTTCCTCCCTGGCTCTGTCTTATTGTCCCTCATGTTTGCTGATGTCTGTACGCTACCTGTGTGTGTGTTCATTATATTTTCCTCTCCGCCCTCATTTCCTCGCCTGCGCCGCCTCTGACTATCCCTGATTGCTGTCCGGTGTGTCTCGTCAGCCTCTCGGTGTATTTAAGCCCTCGGTCGGTGCGTTTGTATCTTTGTTTGTCGATGTTTGTGCATCTCTGTGTTGCACCCTGCATGCAGATTGGACTGGATCGCCTTTAACGATGCTTCCAATGTTTTAGATGAGAAAGCGTTTCTTTGTTGTATCTCAAATTCTGCCTTTTTGTGACCAATTTATTTGGACAAAAATTTATTTTTCTGGCCAAATTCACATTTATTTGCTGGAACGTTCCAATATGTCTGATAACTTCCTCCATGATAACACATTTCCTTTTGTTGTGGAGACTCGGTGTCTCCTTCAGTCACTCTGTTGAACCCAAACAAACTTGTAAACAACAGCATTTCCAGCAGTTGGCTCTCATTTCAATACCTCTGTCTGTGACATTCCGTCAGACAATCTCAGTCGATCACCAGCAAAACACAAGCAAACTGAACCCTTATCTTTTTTTTGTGAGCCTTGAAATTGAGTGAGCTTCTTGCAGTATCTCAGTAAATCGGTTGCAAAATCTCTCCCAATACCTCTGCTGAGATTCTCATCCTTCTGTCTGGTTATTTTTTTTCTTCTTCTGAGTCTGATAAATTACGTTAGCAGTTTATCTTCAGTGAAGCACCGGTGTCTACGCAGCGTAGAAACTGAAGCTATTTAATATTTGGGGAGCTCAGATAAATCAGAGGAAACCACTTCATAACACACAAATCTCTTTTAGGGGATTTCTCCCCCCAATCTCTCATTTCTGTTGTGATATTAGTTAATTTGAGGCTTTAAAATAAAAAACACGGCCTGCTTTTTGCCAGCAGTGAAACATTCTGAGGCCACAGCAGTTATCGAAGCACAACTATGTAGATATTGGGTTATATTTACTACAATACTTGCATCCTCTGTTTTGTACGATACTTCTAAGTGAAGCACGGAGGAGGGAATAAAAAAGACCGATTTGATTCAAGTGACTCTCTCTGCCGCCTCCTTTGAGCAGAAGTGTCTTCAGGACGCCGCCGTCCGTCTGCCCCTTGAACAGTTGAGTGTGCAGCCGCTTTCCTACCTGTTGATGTTAATCTGCCACTCGGGCACTCATCTCAGGACCTTTGAAGTGAACCATCTCGGTGCCTGATAGGCGATCCAGAGGTGTGTGTGTGTGTGTGTGTGTGTTTGTGAGTCAGCCGAGGTGCCACAGGCGCGACCGAACGGCGGTAAACAATGCCTTATCTCATGTGGAAAGTGGTTGTCGGTCCCCCCTCCAGGCCTGGTCTGGAATATTACCCGGCGGTGGGAACACACACATCCTTTTAAGTGTGTGACTTACAGCCTGAGTACTTGAAATGCCCGTGAGTGTGTGTGGGCTGTTTTCCGTGAGGTGTTTTATTCGTCGAGAGAACACTGAGAGCACTCGGGTTGTTTTCCTGTTCGGTTCGGTGCTCAATCTGAACTGGAGGGAGTCAATTTATAGCTTCTCTGAATTGATGATAATGCTCCTAAAAATGTAGATCGAGACTGTTCTTTAACAGAAACTGATTACGTTTCAAGAAAGTGAGACAACAATCATTCACACTCACCACAAACTGTTAAACTCTGCCATGAAATTCACGGAGATATGTATCTAAGTTTCTATTTTTGATTAATTTTACACTATGAATACTGACCTGTGTTTTTAAATGTAAATTCTTTTGATTTTGTGATTTTCCTTTTAAATATTAATATTGTGTATAAATGAATTTTATCTTATTGCACCCTGAAACATGAGGCTAGACCAGCATCATGCTGTTTCCAGCAGGAACACAGATTCTTTCCTCTTGTCTCATTTCATCAGCTGTCTTGTTAGCAAACGTCTTACTTGTAGTCAAATTGACATAAATTGATCTGAAGGTTTTCGGCAGATTCCGCTGTCTCTCATAGGTCAAACGTGAATATGAGAGCATGTTGTGAATATATACATGGATTACTTCACTGTCGGTGATGTGCTTATTGCACATGTTCACGTTGTGCTGCCTGGTCTGGAAACCTGCTCATTTATTGAAATAACTGCTTAATTTAATTTGAAAATTAAAAATTATTTCCAAAAATTAAGAAATGAGATAGAGTGCAACACCAGGCTTCTTCTTGGGCCAAACTGTTAATCTGTTGCATGTCTGGCATCAAGTGAGACTTTAAATCTGTGGAGCTCTTAACAGTTATTGTATTTTCAACTGGATGTCAGCCTAAATTTACAACATTGTTTCGGACAGTGTTGCAGTGAAAGGTGGATTTCCCAGAATGCCTTGTAATTGCTGTGGCTGTTTGATGAGCAGCCGCTAACCAGAGTTCAACTCTGAGTTTACTACTCACTAGTATGAGTGAAGTGGGAGCTTCATGTCTCATGAGTTTTACTCCTGATTTGTTATAAGGAGCATTAAAGAGTTTTTCAACTTTAAAAATACTTATTTTCCACCATAAATATGTTACAAATGTTCAGTGATGTGTACAATGTGTACATATTGTTTGCAAGTACCGATAACAGCGCTAAATTGTCACTTGAAAGTTGCAGTGCCAGTCCGGCACCAGAATTTCTTGGGAAGAATTTGACGTAATGCGCAAACCCGCTGGCCTGATTTGCTTAGCTTTTGTTTTGTCCGCCATTACTCCGCCAGAAGCTTAACAGCGAGCAACAACTGAGCAGTATTGAGGATGGATCTTCCAGAAAGTAAGAAAATACCGGCTTCTAGCACTGCCACAACTCCAGCATGGACTCCACCAGGTAAAAGAAACTTAAATTTTACTTGAGCGCTACTAAAAGAGCGAGGAAGTAGTTCCCCTCTTCCGTGCACGTACATGGACGCAAGCCACAGGCACGACCGTTTCACTAAGCTGCAGTTACGCCCAAGGCCTGGCAGGGGCCGTTGTTTCACATAAAACGTGCAAACTCCTTAAAGACATACTGTAGGATCCTTAGAAATAATCAGAAATGTATGGTTCCAAATCTTAATTGGGCAGTCATAATGCCAATCAATCTGGGAACGCGTTTGCGTGATGACATATCATGTCGAGTCGCCGCCTCTGTGGGCGCTCTGGTTTCGAGCCGCGCATGGTCTAGGAAGTGACATGCAGCGGGAGCGACCATCACAACTCATTCAGAAACGGCTTGCTCCTCCCGCCAACTCCTCCGAAGAACATTGTTTGAGATGGCAGAGGATAGAAGAAAGGCCATAGAAAAGAAGGGCAAAACGCGTGTTTTACTTGGAGATTCCTTGGAGATTCCTTTACGAGGTGGCAGACATTCAAAGCACAATCGGGATTTAGGATTGAGCACGACGTGGCGAAGTTTCTGCTGGACGAGTAACATGCTGATTATCCCATTCAAATGTTTTTCTGCTGCATAAACAGACTCTACTTTACGGATCGTATTCTTATGTATGATTGGAAGAAGAGTCCGACATGATTACAAATGTGTTTTAATCCTATGAGGAAAGACGGCGCTCCAGCTGCACGGATGTAAACAAACTGACATGCAGCTGACGTGCGCGCTCCCACAGTCCTCATGCGGAGGGAGCCGCGCATGCGCAGTGCTCCAAAAATGGCAAATCGGCCATGTTGTACGAAACAGGTGGAGAATCCTCGAATATGCCTTTAATGCACCTTTAAAGTTGGCAAACATTACTTCTTTCATTTAAATGTTTTGTTTGGTTGATAAGGGAAAAGTGTCGTCACCTTGAGGAGGAACATGGAAAGTGGGGATCACCCTGCCAGATTTCATTATTATATTAGGTAACACTTTACTTGAAGCACCCGATATAACACATTATAAGTAGCTATAAACACTCATAAATGATCATAATGCTTTATAACCCACTATACAGCATAGGATTAGGGTTAGGTCCTGATGTTATAAAGCATTGTGATCATTTATAATTATACAGTGCTATAATGTACCTATAATGTGTTACACAGAGTGCTTCAAGTAAAGTGTTACCATATGTTATTGTAGCGACCGCAGATCGCCACATTATTTTTTTAATGCTCCTCTTTTTTGGGTCTTGAATAGGGGTGTAATCAGACACATTGGAAGCTGTTATTTCCCCTGTTGGACCAACAGAATGCAGTCACACTATTCCAGCTGCAGCGATACTTGATTCATTTAAATGTATCTCTCGGTGCACTCACTTCTCTTGTAAACTAGTTCACACACACATTTTAACATTCTCAAAAGCAAAATGTGGTAGTTGCTTCCAGCTGTTTTTGTGAGTGTTTCCTCAGAGTTCTTTCAGTCCCTGCAGTAAGCTGTTAATGTCAGACACTTATGACAGCTGGTAAAATCAGTATTTCCCCAGATTGAAGGCTGGTCGCCACCTGACAGCAGACTAGCAGAGCTACGACTTTCCCTACTTCTTGGCAAATCGCACGAGTCAAATCACATCTTTGTTTCCTCCTCTTTTAGAGGAAACACATTTAGTCCTTTAAAAAAATGGGATGTGACCAGCAGAAGAGTGCAGACTGGTAAAATCGAAAAGCACTTGACGACATGCCTCATAAGCTCTCTTCCTCTGCTCTTCTCTCATATCTGGAAGCTTTGATGGCATAACACACTCCAGAAGTCATTGAAAATCACACTGAGCCCATCTCTTTCACACTGAGGAAGCAGCCATTACGACCTTCTCTTTGTTCATGGGGGGTCCGAGGCGTCGCTGAGGCACACGCGTTGTTTTATTCGAATTCGCTTGTACGTCAACAAAGGAAAGCGGTATTTATGAGCCTGTCAAAGCCCTGTTGCATTTTTCCAAACACCTCTGAAAGCTGCGCCGGCTCAAACCGCACTACAAATTTGCACTGCAGGGATAGTAAAACAGAAATAAGTCAGTGCTGCTCCTGCTGTGCTGAGACCCCTCATAAAATGCTTCGAGATCCGTGGAAAATCCAAAAAGCACAGCTTGCTGGTGGAAGGGGGGGCGTTTGGACGCTAACCCGGCATTTAACAAGGCTCTGTGGTCCCTTAACTTTAAGCACTCTGGGGCTTCTTTGGCTGGTTTCTGTGGCAGAGAATTACACCGCTGGCGCATGACCGTCTTTCTGAGCGGTACATGATGAAATTTGTGACTTAAAAGTAATAGCCGCCCGCATTTTATTTGAGTAGGATCAGGCCGACTGACGGAGCGGCGCGGCGAAGCTTTTATTTTCCTGCGGTTTCAGTCTCGGCAAATGATGCACTCTGGCGCATAATGTGGCTTCAGTCGGGCACATTGTGAGAGAATTTGGATGTCAACATGGTCTAAGAGGAGAATTTACTTTGTCGGAGGCGCTTGAGAGAAGGCTCGGCCTCAACACTCGTGTGTATTGTGGAAAAAAATAAGACGGAGAAAAGCGATGTCCCTGGTTTGTGAAGAAGTACAGGCTGTGTTTACGCTGAGACGGCGTAAAACCTCTTCTATCGGGAGAAAGAGAGACGTATGTATCAGAATATATATGCAACATTTTACACCAAGACAAACGCGCCACGCTGCTGTTGAACATCCCTTTGCTTTTGTTTGCATCATTATTATTTTGACTCTGGGTTGCTTTCATTTTTTTGAACGCAAAACCGTCTGACAGCCGCTCGCTCGCCCACGCAGGGCCCAAGACGCAGAAATAAATTAGATGTTTAATGGAAAAAACCTCTGAAGCACCCTGGCATGTACTCTATCGGGTGCTTTGAAAATTAATAATTTGCCTCACAAATCTCATTAGTGTATAATGAGGGAACAAGCGCGAGCAGAAAGACATAAGTGAGATGTTATCTTTGAAGATTCATGGTTGGCCCCGGGCGGACCGACAGACTCCTCTCCGCTCGGACAAAGCAGATGCAAACTGCTCTTTGTTTTCTGTTGCTGGAGGTGATTTCAGGTTTTGGTCTCTGACTGGACGGATACACACTCAACGTGGCGACTGAGTCGCTCAGATGTGGAAAATGTGCACCAGATGAATCCCTGCTTTCTCTCAGGAAGGTTAGAAAAATAGACTTTGCTTCCTCTTTTGTTATTATTTCTGCAACTGAACAAATTACAGAAACCACAGAGCCTTCAGGAGCCCTGCTCCTCCGCTGCACTTCCAAATAACACCAGCATGAATCTGAGAGTAAATATTGGAGAGGAAACTGCTGTAAGGCATATCATAAACAGTTTAAACCAAGTGGGTCTTAATAATTATCACATGGAGAGCGCCGTCTTCCCATAATACGTCAAAGCGTTTCAGAGCTCATTTAGGATTATAATTTGAAAGTGTTGCATTGTAATCTCAAACAAGTTATTTCATTAGATAATCTTGGCTGGTCTCTCCACGGACCCCTCCTGGAGGCTCATTTCCTGAGGAGGGGAGCGTCATCAAGAGGAATGTAAAAATCCAATATGAGTCTTGATTGTTCTGAGCTTTGTGAATAAATTGCCTGGGATTTTTACAGTGTGAGATGGTGCTGGAAGCGTATTGCGTGGAAGCCAGAGGGCAGAAGATGGCTCGATGGTTTTGGAAATTAGTCCGATTCATGCTGTCAAATGTGATCTAATGAGAGTAAAAACATTGACGTGTTGCAGGACGATCATGAGTGATGCTCCTTCAGCACTTTGCTCAATGCTGAAATCTGCGATGGCTGGACGCAGCTGTTTAAAACCCACCGCGAGCGTCCCGTCTCTCACGCCATGGTTCAGATTAGTCCGTCAGTCAGAGGAGATTTTGATTCTATTGTCTTTGGTGTGACGATGCCGAACACAGTGGGGGTCCCTTTCTCTCCCATTATCCTCTAAAACGCTTAAACATACTGACAGAGGCAGACATTTGCATAAAATACAAAAACCTTCAACATGCACTGATTTTGCAGTCGGTCTATATCTCCGACGGCAGCAACAGAAACATTTTAATATTTCTTATGAGCCGCCTACAGGCAATACAGAGAGAATTCAAATGATCCCGAGCTTCAACACAAACTGTCCAGAGTCCAGGCAGACGCCCCTGCAGCAAATTATCTTCATGCAGCAGGAAGAAAATATAGAAGCAGGTAAACAACAGGTATCAGGAAAGTAGCTGCATTACTCTGGAAATGAAAATGTGTGTTTATTTCTCCACATCATGAATAAAATCTCACTGGACATGAACATGTAGTGATGGAGTTCCTCGCTGACACGCTTCGGGTTTTATTATTGACCCAAAGCAAAAATCTATTCTCTTGCATCAATACAGCATCACAGTGTAATAATACTGGACAGTGAGCACATTTTCCCTAATTAGGATTATTTCCAGATGGACTGCAGATATGTTTGATTTTGTCAGCACATTTCATACAATGTGTTGTCAACATAAAACTAAGTGAGCTGCTCAAGGTCGAAGCCTGGATTTACCTACAAGTATGCTTTATGATACAAGCTGCAGGACTCACTGGTTTATTATGATTAGAGTTTAATGGTTTTATTGACACACTCCCTTGTTTTTGCAGTGGTCAGACCGTAATGTTGGCCACCGCAGCGACAGCATTAATCACTGGGATAGAAACCTGAATGAGGATTTATAACAATCCACAAAATGTTTGAAAAGTCTTCAGGAATCCAGGATTTACATGAAAAAGTCATCCCATTTCCATATATTTCTGATCTCCTCTCCAAAACAAATGAAAAACAGCCGCTGTGACCTCTGTTCCAGGACAAAATCTACAACATGGAAAATAACAGCCCATAAACTGCATATATAAATACAGTAAATCAGGGGGAAAATAGAAAAGTTGTCAATTTTTTTGTGTGACCTTCCTGCATACTTTTGGATACCTGCTGCATTCACAGGATCCCCTCTGAGAGGACCTATCATTACCCTGCTGGTCAAACACAAGAATCCGTGGCTACATTTCCACATTCTCCGGTTTCCCAGTGATCGAGGGACGTTCGCTCATGAGCCGTGACCGCGAGAGCCGCGGTCGACCGTAGACCAGTACGAAGAAAGAACCAGAAAGGCTGCTGCAACATGCAGAGGAATAAAGCTGTTACATGGCTGATGGTGCTGCAAGCTGCAATGAATGAATTCCTAGTAAAGTGAAAATAAAAAGAGGCTCAGTGCCACAGTCTGAGTGAGAAATCCACGTTGTGGGACTGGGACAGGAGAAGAAGAGACGGTCCTGGCCAGCAGGGATCTGAGCAGTTATGTTAACGGAGTATTTTCCAGCGGTCCTGAAACACCGAGACGTTTCAGTTCTTGTTCCAGAATGGGGATGAAGGCCTCGGCGTGGAGCGCTGTCATTCCTCATTTCAGCGCCGCTGAGCAGAACCACGGGCGCGATTCGCCGCGCTGCCCGTCTCACAGCGCACATGACATGTGCTGGGTTTGGTCCAGCGTGCGGTGAGAGCCTCCCTGTCAGCGGACATCCTGGACGGCCTGAAGCGGCCAGACGCTGAAGCTTCTCAGGCTAACGTGTTCCCAAGAGAGAAACTGCAATTTATAGGCTCTGTCTCCATTTTTTTTTATATTCTTCCACTGAATCAAACGAGAAAACAAAACGCCAGAGCGGCAGGTTGACTCACAGTAGTGTGATCACTGCAAAACTCCAGAGGTGAGAAAAACCAAAGCACAAATACTTTATTTCAAATTCAAGACTCAACGGTGAAATAACATTAGTTAATATAATAAACTCTCACCTCCACTCTTAATATTACCATTAAAAACGCTCCCTTTTTCTACTTGAGTGCATTTGTTGAATCAGCAGTTTGTCTGTTTTAAATTAATTTTCATGATTCTACTTCTACCGCCTCTACAAAACTTAATCTTTATGTTGTTTGCATAGAATCGCCAGTCCTGCTTGGGATGTTTAGTGATGAATTAGCTCTGTGGCAGACAACAGGACAGTATTTTTCAGAGGAATAACAATCTAACATCATATTTTTCTCAAGGAGCGAGTCTGCGGGGGGACGGAGCCTCTTGTTGTCTTGGCAGTACCATTAGGATCCAGTCGAGCTTGAAATTGTGACTTATACAGCCGGTGCCTACATAAATAGTGAAGTATATTCCAATAAAAAGATAACTCTGTCTTCTTGAGGGTGATAACAACCATAATACGCAGCCGTGTGAGCAGACATCCATCTTGGAGATGAACCTTCAGATGGATTTCCTTCTGCACACAGCTGCAAAAATGGGAAAAAAAAGAAAAAGGAACTAAACAAAAAGAGGGCTGCAAGGCACAGCAGAGCTCGGGGAAAACACCAAGCAAGACAGTAAAATGGAGTAAGACGCTTTGTTTCCTCTGTGCAGCTCATTACTCGAACTCTCTCAACCCTGAAACGATGACGAGAGTAACGCTCGAGCGGCTGAATCATCGGACGGCGACACAGAGAGTCTCCCAAAAAACAATGTTTGTTCAGGTGTGTTTGGAAAAATAACTTTTACTTTTGACTCTGTAATCTCTTCAAAGCATTTCAACAAAACAGCATTACATATTTCTTTCATCATCGAGTCATTAAGCGCTGCAAATTGTCCATTTTTCCTGGGATTCTTTCATCTTGGGTTCCGTTCTCCAAACACACGACGCCGCTCGCTTGTTGTGATTTCGCTTTGCTCAGGAAATAAAGAGCAACACCTCTTTCATGTGTGTATTCTCGTGCCGAATGACTCGCAAGAAAGAAAACAAGAAGGAAAAGAAGAGAAAGAAACAGCAGTTTGGTTTTTTGCAAGATTCTTTTTTTTTTTTTTCTTTTCATCAGCTGTTCAGATGAGAGGAAATAAATCAGACACAGAAACAACAGGAAGGGAACGAAAATAGTCAAGAGTTTGTCACAGTGCAAGAATCTGGTATGAACACAGTGTCTGCTCTTATTTACACAAGAATAAACATTTAAAAAAAAAAAAAAAAAAGCTTCGAGTATGTGCCAGATGTGACCATAAAAAGGTGAATCGAAAGCTGAATTTCATACTTAGATAAACAAAAACACACTTTCCTCCCATCATGATTGTCACTCTCATCATTTCTTTACAAACTTCTTGAACTTGTCCCTTGCAGTGGTTCAAAATGTGTTTCATTGAAATGAGAATTAAATTGAGAGGATTGTGAAACGATGCGACGGGACGGGGCTTTGATAAGCCCGTCTGGCTTCCCGCGCCGCCCGATCCGTCCCCGCGTTCAATAATCTGATCAAGATCAAGTATTTGCAACCAGATAAATCTCCAATAGATGTGTAAAAATAGCTCCTGTTGTCGTCTTCGGGGAATGTACCTGCGTTAAAGGTACCATATGATCGAAAGTGCAACTTATGCTCCGTCATTTCATATAGGTCCTTGGCAAAAAGTGTGTGTTCAGTTGTCTGCTTAAGCCCTCTGATATCAAATAAAGAGACTACGATAGTGTAGCCAGTCGTCAGTGAAAAGAATACCTTAAGATTTGTGCCCATGTGGAGGAAAATCCTGACAATAAGACGGTGAGAAACGTTTCACCTGTTTTTGCAAGTTCCCAAAAACAGAGGAACAAAAAACATCTTCTAATTTTATTTCATTTAAATATCAAAACATTGAACTGCTCCTACTTGTGTCAATTGCATATTGTGAATTAACTTAAAAAAAAAAGCGTCAGTGACACTGAAGCGTCTGTTCTTTGTTCTGACGGCCGTCACCTTTTGGATTCGCCTTCGTGTGTTTTTCATAAAGACTTTAAAAAGTCCTTGATTTAGTGAATTAAGAAGATTTAGAGCTGACTGATGGGAAAACATTGTCAGTTTGACGGTTAGAGTCACACGATGACTGCAAGGTTTCTCCATCAGTCTGCTCTGATTATTTGCCTGAGGGTGAATAACAGAGCTGGTTACAGCTTTAGAAACGTTTGTTTGTCGAGTTTAATCAAGATCAAACTACTTTTTTATTCAGCGAGTCACACTACGATGTGATCATGTTGTTGAACATGCCCAGTATTTATTATTTATGGTTTGACCGTCTGAAACTTTAAGCAATTTGACGCTGATGTTGGAGACGAATGGCCGCTTTATTAAAGAACTTTAAACGGCTTTAGGTGACGAGGTTCAACACTGCTAAGTGCTACAGCTTCACCGAAGATGAAGCGATCAGAGAGATCTTGTGGGGGTCAGTAGAAGAATTAGTATTTTTTTTCCCCTATAAACGAATCAGAATGAACAGCAGAAATGTCCACTTTCTGAGCGGCCAGAAGCTTCACTGTCGCCTCCAAAACTGAGGTTATGCAGACCATTAAAGCTTCCAAAAACCTTTGAATTGTACGACAATGAGCAGACTGTACAAATTAACAAAATGTTTGTGCAAGATTATAAAAGCAATGTGAGCATGCCTTCAAGACATTATTTAGTCCGTGCATTATTTGCACATATGATGGTCTCAACATTTGATCTGTTATGAGTTTTCTTTTTGCCCTGATTACTTAACAAATGCATAAGTGTGTTTGTGTGTGTGTGTGTGTGTGTGTGTGTGTGTGTGTGTAGAAGTGAGATTACAGGCATCCTCAAAAGATGATTGAGAATCAGCTCCTCGACAGCTTGTTTACCCATAACACAGTGAAACAACTCCTGTGGGTTTTTAACCTGAAAATAAGGATTTTTATTCACGTCCTCCTTCATGCGCCTCTCAGCCCTGTGATCTCCAGCATCAGCACAAGTACAGCAACTGCAAAAACAAGAAAGCAGTCGGGAACGCAGCATCACAGGACGCACACGGAGCAAATACTTGGTAACTGGCGAGAATAAAAAGAAAATATAGTCATTTTTGAACAGTTGAACACATTTTTTTTTTTTTTTCCAAACCATACATGGTAAACATACAGTATGTACATAATTCCAGAGCTCCGAGCTCAGAAGGTCTTTTCCATGGCACATACGTTCAGGTTTGTGTTGACTGAGTGTGTGTGTGAGTGTGTGTTTTGCTTCATGGTACCGCGCCTGTGCTCAGCTGGATACGCTGCGCCCTCGTGGCTACGACCAACAAACACAAGCCTTTGGTATCGGTGAGGTCAGGAATAATCTGTTTTCGTAACCGTCCTGGTCTTGATCGCCCCCCCCCCTGCTTCACGCCACGTTGTAGCCGCTCCATATCGCCGGCGTCGCCTTCCACACCGGCGTGGCGTGCACGTTGCAGTTCAGCAGCTTCAGGAAGTTTCTCACAAAGCAGCCTCAGATCGCGATCTAAAGTCTGGATGAGCTGTCTGTGTGCAGACCCGTATCGTCCTCCTGGGCGGCTCGACCAGCCAGCGATCGCCTCTGAGATTCAACCACCGAGAGACGGCGGCCAAACGGATTGGATTTCTGTTCTGACTGTACATTCCCCGTCGCTCTGTTTCTCCCTCTTCGGCTGTTTCCGTCGCTTTACACACTTCCTCCTGAGTGCGACTCAGGCATACGTGTCTCCCGATTTCAGCGCCACCAGTTCGGAGTCCTCGGCGTGGCGCCCGTTCAAGTGTTCGTTGTTGCAGTCGTGATGGTACATGAAGGCGGGCACCTCCGTGATGGAGGTGGCCGTGTAGGAGGTGGAGCGCATGGAGCAGTGGTCCTTCCGTCTCTGGCCCCACTGCGTCTTGTACTGCATCCACTGCCTCTTCAGGGCCGCCTGCACCTGAACGCCACACAGAAAGACACAGCTCGTCATTCCCTGGGTCGTTAATCTCTTTGCAAACGCTGTAATTTCGTTCATTTCTCTCTGAGAAAATATTTTCTCAAAACCCTTATTTTGGTTTCCGCCCGTCTCTTCTCCGGTGACCGCCGAATGATTCCAGCAGACGTTCGCATTCACATGCGAGTCAACATGTGGCTACGCTGCAATGCGAGCGAGGCAGAGCCCATGCAAACACCCGCCTGTGACAACATTAATCCAGCTGACGGTGATCCTGAGCGATGCGTGCATAATTGCTGCAGCATATGTGGATCACTAAGATTTCAATCGCATTAGCAGCTGCCAGTCGGGGAAATGCAAACAGCAAAGTCAATTTACTTGTAATGGGGCCAAGTCGTACATGTGGCCACATCATCCCGTCATAAAAGAGAAAGATGTAATCCAAGTCGAGCTTTATGGTGAAAAAAAAAAAAAAGTAAAAACATGCCTAAACTAAAGCAGAACACACAAGGCTACGGTTCAACTTCACCAAGCATATTCTCAGTTATTAATTTGCTGCAACTATTTGACACAGTAGATTTATGTGCATGTAAAAGAAATTGAATTTGTATCAGAATGATATCCATTATTATACTGAGTTACTATCAGTCACTGTTACATAATAATTATTATTAGCTCCTAATGCTGTGATCTATCATGGTGTTATAAACAGAAATCTAATAAATGTCCCATATAGAAAGTCCGTCATGAACTCTGTCTGACAATACATTTCAGAAAACCTTTGGAATAAACACATTTCTGATACTTTGAGAAAACGTGTTTTCTCTGCGTTTCAGGTGGAGAACTTGAGGAGAACTCAGAGCTCCAACATTAACACTTCCAGGAGCCAAAACTCGGTGTGAATTAGAGACGTTTCATCACCCGCTGAGCATTTAGGACCAATGTTACCTGTAATTATTACTTCTGTCAGTAAGGTTCAGCATTAATGTGTTATTTGTTTATTTGCCAGTAAAACGCTGGAACATGGTGAAAAATGTCACCACAGTCTCCAGGAACACCAAGTCTCATCTGAAGTAAGATTCTAATGTAGAAACCCTCGGAGGGAAAACAGCAGGAGAAGAACAGTAAATGGTCTGAATGGATTAAAAACTACACAATCTAACTTTAGGTAAATGTTTACGTCTTTCCAGAAAAAAACTTTCATACTCTTTCAACTACTTTATATTTTTTAGATTCTTCACTGGATACGTAAATTTTCCGTGGTATTAGACTGAAAGACTAACAACTAAATGCTTTCCGTACAGTTTTGTTTTTCCGATTGTAATGAAGTGCGACAGCTTCACACGGAGCAGAAGAAATGTTCATCCACTCAGAGCTCTGTTCATGTTCACTGGCTGATTAATCCACAACTGAAGACTGAGCTATGTCTAACAGAAACAGCAGCCAGAGCTGCGATTCTCATTTAACTCTGTAACACCCAAACACTACTGGAATTACTGCAGGTACATTAAACCACAATGATCTAATAAATCATGTCACTAATTGTCTCGCCGGGACAAAAGCGTACAGTCCGTGGAGCTCGTTGTCAAAAATCCGACTCAAAAGCTGTTTGTCTCACTGACCCGACATCACAATGGGACCATTGAGGGAAATGAGGCAGGTCTGTGTAGTTTGGCCTTGCAAAAAAAAAAAAAAAAAAAAAACCTTCAACAGAATTGAACCGGGGCCCAGAAGCCCGTGTCCTGATTATGGGAGCGTGAACCGAGCTTCACGCAGACGAGGCAGACAAGTCCTCTCGTCCCCCTGCTTGTGACAGCTGGCGTCCGGAGCACCTTGAAACGTTTTCTCCGCACATTGTTTTTGTTTTTTTTTTTTTACGCCGCAAATGGTTTACATCCTTCATTATGGCGCTCATGTACGCTCCAACAGCTGACCTAGTTTCCATGTCGAATACATAAAACTCAACTGCAGTTCACTCTGTGCCAAACACCCCATGCTGGGTATGGAAATCGGCTCCTCGCTTACTTTTTGCATATCGGCCCTGTTTTCCTCTCATGCAACAAAACACCTCATAACAATATCACTCAGTCTGCGTGTGGAAGGATTTCACAGCGGAGTTTTTCCACAATATCTCACACAGGACTAGTTTACTTTGGAACGGACAGCCTGTGAAAGATCCCCAGATCTGACTCGCAGCGTCTGTCCTTTGTGGACACGGCGACTGCAAAAAGTATCGCTCTCTAGTATCGCGGCGAGCGCGCAGGGCTCGTTTTTCTCAGCAACACCAGCCGTGAATCTGAGGTTTAATGGAAATGTAGCTCGTAGGTCTGAATGAAGTGAAGGACGCTCGCAGCAGTCGGGCTTGGAAAGGCTGACCGGGGGGGGTGGGGGAACTTGAAAGAAGAGTCAATTTCCAGCTGAGCCTGGAAACCACACAGTCATTTATAAACTGTGTCTTTCTCCTCACCTGACGTGACCCTTCAGCTTCTACAACTGCAGCGCCGCAATGGGCTCGGGGGAAATGAGCAAGGAGCCGCTTTCTAACCTGTTATGATCGAATTAATGACAGATTGTAGCGTCTCCGTGAAGGCAGAACGATTTTACTGAAGTATTAAATGCCAAAACCAAAGTGAAGGTCTGTTATTTATGGGTGTCTGACCTGAAAAACAAAATATGGAAATGCTGTACCTGAGAGCGTTCTCCCGCCTCACGTCCTGTGAGCAGGTTTACTGCTCGGTGACGGGACGGCTCCCCGGGCCAGCATCTGCTGCTTGATCTTTACAAAAGGTCGAATGCCGTTTCTAAACGTCCGCCTTATGTCAAGCATGACATCAAGGCCCGATCTCTCTCAAAGGCAAACCTCCATATTTTCAGTATATGTACCACTAAATTCTTCCATGTACAGTTTTTTTCATAATATCTTTCTATTGATTTTCCATATTTTTTTTACAAGTTTAGAAAAGTCTTACCTCTCCATTGAAGAAGCAGAAGATTGTTGCCACCAGCAAACCCTTGGGAAAAAAAAAGCAATTAGAAAATCTTCCATTTCTTTTTGTTTTTCGACAATACTGGTGTATAATGACAGGCTGTGGCGTTGGTTATGAGGGAGGAAAATCTCATTTTGGAAAGAGAGAAAACAAAAGGGCTTTGGTGAGTCTGTGAAATTAGAATCCAGTTAGCGGCTGAATGAAGGACTGAACAGCTCACCCGGATTCTTAATGGACTGGTCGCCTGACGTTTAATTAAGTACCCAACAGGTAGTAGAATGGAGTCAATGGAGTGTCTAACTGGCTCTTTAAAGCACAATTACAGCGAAGAAGAAAGTAAAAAGCCGGGACATTTCAATCATGCAAACTGAAAAGCAAGTTGATTCTTGAATTCATAATCAAGGAAACACAATGACTTTCAATCTTGAGTACACAGAGTTCACTTCTTATTAATACTTTTCCTCTTATTCCTGGTTCTTTTTAAAGCCTGCCCGGCCAAGAGGGCCTCCATCCACGGGGCAGAAATGCAGCACGATATCGGTTTTTTAATTTAATGTTGTATTACTTTTAAAACGAGCCCCTACTTTTCCCTATAATAGAAATTCTGATTAATTTTTGTGGCTTGCCGTCGGCTGGGCGCCTTACCTGGTGGTGCATGAGTATGTGCATGATGTACTCGTAGACCTCGCCGGCCAGCCGGTTCTCCGGCCTCCAGGGAATAATGACGAACTGGATTCCCAGCAGGGGCACCAAGATGAGCGTGGCTCTCACCGCCTTCATGTACATGTTGGACTCTGCTCGGTGCGTATCTCTCAACTTGGTAACCAACACTCTGATGATGTTCAGCAGGAATAAGAGATTCACCTGGAAGTTTGAAAGGACGGGAGTAAAATATGAAGAACATCTGCTTTCCCCGTTTATCTGTCTTTTCAGCGCTGATGCTACTCTGCAAATCACACACACACACACATACACACACACACACACACAAAAATTTATGCTGTATCAGATTAGGAGACTCACAAGAAGTGCCGCAACTATAGGACCATGGACCGCATAGAGCAGATGGGTTTCCACACTCATCCAACAGCTACAGAAAGAAAAACATGTCTGTCAGCACGCTCTGCCGACCAAAACACACACACACACACACACACACACACACACACACACAAAAGAGTGCGCACACGCACGGATCCGCTCGCTCGCCCTCCACCACACACAGCCCAGCGCATACACAAACATCTCCTGTTTATTTGCAGAGGTTTCTGGAACATTACTCACTTGTCGTCGAAATACTTTTTCCTTGCCACAGCGTGGATGGAGACCGGCACAAGAGGAAAGCCTTGGACAGGAACAGACAGCAGCCAGATGAGGTCTTGAGTGAATCTCAGTTAAATTCATTTGTCATTCATAACAGTGAAAAAAACCCCACTTTTTTTTGCTTTTGTTTGTTGTTCTTAAAGTTTCTCATCAAGTAATTAGATTACGATCAAGGTTGTGGCTTTGATGCAAGACTTTGCAATTCCAGGGGCTTTGTTCCATGTAAACAGCAACACTTCAGCGCGGGTTGTTTTCTGTCTGGTTTCAGCTGGTCTTTTATGAAACACATCAGATTCAAACCAGTTTTTCTGACGTCAGCCATGACTTACTTGTAACCATAGCCTTAAAAGCCCTTTATGTATCTCCATATATGCCCCCGTATGCATGCAAACTGCTGTAGGGTGCAGCATTAGGGGTGTGTGTCGTGTGTTTTTTTATGCATTTATACAACAAACATTTCCTGCAGACTCACTCTAATGTCAACCATGAATTGCCTTGCAGCTACCCCAACCCCGGCCTTCGTCTGCCCCGGTTTGCCCTATGTGGAGGTGCTTTATATCTCCACTACGTAAACAAATGCCCCATAATGCCAGCGCGTCCACAGATTCAAGTCCCGACAACAGTGATGAATTCCTATCGACGCACATCACACGAGCCTCAAGGCTATTGTAACGGCTGTAATGAAGACCATTCATTTAGTATCTGCTCCTTGCTCGTCTGACAGAGTGCACCGATTAGTTTTTTTTTTTATTTTTTTAGAAAGAGTGACAAACTGCTCAGCAGCACCTCCGAGCAACAGGAGTGCCAATAAAGCTGTCAGCGTGTCGGCGGTGACATACAGCCCGAGGAGCGGGCGGGCGCGAGAGAGCAGGCTGATAGTGTCCGATGTTATTGAGCTACTCGTCCGGGAGTTTTTTCGCTCTGTAATGGACATCAGCGAGGACTTAAATCTTTAAGGGACCGGCGGGAGGGTGGAAGTGATGGACGGAGAGGGGGAGGGAGGTGTTGGGAGCGGGACTCACCCCAGCCCAGGAGGTAGTACCAGTGCAGATGTTGCTCCTCGGCGAACACGGCCACCACGATGAGCGTGTGCAGGTAAATCCCTTCACACAGCATCCAGAAGTAGTTGCAGCCGAGCATGTACATGTGGAAGAAGTGCAAGACTTTACAGCCAACCTGCATAAAGACCAACAATATTTGACATTGACTTTATCTGTTTTAGAAAGAAAAAAAAAAATCAGCGATCATCTCAGCAGGAAGCTAACAGGATTCAATCAGACTTTTTTAGCCTTTCAGAGCACAAAGACATCTGTCTGCATTATCCTCAGCTGACTCAAAGACAATCATGTTCATTTACCCCCTTTGAAGGCGAATCCTGATGACAATTAAGGTTTTCTTTTCTATTCCGTGTATTTGTCCCACTTGATACAATAAACAGATCACAGCATGCAGTTTATACAGGATTGTGCAATTTCCACTATAGAGCGACAACACGGCCGCACATCTCATTATGTTATCGGTTTCTTTGATTGAGTCTTCACAGTCAGAGCTGATGACTCTGTCGCCGTGTTATTATCATGTCAGTCTCATTTAGCCGCACTGTACCAGCGCTGTAATTATACACACTTACGGATGCAGCGTAAGATATTATTTTCCAAATGACTCACAGACGAGCAGCAGTGAACCAGACAGAGCCGACAACGCGCTCAAAAAACCCACACACTGGTCCAAAAGTGAGCAGACTATCAGTCGTTACGTGTGCCTTGCTGTTGATTTAGGGACTCGTGGTCGCTCGTCTTATCGGATTTATTAAGGAACATGTTTTTGGACATTTCTCATGTGCGGTTCGGCCAAAACTTCCCTATCGTCTTCCCATTCGCCCAATTTCAGATGATGCGGTTCTGGTGAAAGCCAAAATAGCAGCGAGAACTAAAGACAAATTGCGTATTCAGTCCAAAAGTTGTGGGTAACACAACACGTAATAATTACTGGGATGCATTAATGTGTTTCTCAAGGTCTCAAACATCAGACTGGACTGTGAGCGTCGCGTTACAAAGACATCCGATACTGATGACGGCTTCCAGTTTCTTTTGAGGGATGCTGATTGTTTTTAACTGAATTGCCAAACAGATGATCAATTCGTCCAATAGGGAAACTCTGTTAAGCCTCTTGACATTACGCAAATTAAATTTCAGCTTGAACAAAAACATAGCAATGTCTGTTTATATGCTGCTGGTATTGAATTACCATTATCCTCTGTCTCCAGGTGCCCACAGAATAAACGTTCAACTCGCATATGATTTCATTTTACATTTAAAAGCGATGGTTCTTATCCTGGATCCACGATCCCCTTAAGGTGGTGTTGGTGAAAATGATGTGTGGGTTTGGCTTTAATGTTCTTTTTTCACATCAGACAGGTGGTTCCTGACCATTCTGAGCTGAGGAGTCTCTCAGAAAAAAAGACAATCTGGAGTCCCTTTTATAAAGAAAAAAATCAATTTGTCTCCGTCTTGTGTGGAACTACAAAACCCAGAGAAGCCATGCAAGTCCCATTGAGATAAAACTTCATTTAACACCCGTATTTTGCTGTGATTTATAGTCCATTCACCAAAGTGCCAGTTGAGTTATTACTCATCACAGCGATCAGTCGCCTCTGTGAGTTCAATCACGAGGGAGCACGGCTCTCACCGACTCCCGCCCACCTGTCCTTTCATTCAGACGGCGGCACAATCCCGCCATTGAACGTCCTCAGCAGAGAGCAACCAGGACACCGGGTCTCACAACGGGCTTGAAATGAAAGCTAAAACGTGCTCCCATTTTATTTTATTTTTTCCCAAATTCACAAAGAAATTCATCCATGAACTCCTTAATGTGAATACCTGTGTTTCAACATGTTCACACACACACACACACTCTTTTCGCATAAAGGCCGGGAGTCAGAACCCCCGATGTGAATACTGAAAACAAAATATTCACGCTGGGTTTCTGGTGGTCGGCGTTGTGTAAGGAGAGTGTGTGTGTGTAGCCGCGATATAATTCAGAGATGCTGGCATCGCTGTTAAGTGCGTCTCTCAGGGGTCTCCTTAGCTCAAAACACACCACAGCCGTTAGCGTCTAAACCTTTCGCCACATGTCTCTTCCTCAAATCCCTGCTCTTACATTCCTGTTTGAAGGCTCCGCACCACAGCGGAGTCACTGCGGAATCACTGTCTATCCTGAAATTTACTTTTTTATTGCGATCACACTGCAGCTGAACACGGTCTGGGTCAGACTGGCTGTTCACGATGATCTGGCTAACAAATCAAGCTGCGATGGACTCCGCGCACCAAATGATTCTTGTGTTTTCAGCCTCCTCCCTGATTTGACACCAGCTTTGGGGATTCACTCCTCCACACTGCTGGAAAGTCAAACCAGACTCTGTCTTGCCACAGCACACACACACAAACGCACACACACACAGAAAAAAAAAAAAAAAAAAAGATAGCAAAAGAGCTTGTTTTCTCTGCGTGAACAAATCTCCTCACCAGCCCACCATTACTAAATCGCCGGCGCTGAAAACAGGCTCGTAAGTCTCACGTTGGCAGCAGCTGATGCCGACGATGATGCTTTCTAGCAGACATGCGAGAGTCGCTGCTCGGGCTGTGGCGACCGCTTCAGCTCTGAGCACAACGTGACCCACGCTGAGCAGGGGCCTTCATGAGAAACGACGACAAGGGAGATTCTGAAAGGCAGCCACTGCACAAACACATAAATGTTTCTTCTTCTTCTTCGGGGCCGATGATGATAATGGCTGTCACTCCCGTCTGCTTTCTGGATCCGTCCTGCTCAGGCTGAGCCAGGCAGACGTGGTGAGAGGATGAAAAGGAGCAGCAGCAGCAGCAGGACTCAGAGTCGAGCCCAAACCCGGCTGAAGCCTCCGCTGTGTCTTCGATGTTTCCACTGCTTTGTCAGAAACGCTCCAGCTGAAAGAAGGCTGGGGCTGATGGGATTGCATACAGCGAGAGCCAACTTCGACAATCCTGCCTGTTGTTGTCGTATGACACTTTGATCCTCTCTTTGTTTGAAACGTTGATGAAAATACACAAATTTCACAAGTTTTTGGGCAGAATTTTATCCATTTATTACCTTTTATGAAACTCATTATCATTTTCTGTGTACCTCCATAAAAATCAAGTTGAAATAATCATTTTGTTTTTTAGAGAAGCTTTACTCTAAAGACCTTCAAGAAGTCTTTATCCAAAAGGAGTTTAAACAGAAATTCATGCTCAGCCCACAAAGTGAGGCATTCCTAAAAGACAGATTTATTACCTCGACCTGGGCAGAATTCAAGGTTACTGAGAATTTGCATAAAGTACTGAAGGGTCTAAAGCTGAGAGTGTGGAAGAGAACAAAAATCATGTTAAGAAATGTTGCAACTAAAAAGTATTCTTGATAGTTTTTCCAATAATGTCCTGTTTTTCATTTTTGAGCAGATGTAGATCAAATATTAAAATGTGCAATGTAAAACCAGTCATGTACCAAGTGGGACAACTGAAAGCCGTGTATTCAGACATCAAGTCAAGACCAAAACACTTAAAGAAGCAGTTAAAACTGAATTCATTCGATTTTATCATGTGGTCTGGCATCCAATAAAAGACTCGGCATGAGTCGAAGCCGTGTGGTTTACACCTGTGGATCACCTGTGAGGCTTTGAAACCACAAACCTCCCCCAGACCTGCACCTGCGGCGCATTAATAACGGTGATGAATGAACGTCTGCTCACCGGGTTTCTGTCCACCAGTTCTGGGTTGTCGACCACGGCCACGAGGTAGATGATGGTGAGGGCGGAATTCAGCACGTAGGAGCAGAAGAGGTTCTTGTGGAGCGTGATCCTCTGACAGCTCAGACTCCTGCGGGCCGGGATTCATTTATTCATGTGTACAATCGAAAACATTCGGACGACACGAGGAGGAAAATCGCTAACTGTTTAACCGAGATGTCAGCTGTGGGTAAAGAGCCTCTGAAGGCCTCTTAACGGTCTGTAGCCTACTGTACATGCTGAAAGCGCTGTTAAATAATGCATAATGGATCCCGAGGGTGTGTTCTCATTAGCTCGGCCGGCCATTCAGAATTAATAGCGTAATAAAAGGCAGGACGGAGAAAGGGAAAACAACTATTAGGTTTAAAATCACTATAAGTCATTTATGCCATCACCTTTATTGTTTGCAATGGTTAAATAATGTTTTAATTTTCACGGCAAGAGCAGAACGTGCTGCAGCTCGGGGAGGGTTTGAAAATGAACTAACCCCTGTGGCAAATATACTTTTACGGAAAGAGTTATAAATACCTCCGGAGCTGTTTTTATCTTTGTTTAGTCATTAAAACTTCTGAGAGCACTGAAAGCAGGAAGAGCACTAATTTTCTTCAAACGAGGTAAAACAACACAGAAGAGCACATTTAGTTTCTCGCTGCGAGGCCAAAGACACATCAAGACATAAAAGGAGAGGCGAGAGCTGCCCGTCGTTTATTTACAAGAAGTCTTTATCTTTGAGGGGTTGTCAAAACGCAGACTGGATCCTTATGGCAGCGCAGTTCAGACTGTCACAGGTGGTGATTTCTTTGGATCAGACTATCAACAAACCGCTGCTTTTCCGCAGTGAACTGGACTATTTTTATCTGGGAGGCCTGACAGTCTTGATGCCGAGTTGTAAATAACACTGTGGTGCAGCCACACACCAGAACATACCACAACCAGCCGCACATCTGGTTTTTATAACACAAAATCAAGTCTGCAGGAATTTAAATGCTTTGACTATAAATGTATTAAGCTATGGTTATGAGTTCAATTTTTTATTATTATTTTTTTTTTTAAGACCAATAACTTTGCTGCTTTACTGCAATCTGAATTTATTATGACTTTGACGCTGATAAATTGTGAATGGCGTTTTAAATTGCTCTATAACTGAGTTCGGAGTCTCACTCTCAGCAGGTCACAAAGGTTTTATAACTATGCACCTGCCCTAAAAAATGGCCTCTTAATTTATGAGTGTTTAAAACTTTGCAGCACACAGACTGCGGATAACAGCTGTGTTTAGGAGGTGAGCAGCCTTCGGCACATCAAAATTGATAGCACTGCTGTTCGCCAAGCGAAGGGTCAACAAGGAATCTTTCTCTAAACGTTGTTAGAAAACATGAAGAGCATTTTGTCTGTGCTCAGTACTCAAGAAACCTGTCTCAGTCAAACATCATGTGCAGTTAAAGCATTAGCATGTAGCTATTCTCTGGTTTCCTCCCTTTTAAGGTCTAGCAGATAACGGAGAGGGGGCTCGGGGGTCGGCCCGGGAGCTGCTGGACAGATTAAACTTCCCGGTGGGTCCGGAAACAAGAGCAGTTGGAAGGAGATACAGGGACGAGGGTTTCTGGGCTTGTTTTTTGCTCTTCATATCGCAAATGCAACCTCATGTAAACTCAGAGAGAAGAAGACGGGTGGATGAATAAGTAGTTTATCTACAACCTTCTCTGGACTTCTTCTCTTCCAGACTCCACATAGTTAACCTGGATATTATACTCTGCTCTCACTTACACCCTTTGTTATTCTGAACTCTTATCTAGCTGAATTTCAACAGCAGTAGCCAGCTTAATTGCTCTCTCTCTCTCTCTCTCTCTCTCTCCCTCTGTCTCTCTGTCTCTCTCTCTCTCTGGGATTAAGCAGTACATTGGATGAACGTCCATAATGAGCCATGCACTCAGGTGCGCACGTTTCAGGCGGGAGCGAAGCGCCACCGCAGCTGAAGGACGTCACCGCTCTGCGGCTCAGAATCTTAAACATCCATGAAATAAAGGCGATGCGCGGCGAAGTTAAGTTGGCGTGAAATTAGCGACAGTTATGTGCCGTTTAAATTGCGCCCGGCGAAGCCGCAAGACCTCTTTTCACATCAGTGGCCGGCATTAATCCACTGACGATAAAGATAGTAATGGTTTTACTCTTTAACTCCTCAACTTAACACTGTGGCCAATGTTTACATCAGGGGAGCGAATAAATATCACCTCCAGTGATGATTAAAATGACTCTGCTTGCTTACATTAAGCATCCAAAAAGAAAAAAAAAAAGCCTGTTCTGATCATAATGAGTCTGCTCCAAGAGTAAATCTGCCTTCCAACAATGTATAATCACATTATCAACTCAGTACTTACATCTACGGCACATTTTTCTTGACGTCGAACAAATTTATTACCTGAAGTAGAAGAAGATGGCCAGAGAGATGAGGAGGGAGACTATGGACAAAGCATGGCCCACGATTGCCATGTAAAACAGGATGTACGCAGACTGTAGGAGGGAAAACAGAGAAAAATATAATCACTTTGTTTCTTTTCTTCTACCAAGTTTCATTTAAACTGCTTTATCAATAATCAACTGAAATTATTTCACCGAAAAAAAAAAACCTCTCTATTTTGAATTCATGTTTCCATGTATTTATGCTGGAAATATAACTGATCTGTTGTCATCATTTAGTGTGTTTGTGAGGTTTCCCTCTGGCAGGAGGAGCTCTGTGGCACCCTGCTCTGTTCTCCATGCTGTTAGCAGCTCTCTGCAGTCTGCTGCTGCTCCTGATAAGCGCTTCAGTAACGTGAAGATGCCCACAGATGGCCGCTGGTCTGAAGGTTTCCTCAGGCTACAGTCTGACTGACAGAAGGATCGGGGTTGTTTGGCCGGTTTGGTTCCCATGAATGTAAAATCAGTTGGTTTCATTTAGAAAAGCCAGCTTTGCGTTGAGCCGCATTTTTGTAATAACGGTGCATTTTGTAATAAAAGCCCAAAATGTAATAATTTTGTCATTTCATTTTGTAATAAAGCCGCATTTTGTAATAAACTGCCCCAACACATATTGCAATAAATTATTACATTTTGAGATTATTACAAAATGCACTTGCAACTTTTTTATTTTCTGCAAAATGTAATAACATGGTGCATTATGTAATAAGAGTTCTAAGGAATTGCTTGTTCTACTCAGAGCTCCTTCCTGGTGACTGAGCTCCTTACCATATCTTTAAGGGAGCGTCCAGCCACCCTACGGAGGAAGCTCATTTTAGCTGCTTGAATCCGGGATTTTGTCCTTTCGGTCATGACCCAAAGCTTATGACCGTAGGTGAGGGTGGGAACGTAGATTGACCAGTAAATCGAGAGCTTCGCCTTTCGGCTCAGCTCCCTCTTCACCACAACGGACCAAAACAACGACCGCATCACTGCAGTCGCTGCACCGATCCGCCTGTCAATCTCACTTCGAGCCTTCCTCCACTTGTGAACAAGACCCCAAGATATTTAAACTCCACCAATTGGGCCAGAGT